>NC_000074.6:34043444-34343444 GCF_000001635.26 Mus musculus
TGTCCCACTAGAACTCTACAAGTACCTCAGTTGAAAGAATATGACTAATTAAAAAGTAAACTAAAAGTAAAATAACACGAGATGCACACATCCCAGTGCAGTAATATAAGATGAAAATCCATGACAACATAACTCCTGTGTACATTATTAACCCTTGGTGATGGTGACAAGTGAGAGTTAGGCTGGGTGGTGGTGGTGGTGGTGGTGGTGGCTGAGCATGCTTTTAGTGTCGGCACTTGGGAGGTAGAGGCAGGCAGATTCCTGAGTTCAAGGCCAGCCTGGTCTACAGATGGAGTTCCAGAATTGCCAGGGCTACATAGAAAACAAAACAAACAAAGACAAATGAGATAGATCTATCTACCTACCTATCTATCCATCTATCCACCTGCCTGTCCATCCATTTATCCATCTATCTACCTACCTATCTATCCACCTCCCTCCCTCCCTATCTGTGTATGTGTATGCATGTGTGCCAGAGCACATATGTGGCAGTCAGAAGACAACTTACAGGAATCACTTCTCTCCTTGTACTATAAAAAATTTCTAGGCAATATCTCAAATGGCCCATAATTTTAGCTGTTCTCTAGTATTCTCTCCCTTACTTGGTAAAAATGCATGCTTTTGTTTGTTTGTTTGTTTGTTTGTTTGTTTTAGACAAGGTTTCCCTGTGTAGCCTAGGCTATCCTGGGACTCACTTTGTAGACCAAGCTGAACCTGGACTCACAGAGATCTGTCTACCTCTGTCTCGTGAGTGCTAGGATTAAAGGTATGAGCCACCACCACATAATCTTCTTAATGTGTTTCTAGATTCAATTTGTTGAGAATTTTTTTTGCATACACTTCTTTTTCGTGTGTCTTTATCTGGTTTTGGTATCAGAATATATGGGCTTAATTGGATGAATTTGGTAGTGTTCCTTCACTGTCTACTTCATGGGACAAATTCAGAAGAGCTGATATGAGGTCACCCTTGACCGTCTGATAGAATTAAGCAATGATTCCATATTGTCCTAAGTTTTTATCTGAGGAACAATTTTTATTGTAGTTTTGATTGCATTGCTTTAGGTCATTTCTATTTTCAGGGTTGAATTTTAATGACTGGTACATTCTTATATGAAACTTTCTGTTTCTTCCCAAATTATCCAGCTTTCCAGAGTAGACAATATCAGTAATTTCTAATGAGGTTCTGTATTTTATTGGAGTCAGTTGTAATGACAGCCTTTTGATGTCTAATTTTGTTAATTGGTGATTTCTCCTTTCTGTTTTGATGAATTGATTAAAGGTTTGTCAATATTATTAATTTTTTAAATAGTCAACTCTTTGATTTTTGTGTATTATTTTTAATCTATATTTCCTTAATCTCTTCCCTAATCTTTATTAATTTTTTTGCCATTTATTATGTTTGGGATTCCTGCTTATTAGTTTTCAATAGCCTTGAAATTATTAGGCTATCATTAGGTTATTAATTTAATGTAGGTCAGATTTTTCTTTTCTTTTGACACAGGGTCTGTGCTGGTTTGTATATGCTTGGCCCAGGGAGTTGCACTATTAGGGGGTGTGGCCTTGGAGTAGGTGTGGCTTTGTTAGAGGAAGTATATTACTGTGAGCTGGGCCTTGAGACTCCCCTCCTAGCCACATGGGAGACAGTCACCTCCTGTCTGTCTGCCTTTGGATCAAGATGTAGAACTTTCAGCTCCTCCAGCCCATCTGCCTGGATGCTGTCATGCTCCTGCCTTGATAATAATGGACTGAACCTATGAACCTGTAAGCCAGCCCCAGTTACATGTCATCCTTTATAAGAGTTGCTTTGTTCATGGTATCTCTTCACAGCAATGGAAATCCTAACTAAGACAGGGTCTTTGTAGCTTTGACTGGCCTGGAGTGCCCTATGCAGAGCCGGCTGATCTTGAACTCCTAAAGGTCTGCCTGCCTCTGCCTCAGAGTGCTGGGATTATAGACATGGGCCACCATCACCTGGCTAGTACTGTGGGTATGGATAACTATAAGCTTTGCTTTTGGGTTGTGATGGTTTGTATATGCTAGGCCCAGGGAGTGGCACTATTAAAAGGTGTCACCTATTGGAGTATGTGTCACTGTGGGCATGGGCTTTAAGAGCCTCATTTTAGCTGCCTAGAAGTCAGTCTTCAGCTAGCAGCCTTCAGATGAAGATGTAGAACTCTCAGCTCCTCCTGCACCATGCCTGCCTGGATGAAGCATTGCTCCTGCCTTGATGATAATGGACTAAACCTCTGGACCTGTAAGCCAGCCCCAATTAAATGTTGTCCTTATAAGAGCTGCCTTGGTCATGGTGTCTGCCCACAGCAGTAAAACCCTAAGGCATGGGTCTACCTTGGCTGCATTCCAGAGATTCTGGCAGGCTGTGTTGTCATTATCAATTGTCTCTAAGATTTTACAGTTTCCTGTATGGTTTCTTGGATGACTCTTTCTTTACTCAGAAACATAGTGTTTAGTCTCTGAGTATGTTTGTGGTTTCTGTCAAATCTCTTGCTGTTGTCTTCTACTTTTATTCTGTTATGGTCTGACAGGACACAAAAATTATCTTCTATTCTTTGGTATTTGTAGAGACTTGATTCATGTACTCTGATATGATTAATTTTGGAGAAGGTTCCATGTGCTCCTCAGAAAAGTGTGTATTCCCTATCTGTTGGGTGGAATACTTTGTATATATCTGTGAAGTCCCATTCATTAGTAATATATTTTATCTCTGAAGTTTCTTGATTTTAGTTTTGAGTACCTAACAAAATATGAGAGCAGAGATTTGACACTCCCCCACCATTACTGTATCAGTACCTACGTGGTCTTTCATTTCTTTCTGTTGCTTTAATGAAATTAGGGACTCCACTATCTGTACATAAACATTTACAATCGTTATATCTT
Source organism: Mus musculus (assembly GCF_000001635.26). Lineage (NCBI taxonomy): Eukaryota > Metazoa > Chordata > Mammalia > Rodentia > Muridae > Mus > Mus musculus. The sequence goes on from NC_000074.6 coordinate 34,046,340, forward strand.
TTTTTTTTTTTTTTTTTTTTTTTTTTTTTTTTTGGTTTTTCGAGACAGGGTTTCTCTGTGCAGCCCTGGCTGTCCTGGAACTCACTCTGTAGACCAGGTTGGCCTCGAACTCAGAAATCAGCCTGCCTCTGCCTCCCGAGTGCTGGGATTAAAGGCGTGCGCCACCATGCCCAGCTTTCGTTATATCTTTTTAACAAATTATTCCTTTTATTAATATGTAGCCTTCCTTTGGATTTCTTCTCGTTGCTTTTGATTTGAAGTTTAGATAGATATAAGGATAGCCACATCTGTTTGTTCAAATTCTCCATTTGCTTTGAGGTTGGTTTGCCATTCTTTGATATTAAGTCTTTAGGTATTTTTGCTGGCTATGTGTTTCTTGAAGATAGTATAGAGTCAGTTCTTGGGTTTTGATCCATTTTATTATTACTCTGTATCTTTTTAGGCCATTTACATTCAATGCTATTTGTATAAAGGGGTTTGCCATTTTCTATCTGTTAGGTGATTTTTCTGGCTGGATTATTGGTATTTCTTTTCTTGCGTTGGTTTTGAGGGTTTGCTGGGTTGCTGTGGTGAACACAGCTGTTTCTAGCTTGTGTAGTCTTCACCGAGCGTGTGCGTCATGTATTTACATGAAGGAAGCCGTCTTTCCTCTTCCTTCCTGTAAAGTGTTCTGCTTAGAACTTTCTGGAGGGCTAGCTTAGTTGCCAGCAATTATCTTACTTTATGTTTGTCCTGAAATTCCTTTATTTCTCTATGAATTTTGAAAGGTAGTCTTTCATGGTATAGCAACTATCAGCTTCATAGTTATTTACTTTTTGGAGTTTAAAATATTGCATTCTGTTTTTCCCTGGCGTTTGTGGTTGTTGAAGAACAGTCTGGGTTAATTCGGATATTTCTGCCTTTCTGTGTGAATTTCTCATGCTGCTTTCTGTATTATTTCTTTACTCTTTTTTTGACATCCTGACTGTAATGTGTCACAGAGGGTTTCTCCTGTTTACCTCTTGTGTTCAGATGCCTACTTCTTTCTGTAAACTTTTTAAAAAGTATATTCTTTTAAAGATTTTTATTTATTTTTATGTATATGAGTACACTGTAGCTGTCTTCAGACACACCAGAAAAGGGCACTGGATCCCATTACAGATGGCTGTGACCCACCATGTGGTTGCTGGGATTTGAACTCAGGACCTCTGGAAGAGCAGTCAGTGCTCTTAACCACTGAGCCATCTCTCCAGCCACTCTTTCGGTAAACTTTTTTGGTTTTTTCGAGACAGGGTTTCTCTGTGTAGCCCTGGCTGTCCTGGAACTCACTTTGTAGACCAGGCTGGCCTTGAACTCAGAAATCTGCCTGCCTCTGCCTCCTGAGTGCTGGATTAAAGGCGTGCACCACCACGCCCGGCTCCCTCTGTAAATTTTTAACTATCTATCTGTTTCATCTTATTTGTCTTATGGTCCTTCTTTTCCACCATAAATTCCTGGAAACTCTATTCATGTTTCTTAACTTTCCCCTTAAATGTGTTTGTTTGTTTGTTTGTTATGTATTATTGTCTTGACTTTCTCCTCTGGCTTCTGTAGGACCAAAGTGCTAGATAACCAAACTTCTGGTTCTGACAGGACCAGAGAGGACAGGGAGACCAGGACTCTGAACGCTGTGGCACCAGACAATTCCTTGCAACAAGGACTGCAACCCAGTGCCCTCAGAGGTCAGTGCAGGCCCCAGCCTTTGGCTCCAGTGTGCCCAGGGTCCGCTGAGAGACCGGAGCTTTGCTTTCAGTCGTATCTGAGGTCACTGTAGATTCAGGACTAGTGTTCTAGCTTCTGAGGTTCCGGTGGCAACTTCAGGCCCTGGAATCTCTATTGCTATGATTTCAGAGGTCACTGTGGGCCCATGGCTCTAAGCACAACTTCTAGACAGCAGACAGGCTTCAGCTGGTTTGAGGTTTGATATTCTGATTCCAGAAGGTTCACAGAATCCAAGGAGTGACAAAGGCTTTGACTCCACCTGGTGCTTCCTGCCCTTGGTCCTGTGGCTCATGGCAGGAAGTCATTCAGTAATTAACACTAAGTCATCCCTTCCCACAGCTGAACTTTCTCCTAATTAAAATGTATGACTGCTAGAGAAAGCTTTAAAAGTGTAGTGTGTATGCATGGTGTGTGTGTGTATAGCATGTGTAGTGTGTGTGTGTGCACAGTGTGTGTGTAGTGTGTATGTCTGTGTATGTGTAGTATGTATAGTGTGTTGTGGTGTGTAGTGTGTTGTAGTGTGTATTGTGTTGTAGTGTGTGTTGTGTCTATAGTATGTGCGGTGTATGGGTTGTATGTTTGTGTGTGTGTTGTTTGTGTAAATGTGTTTGTGTGTCTCTGTATGTAGTATGTGTTGTGTGTGTAGTGTGTTTATGTGTGTGCAGTGTGTATGTGTGTATATTATGTGTATATTGTGTGTATGTGTGCATAGTATTTGTTGTGTGTGTATGTGTCTCTGTGTGTAGTATGTTGTATGTGTGTGTTGTGTGTATGTGTGGTATGTGTCTGTATGTGTAGTGTGTGTTGTGTGTGTTGTGTGTGTGTAGTGTGTGTCTGTATAGTGTATGTGGTGTGTGTGTGTGCGGTATGTACCCCTGGAGGTCAGAAGAGGAAGTGAGAGTCCCTGTAGCTGAGGATACAGGGAACACCATGTGGTGGTTGGGAAATGAACTCAGGTGGGTCCTCTGCAAGAGCAGCAAATGCTCTTCATAGCTGAGCCATCTCCCCAGCTTCAGGATACTAGATTTAAAACCACATACCTGGCTATGGTTTGCATGTGTCCAAAATTCAGGTGTTGCAGTGTGTGATAGTAATTAGAAGTAAGTGAGGTCTTAAAAATTCTCAACCCCTCTCTCACTCCACCCTGTGTATATAAAACTTTAAGGAGTTGATTCTGTCCTTGTACCTTTTTCTGAGTCCCAGGGTTGAAGCTCAGGGATGGAGCCACCAGCTGCCTCTAGTGACCATCTCCAGCCCCCTGGAGGTAAGGTCTTCAAGCTGCATTAGGCCACAGGGGTCCTACCTTGGGACTGTTGAGAATAAAAACTAGTGCTCCCCACATGTCAAGCAAGTGCTCCACCATGGAACTGGATCTTCAGCCAGTAAGACTTTTTTTTCTTTTTTTAAAGAATGAGTCTAAAGCTGGGCATGGTGGCACACGCCTTTAATCCCAGCACTTGGGAGGCAGAGGCAGGTGAATTTCTGAGTTCGAGGCCAGCCTGGTCTACAAAGTGAGTTCCAGGACAGCCAGGGCTATACAGAGAAACCCTGTCTCGAAAAACAAAACAAAGCAAAAGAATAAGTCTAGTATTTATTTATTTATTCATGTATATTAGTACTCTATTTACATGTATGCCTGCATGACAGAAATGGGATCCAGATCCCATTATAGATGGTTGTGAGCCATTATGTGATTGCTGGGAATTGAACTCAGGACCTTTGGAAGGGCAGACAGTGCTTCAGCGCTCTTGACCACTAAGCAATTTCTCCAGCACTGCCCCCATTCGCTTTTAAGTAAATAAAATCATTTCATGAAGCCTTAACTTAGAACTTTACTCCCTTCATCCTGCCATGTGGACACATCACTGACCCCCCTGGGGCTGCATCCCTCACCACATAGCCTGACCTGATAAAGCCTTCACCTTAGACTTCCAGCCCTGGAAAGTTCTTTGTATGTTTACCAGTGTGTGGTATCCTGCTCTGGAAGCACTCCCTGAGCTATGAGTGCTGGCATGGCTGGTGTTCTACTCCTATTGCACAGTGCTCATGTTACAGCGTGGGTAGTGGGCATGGTTGGAGAGCTCCGACTTAGTCAACGCCTCTGCCCACCAATACAGTCAAAATCTGAACGGACTATTGAGAAGTCAGGTGAGGTGGTGGAACCTGGTTGCAGAAAACGGGTCACAAAAGCCAAGTCCTCAGGCTGGAGAGATGGCTCAGTGGTTAAGAACACTGAGTACTCTTCCAGAGGACCCTGGTTCAATTCCCAGCACCCACGTGGTGAAAGAAGTAAAACGTAAAAACAAAATTTTAGGCCTTTAGGCCCAGGCTTGAGAATGTGGCCTCTGTGGCCCAGTGCTCCGAGGTGTGCTGGTCATAAAACAGATAGCGACATTCCGACACCCACCCGCTTCCTGTGTTCAATTCAAAGAATGGCACCCTGACCATTACTGGAACCTGCAATGCAAATGTGCTATTGTTAGGGGCTCTTAGATTGTTAGGGGCTCTTAGAAACTGTCTTGAGAGATAACCTGACACTTGTGACTTTGCACTTCCTTGTGACTCTTAACTGGTATCTTTGGTATCTTCCAACAACGCCCTCCCCACTTCCTTGAGTTGTGGTTTCTTCCTTTAAATACCCCCTTATCCAGCTACTCGGGGCACCACGGTCCTCTACCCCTGCGTGGTGTATGATCGTGGGCCCGAGAGCGCTCTTGAATAAAAATCCTCTTGCAGTTTGCAGCAAGACCGTTTCTTGTGGGTGATTTTGGGATGTCGCCTCTCCTGAGTCAGAACGTTGAGGGTCTTTCAGTGGCAGCTCACAACTGTCTGTAACTCCAGTTTCAGGAGATCTGATGCCCTCACACAGACATACATGTGTGCAGGCAAAAAACACTAACGCACATAAATAAAAATAACTCATTTTTTAAAGGGTGAGTCCTCCGGAACTGTGTTTTGCCTTTATCCCCTTCCTGTGGTCTCTGTCTGCCGCGGTGTTTGTCACAGCCTTGATAGACTGGACCCTCTGAGAGGAACAAGACACATTTCCCCTCCCCTAAGCTGCAGAGGCAGCTTTGTGGTGACAGTGATGACGACGAGTGACTGACCAAGGTCAGGTTGACACAGAGATGACTGGAGAAGCCTTGGGAATTAAGATGTCCGCAGGTGATCAAAATCAGAGCCCTTAAAACTGAACCGTCTCTGGGTATGACGTCACCAACACTCTGGAGGCAAGCTTTCCACTCACCTGGACTTGGCTTTCCAGTCAAGTTAATGACTGAGCAGCGCAGTTACCGAGACCTCCTATGGGGCGAGCCTCTGAGGCTTTGTCTGACTCTCTGCCTTGCCATCTGCTTTCCAGAAAAGCTCCCGTCTGTCATGACTTCTCTCAGTCTTTCCATTCAGTGCTTGGGACGCTAGCTGCTCACCCACTGCTTCAGCAGCCCCGGCTTCCTCTGACTGAACTGCTCTCAGAACCACGTCGATTTACAGCTAAGCAAAGTTTAGGATGCATTGATAGACTTAGACAACGAAAATCCTAGAATAGGGCCTTGCCAATAATACAGAAATCCCACAGGGATAGGGTGAGAATCTCTTAATAACAGAAACAGCATGAGGCAGAAAGCAAAAGGCGGGAGGAGACAGCCGCCCCCCTGCTGCTGCGTGCTCCTGTCCTCCCTGCTGCTGCTCTCCGTCCTCCCCCCACCCCTACCGCCCGCCCCTCCGTCCTCCAAGCCGGGGGGGGGGGGGGACGACTTTGCTTCACCCGAACAGCAGGCACGATTTTCTGTCTCTGAAATTGTACTAGGCGCCACACTCACTTTGGCCCATTCACCTTCTTCTCTAGAGTGCTGTTACAATAGTGAGGAGGGTGGGGACACCATAGATCCAAAGGAATTTTATATGCTAGTTTTACCAAAAAAAAATTTTAATAGCTTTTTAACAACCAGAGATGATTTTCCTCATAAATTTAGGATTAAATAAAAGTTACATGAAACTTTCCGAAAACTATATAGCACCATTTAAACAAAAGCAATATCAGAAATGAGTCTTTTCTTGGCATTAGATGATAGGCCAAGAGCATAGAACTTTCCACAACCCCAAGTGGTTTATGCACAGTGGGGAACAGTCTGATGGGAAATGGAGCCTGACCATGTTGTTACAAATAGTAATACATATTTTAAATAAGTACATATAAATATTTAGCATTGCTATATACCTTATATATTACATTAAATATATATTAATTTATATGTACCATATATTAATATATTGACTACATTATATTTATAGGGTATATATCTTATAAATATATATAAATAAAAGATATTAATATAGGTTTGAGCCCTCTGTTAGGCAATTACTTATCACTATGATAAAATACTTGAAGAAATCAACTTACAGGTGGAAAAAAATGTGTATACTCTGGCTTCTGAGTCAAGAGGTTTCAGGCTGTATTCCTTTGGATTCATTGTTTCTGAGCCTGTAGGGAGGTAGAACACTGTGGTGGGGGTGTAGGGGAGAGAGGGGGAGAGAGAGTAGGAGGGAGGAAGGGAGGGTAGGAGGAAGATGGAAGGAGAGAGGGGGAAGGGAGAAAGAGGGAGGAAGAGGGAGAAAGAGGGAGGAATGGAGAGAGGGAAGGAAGGAGGGAGGGAGAGAGAGAGAGAGAGACAGAGAGAGAGAGAGAGAGAGAGAGAGAGAGAGATCCCCTAGTGAATTACAGAGGCAATGCTGGAGAATGAAATGAAGTCGTGACGGCTCGGAGGTATGGCCGAGATGGGAGAGTACAGCCAGAGGCATCTGGAAGAGTCCAGAGCAGGGAGAGAGTAGCAGTGGACTAAACTAGGCCATGAGAAGAAAGAATAGGGAAAGCGACAGACAAAAAGAAGAGAGAGAGGCCAGTAAGGGGACCAAGAGCAAGCCAAGAGCTGAGCAGAGGGCTAAGAGAGAGAGAACCAAGACAGCAAGACAGTGCATGGCCTTTCTTTCTTTCCTTCTTTCTTCTTTCTTTTTCTTTCTTTCTTTCTTCCTTCTTCTTTCTCTTTCTTTCCTTCTTTCTTTTTTCCTATCCTTCCTTCCTTTTTTCATTTATTTATTTGTTTGTTTGTTTGTTTGTTTGTTTGTTTATTTGAGACAGGGTCTCATGCTGCCAGGCTAGCCTTGAACTTACTATATGGCTGAGAGTGGCTTTGAGTTCCTCATTCTCCTGCCTTAGCCTTCCAAATACTGACCCAGGCGTTACATTACTCATATTAGGAACAAACTGGCCAAAAGCTCTAGTTTTGTGGGCTGGCTTTTTTCATTTTACGCAAATCTTGAGCCAGGTTCAAGAGTGTCTCTTTTTTCTGCGGGTCCTTAGTGACATTGGAGCCAGGGGCTCTGAGCTAGAAGGGCCGACATGGATTCCAGTGGGAGAGGAGGCATGACTTCTGTGGCTCCACACTCTCTCTATGGCCGCCTCACCTGTGTCCTGAACACTGAACATGTGAGGATCTGCGTTGAAATATTACAACAAACAAACGCACAAACAACCAAAAGCCACAGAATAAAAAAAAAAAAAAAAAGAAAGAAAGAAAGAAAAGAAGAGAAAAGAAAAGAAGAGAAAGAAAAAGGAATAGAAATATTGTTAGACAATAGCATTTCAAGTGGAAGGTCAAAGCCTCAATGGAAAATTCCTTCATCCCTCAATTAATCTGAAATTATAGTAACTGTAATAGCACACAAATGGGCTCTTTCTTCATGTCTCCAGCAACGTGGAGATGTAACATTGTTCTTTTCCCACAGTCCCAATCCTTTGAACGCCAGCTTGAGTAAAAACCTCTCTCACACAGACTCAAGCCCACATTCCTGTAATTTTAGCTTGGTGTGATGCGGAATGTCATTCGCATATACAAACACTCCTGTGGATGTACAGAAGTCCCTGCATGTGGCGGGGCTGTGTTTATGCAGATCATGAGCATGATAGGGTGAGCGTCTAATTAGGGTATCCATGGGAACGCAGACAAGTTCAGGCACCGCTAAAAGCACAGGATGTGAGACCACCCAGGGTCGGTTTACACAAGAGTCTGAGGCACACGAATGGGTGAGACAGAGGGCGGTGTGGTAAGACAGAATGGACTGTCCTGGAAAGAAGACCATCTGCTTTGTAAGAACAGAGACATCCATCACCTCCCTCTTGCCCTAGACAGGCAGCTCTGAGAGAGGAAGCGGCTATGTGCACAGGTGGGAGATCTGGAAATACAGTTTAGGCGGCAAGTACCTAATTCTCCCACCACAGATAGGGGTGTGATGTGACCCACAAGTTCTTAGGTTCCTTCTTCTGTGATCAGGAAGACAGAACTAGGAAGACGGTTAAATGCTTAAAGTCTGTGGGGACCAAGTTAAAGAGCACAGGAAACTCGGATGGGGCTTCTTCTCCCCTTCTCTGTGGGGCTGTCTATTAAAAGCAGGGGAGGCCCAGGAGTGGACTAAGAACAACACTTGTCATTGTGACGTGGTCCCGCCCACTTCTCCAAGGCACTTCCCCTGTGGCTTACTTTGCTATCTGGCTCATGACCATGGCAAATGCTTCTCATCCAAGAATAAGGCTGCTTGCTCGCGCCTTCTAGAATGTCCTGTGACTCAGCTCAAATGCAGAGGCGTCCATCCACTGAAGTTTCTGCGTGGCCACCTGACTTAGGTGAGTCCCTCTTCGCAGGCAGAGCGCTTCGCTGAACCCTAAGTCACGTGCTTCTCTGCACAGATTCTCCCCTTCCTCAGGATTCTTAACTCACCCGGAAAAGAAACGCAGCATGTAACAGTGATACTAATGAATGAATAAATGCAATTAATTAATAATTGCAAGTATTGGTTTGCAAATACTTGTTGACGGGCCTCCTCTGTGGGCTATGATCCTTGGGAACCAAAGGATTCTCTATCTTTCCATTGACTAATCCAACAAATGTTTCTGAGTACCCTGGGTTAGGCAACAGAGTTGCCACAAGGACAGAAACACTGTAACATCAATCCTTGGGGAATCTGCAGCTAAACAGTAACAGTGAATTCTCACATGATATTCATGTGAGGGCTAAATACTGGAGTCAGAGTCAGAAAGCACTGTGGGACTGTGGGTGAGAATGCTAATGAGTAGAGCCAACATGGAAACTAGTACTGAGGGGTCCTCAAAAGACAAAAACTGATGATTATATGACCCATAACTGAATTATAAAACCAACCTGGGTGCTTGTGGCATATCCACACAATGAGGTTTCATTCAGTTGTAAAGAATTAAGTTGAAAAATTAGGGAGCTGGAGAGATAGCTAGGCAGTTAAGAACACTTGCTTCTTTTTCAGAGATCCTGGGTTTGATTCTCAGCACCCATGTGGTAATTCCCAAGTGTCTCTAATCCCACGGTTCCAGAGGATCTGATGGCCTCTTCTGACCTCTGAAGGCAACAAGCATGCATGTAGTGTGTGTCTGAGACACACACAGAATTACGCATGCACATATACAGTCACACATATACATATGCATATACAGTCACATGGTCTCTCCCTCCCTCCCTCTGTCTGTCTGTCTGTCTGTCTGTCTGTCTGTCTGTCTCTCTCGCGCTCTCTCTCTCACACACACACACACACACACACTGAGTTCAAGGCTTAGTTTGCATGTGCCTAACATATGATCACTAACACTTGCCATATTTGCCCAGTACAAGTAAAACATATAGACGCTTTGCTTCTAAACTACACATACCACATGTCAGCTACCGGACGGAAAGTGTCTGCCCTTCTGATGCAGCCTCTTGCCAGGAACTGTACCACATTCTTCGGCGCTAAGGCACAGTCTGGAAGGAATCTGAAACTTGTGCCAGCTTCCTGGAACTCAGTCTCCCCCCTCTGTGTCAGCTGGCTGGTCTATCTGTCTGTCCAGTTTCTCCAGGGACAAAGTCCATGCTACCTGCAAGAGGGCAAGTCAAATCAGGAACCAGACTGGCTCCTGGAGCTTCCCACTGTTGACAGCCTGCCCGGGTGGGTGCCCAGGAGACTTTGTGCAGCCTTTACTGCCTGAGACACCGAGGAAGTGCTTGTTGGAACTGCTCCGAGAAACTGGGGAAATGAAGGATGTTATAATATCCATTTATGAATCAGCGCTCACGGCGTGAACTTTGTCATGTTTCCTGTGATGTCTGTAACTTTGAAAGAACAAGAAAAGCTAATGGTCCTAACTAAACACACTTCTTACCTTCTGTATCTTTTAATGGATATTAAGTCACCACTTGAAATGTGTTGTTTTTGGAAAGACCTAACCAAAGGAAAAAAAAATAATAACCTTTCTTTTTTGCTGGAAGATCATTTTCATTTTGTAGGGAATTTTGTCGGCATTGTTAAGACCGGACTATTCTCAGATGTCTAGACATGGCACGCATGGGGTGTGTACTTCATCCTGAGTTTTCAGTTAATTTTTCTTTCTCTCCCACCCTCCACTGTACCTGCCATCAGCAGCATCTAAACCATCTATAGGTGACCTTCTTAGAAACAAAACCTGGCAATTGCTATGGTCTCCAATAAATTCCCTTTGGAACAGGTGACTTTTAATTGTAGGAAAAAATAATTAAAATCCTGAAATCATTGCTGAAAGAAAAAGTAACAAGAGTTTAAAAGACAGTGATGTGGGGGTGTGACATTATGGATTAAAAAAAAACACTGGGGAAAAATTAACAAAGCTAATAATAAATAATTAAACAAATATAAGGTTAGTAGACTGAAATGTATTAGACATTTCTTTTTTTGGGGGGGTTGGTTTTTTTTTGGGGGGGGAGAGGGTTTCTCTGTATAGCCCTGGCTATCCTGGAACTCACTTTGTAATCCAGGCTGGCCTCGAACTCAGAAATCCACCTGCCTCTGCCTCTGCTGGGATTAAAGGCGTGCACCACCACGCCCAGCGTATTAGACAATTCTGAATTAAAAATCTACAAACTACTTAAAAGCATAAATCAATTGCTTTCAGTCTTTTATTATCAAGGTCACAAAGTTTCACCTATTTGTGTAACCAAAACATCTGTCTCCATGAGTTCTTTGTTCTTCAAACAACAACGTGATCCACGTCCATCCTGTTGAAGCTTCACTCCCTAGCTATTTATTGGCTTTGGCTTTCCCCAGGGTTCCTGGCCTCATCATTGGCCTTTCTTCTTCCCCTTTTCCCCTTCCCCTTCCCCTTCCCCTTCCCCTTCCCCTTCTTCTTCCCCTTCTTCTTCTTCTTCTTCTTCTTCTTCTTCTTCTTCTTCTTCTTCTTCTTCTTCTTCTTCTTCTTCTTCTTCTTCAATATAGGTTTTTATTTTTGTCTCAATCTTTTACATACATAAAATTATTTTTTAAAGATTTATTTATTTATTTAATGTATGTGAGTACACTGTAGCTGTACAAATGGTTGTGAGCCTTCATGTGGTTGTTGGGAATTGAATCTTTAGGACCTCTGCTCACTCCAGTCAACCCCACTTGTCCCGCTCCCTCAGATTTATTTATTATTACACATAAGTACACTGTAGCTGACTTCAGATGCACCAGAAGAGGGCATGAGATCTCATTACGTACAGGTGGTTGTGAGCCACCATGTGGTTGCTGGGATTTGAACTCAGGACCTTCAGAAGAGCAGTCAGTAGTCTTACCTGCTGAGCCATCTCAGCCAGCTCATCGTTGGCCTTCTTGACCACAGTTCATTCATCCTGAAAGACCCACAAAGTGAGGACTCCCCCACGTTCTGACTCAGGAGAGGTGACACCCCAAATCACTCACAAGAAATGGCCTTGATGCAAACCACAAGAGGACTTTTTATTCCAGGCACACTCTGGGGCCCACAGTCATACACCACGCAGGGGTAGAGGACCGTGGACGCCGAATAGCTGGGAAAGGGGTTATTTAAAGGAAAAAAAAAAAACCACACAACCCAAGGGGGTAGGGAGGACGTTATTGGAAAATGCAGAAAATACCAGTGAAAAATCACAAGGGGTTACTAAAAATCACAAGGAGAAACTCCCTGCTTCTCAAGATTGTACTCAGGATTTTAATCTAACTTTTGTGGTCGGCTAGTTCCTGGAACAGGGTCACTGAACCGGCTAACCTACATTCTTGGTGCTAGGGGGTCTGAATTTTTCCTGGTCTTTCAATCCAACAAAACATTGGTTGAGAGCCTGCTGTGCTTCAAACAAGCTACAAGGCAATGTGGACTCAGACCAGGAAGAGCTCATCATAGATGGGAAACAACGAGCAGGCCCAATATGACCTATCTGTCTCATCTCTAGTGCATGTCAAGAGCAACAACAGCAACAAGAAGTAAAGCCTAAGCTGGACGGTGGTGGTGCACGCCTTTAATCCCAGCAGAGGCAGAGGCAGGTGGATTTCTGAGTTCGAGGCCAGCCTGGTCTACAGAGTGAGTTCCAGGACAGCTAGGACTACGCAGAGAAACCCTGTCTCAAAAAACAAAACAAAACAAAACAAAACAAAACAAAACAAAAACAAACCAACCAACCAAACAAACAAAAAAGTAAAGCCCTTTGTGCTTCCCATCAAAATCAAAATATGGAAAACTGGAAAGATGGTTTAGTGGTTAAGAGCATTTACTGGGGACCTGGGTTCTCTTCCCAGTACCACCCCCACTTGGACAGAAAACTCATTGTAACTCCAGCTTCAGGGTTTCCAGTGCCCCTTTCTAGCCTCTGTGGGTACCTGCAGGCACATGGTACACATGAACTCATTTAGGCCCTCACACAAATACACGTAAATAAAACAAATCTTTTAAAAAGAAAACAGTAGGTTGGAATTCTCTCTAGAGTTTCATCTCTTTTCTTATATCAGGCCTTTTCAGGAGGAGGTTGTAAAAGACAGAAAACAAACAAACAAAATAACCCAGAATTTTGTGGGAGGGGTCAGGGAAGAAGAAGACTAGAATATCCATTACCTTGTTGCTCTGGATCTTGGGGAAATTCTTTGAGCTCTTGGAACTTAAATATATCTCAATCATAAAAAGGGGTGACCATAGCAATTATGGGTTGTCTTAGGTAGGGTTTTTTGTTTTGTTTTGTTTTTTGATGAACAGACACCATAACCAAGGCAACTCTTATAAGGGCAACTTTTAATTGGGGCTGGCTTACCAGTCCATTATCATGGTGGGAACATGGTAGCATCCAGGCAGTCATGGTGCAGGCAGAGCTGAGAGATCAACATCTTCATCTGAAGGCTTCGAGTGGAAGACTGCTCCCAGGCAGCTAGAACCAGGGAATTAAAGCCCACACCCAAAAGACCACATCTACTCCAACAAGGCCACACCCACTCCAACAAGACCACAACCCCCAACAGTGCCACTCCCTGGGCCAAGCATTTACAAACTATCACATGGGTCAATACAAGTGGTAATGTGTTCTGTTGCACCTGGCTCCCAGTAAATCAGTCTACTGATATTGATATCCATGCCCCTGGGTAGTCTCCTCTCACACAGTCCCTCCCCACCTCCGACTCAGATGGGCTAGTGAGGCATAGCTGTGGCACAGTGGAGGTTTGGTCAATACTTGCACGTTGGAGCTGACCCTCTTGCAATCCAGGTGTCATATACAGATGTTGGACTGCACTGTTGAAAGTGAGTGTTCCAGGCTTCACCTATCTCACAAGTCTTGAACATTTCAGTTTCAGGCTGTGTTTGTTTGCTAGCTACTTTGTGTCTCAGTCAGTTTTCTGTTTCTATCACCAAATACTCAAGGCTGTGTTGCTTATAGGCAAAAGAGGTTTCTTTAGTCTCATGGATGCTGGGAAATTCAAAGCTATGTCTGGCCAGAGCCTTGTGTTCCTTCCTGCGGAAGCTGGAAGGATGAGTGGGCCCACAATGCAGAGAGGAAAGGGGATGAACTCTCACCATGCCTGAGTCATTTCCCAAGACAGACATCACCAGAGTTATGATCCAGACACTTGCACTAGACCCTCCTCTCAACATTATTGATGAGGAATTGAGATTCACATGGACATTTGGTGGACACTCTTCCTAAGATACTTATAGAAACTCTATTTTTTGAAGGGTCAACTGTGGCTTTCTTTTTTCTTTTTTAAAAAAGAAGTCACATTTCTGTATTGCCTGTCAAATGGAGACTGATTAATATTGTGTACCATTGACTATTTGAAAGTCTCTAAGGAGTACAAACAAACAAACAAAACAGGTGAGGCCTGAAGGTTTAGCTCTGAGATGACTGCGTGGTTAATTATAAATGGTATTCCTAAGACGTTGGAGACAGATACTAAGGAGCCTGGAGAAGCCCAAGGGTCACTGCTGAAAGTGCCAAGGCAACAATGAAGGCCAAGCATTGAAGATGGTAGATACATTCACAGGATTGTGAAACTAGGAATAGAATACACCTATGGGGCAATGTGGTAATAGTCTTCCCTCCATATGTCAGCTGCTTAATTAATTGATACAAAAGGACTTGGCACACTGTGGGTGGAACCATCCCTTAGCAAGCAGACCTGGACTGTATAAGAAAAGTAACTGAGCAAGCCTGAGAAGGCAAGCAAACAATACTTCACGAGATCTTATCTCTGCCTCTACAGTGCTGGGATGAGTCGTGGGTTGCCATGATCGGCCCTCAAGCCTTTCATATCCGAAATGTGCTTCTGCAAGGGAATTCTGACTCCTGAACTCATTGCGTAGGAAGAATCTGCTCTGAAGAGCAAATCCTCTATAGTGTGAGGCAGTGTGGGAGGAGCCAAGCCCTCATGGTTTTCCTGGCCCTTTACTTCATGACCTGAACTATAAAAAGAGACACTCTGGGCTGGTGAGATGGCTCAGTTGGTAAGAGCACCCGACTGCTCTTCCAAAGGTCCGGAGTTCAAATCCCAGCAACCACATGGTGGCTCACAACCATCTGTAACGAGACCTGACGCCCTCTTCTGGAGTGTCTGAAGACAGCTACAGTGTACTTACATATAATAAATAAATAAATCTTAAAAAAAAAAAAAAAAGAAACACTCTGCTGCATGGGACCTTAAGGATGGGTCTCTTTCCGACCTTCTCTGTGTCACCTGGCAACTTTAAGCCTGCTGTCAAGGCATCTGGGAGCCTGGGTGCTCCTTGTCTGTGAGGATCACACTTCTACCTCTGATGAGGAGTCGATGTCTGCAGTGCAAATATGTTTAGAGGCAGGCCAGGGAAAATTGAAGAAATGAACTTTACATCCTATCACCCTTCCAGTGGCTCCCATCTGTTTGTTTGTTTGTTTGTTTGTTTTTTCAAGACAGGGTTTCTCTGTTGTCCTGGCTGTCCTGGAACTCACTCTGTAGACCAGTCTAGTCTCAAACTCAGAAATCCGCCTGCCTCTGCCTCCCAAAAGCTGGGATTAAAGACACGCACCACCACTGCCTGGCTCCTCCCTCTCATTCTTACTCCCAGTGATACACCCCGGGGGGCCTAGACCTCTGATGTGACAGGGCTCTTGGTTTTGCGAAGTTCAAGAGTTCAAGTCGCTTACCTGGAGCCTTGCTTGGTCTTGCATTTGCTTGGCTCAATCTTTCCTCTGTGTTCTCAGAGAATCCTATTGTGTCTGCCTATGCTTTTGAGACAAGGTCTAAAGGTACAGCCTCGGCTATCCATTGCCTTCAAACAGACCATCCTCCTGCCTCAGCATCCCGAGTGCTAGAGTTCTAGGCATGTGGCACCATCTCTTAAGTTAAAAATACATATTGTGAACATGTGTCTTTAGATATGTATATTTGTGGATTATGAAGCTGGAAAGGGTATGGTGGGAAAGGAGGAAGATGTCCTAAGGGAAATGGGAAATGAGAACATTGGAAGGAAAACGTGGACCAGGCAGAAGGAAGGGAAGAGGGAGCACGGGGAAGAGGGAGCACTGGAGGGGCAGTGTGTGGGGAGGGGAACAGGGACAAAGGATAATGAGAATGTTCCGGTGAAACCTGTCAACTCAGATTCGAACCTAAAAGTGAATTAAAAGTAAAATAGGATAAATATAGTAATATGTATACTCATCGTTACTCTGTGGGTGGTAGCTTAGTATACGGTGTATTCATGTGTGTAAGTATGTCTGTATGCAAGCTTGAAGAGAGGCCTGAAGTCCAAACCAAGTATCTTCCTCTATCACTTTCTGCCATGTTTTTGTTGTTGTTGTTTTTTGGTTTTTTTGAGACAGGGTTTCTCTGTGTAGCCCTGGCTGTCCTGGAACTCACTTTGTAGACCAGGCTGGCCTCGAACTCAGAAATCCACCTGCCTCTTTCTCCCAAGTGCTGGGATTAAAGGCGTGTGCCACCACCACCCGGCTTTTTTTTTTTTTTTAAAGATTTATTTATTTTATGTATATGAGAACACTGTAGCTGTCTTCAGACATTCCAGATAGTTGTGAGCCACCATGTGGTTGCTGGGAATTAAACTCAGGACCTCTGGAAGAGCAATCGGTGCTCTTAACCGCTGAGCCATCTCTCCAGCCCCTCTGACTTGTTTTTTTGAGGTCTTTTTGATGAAGTCATCAATTAGCTAAACTGACTGGCCAGAAGACTCCAGGGACTTGCCTCTCTCCACCCCACCAGTGCTGGGATTACAGGAGTGTGCCATCACACCATATTTTTTCTTGCTTCCTTCCTACTTCTCATTTTCTTTTTAAAGATTTTATTTATTATATATAAGTACACTGTAGCTGTCTCCAGACACACCAGAAGAGGGCAGCAGATCCCATTACAGATGGTTGTGAGCCACCATGTGGTTGCTGGGATTTGAACTCAGGACCTCTGGAAGAGCAGGCAGTGTTCTTAACCACTGAGCCATCTCTCCAGCCCACTTTTTTTTTCTTTTTTTCTTTTTTTTTTAGAGATTTATTCATTTCTTGTTTTATATGAGTGTTTTGCCTGCATGTATGTATGTAGCCAACGTGCGTGCCTGAGGGTGTCACATCTGGAAGTGGAGTTGCAGTTGGTTGTAAGTCCGCTCTACGTGAGTGCTGGAAGCAAAGTCCCCTGCAAGAGCTGTCTGTACTCGTAACCACCGAGCAGTCTCTCCAGCCCTTCCCACACCTGTTTTTTTGTATAGGGGGATCTGAACCCAGATCCACTGCCTACACAGGAAGCACGTGATCTCCCGAGCCATGATCCTCCCCCGTGGGCTGTTTAAAATTTGTAAATTGTTTTTGGAATGTTCCAATTAACATTTTCAACTTTTTTTCAGGGCATGACCGGCTCTGGGAGCTGAAGCTACAGAGGATGATAAGGAGGACTCTTGAAGTGGAAAATGTGCCTCAGCCTCGGGAAGGAACTGCATCCTGGAACTGGAGACCGGGATGGACTCCAAAGAGGCCTTTCTGGCTCATTCCGGTTCCCTCTGCACACCTGCCTCAGCCTGTGGTCGTTTAAAAAAAACAAAAACTACTCCTGACCAAATTAGCTTTCTAAGCTGCCCGTGGCGGTTCAGGTGAGTAACAGTTCCACTCGCGAATTCCTGAGGGGAATTTGATCTCTCGAGGCTTTCCTGGGCCATCCTCAGCGATGCCAGAAAATTGGGAGCCACTCATCAGAGCCAGACACACAAGCTAACCCTAAAGTGACAGAGAGGCTTGAGACTGGAAAGATGGGGACCAGGGAAGATGGCCGGGTAGTAAACAGATCGCCACACAAGCACGAGGACCTGAATTTGAGTCGCAGCATGGTCCATATGAGAGCAAAGCCAGAATTTGTAACCCTAGTGTCAGGAGAGTATAGCTAGTGGTTCTCGGCCTTCCTAATGCTGCGGCCCTTTCATACAGTTCCTCATGCTGTGGTGACCTCCAACCATAACATTATTACGTCGCTACTTCATAACTGTAATTTGCTATTGCTATGAATTGAAATGTAAATATCTGATATCTGACCCCAGGGAGTCATGACCAGCAGGTTGAAAGGCACTGGTATAGACAGCCGGTTCCTCAAAGTTTACTAATCTGAGAGGTAAGCTCCAGGTTTAGAGGGAGACTAACTCAAAAGGTCGGGAGGAGAACAATAAAGACACTTGATCTCTGGTTTGCAAAAGCACACTCATGGGTGAGTGTACTTGAACAGACAAGGAGAGAGAGAGAGAGAGAGAGAGAGAGAGAGAGAGAGAGAGAGAGAGAGAGAGAGAGAGAGAACACAAACAAGAAAACACACACACACACACACACACACACACACACACACACACACACACACCGAGGGGAAATAGGCCAAAGCGTTTGCCCAGCAAGGCAAAATCTAATTCTCCAGTTTGGAATGTAGATCTGGCATAGTCTTATTTTCTTCCATTTCCTGCTTGCCTCCCTATCCAGACTCACCCTGCATAATGCATGCAGTTGACCCTCCATGGCTACAGGGCTCTGCACAGATTGTTCGCACTCTGGAATGTTCTTCCTCCTTTTCCACCTGACTGGCTTCTAATCATGCTTCAAAGAGTCAACTCAAATGTCACATTCTCATGCACAGAAAGTAATCTCTAGTCCGGGTCTCATTTTACTGGGAATTAATCATCTTAGTTGTCATGGTGAGACTTGTTACCCTTGGAGGGGCGGTAGCAGCATGCATCTTGGGAGTAAAGTGGTGTTCACAGTAAACTTCTGAAGGATATTCTTTTTTTTTTTTTTTTTTTTTTAATTTTTTTTTTAAAGATTTATTTATTTATTATATGTAAGTACACTGTAGTTGTCTTCAGATACACCTGAAGAGGGCATCAGATCTCATTACGGGTGGTTGTGAGCCACCATGTGGTTGCTGGGATTTGAACTTCGGACCTTCGGAAGAGCAGTCGGGTGCCCTTACCCACTGAGCCATCTCACCAGCCCCTGAAGGATATTCTATTCGCCACCAGTTCCTATGAACGACGGTTTCTAAATGGTGACGGTGAAGTTACAATTGGTAGCAGTATCAAAAGATATGAAAGGGGCTGGAGGGATGGCTCAGCGGTTAAGAGCACTGACTGCTCTTCCAGAGGTCCTGAGTTCAAATCCCAGCAACCATATGGTGGCTCACAACCATCTGTAATGGGATCTGGTGCCCTCTTCTGGGGTGTCTGAAGACAGCAACAGTGCACCTTCATATAATAAATAGATAAATCTTTAAAAAAAAAGATATGAAGATTTTTTTGTTTTTTTGTTTTCTTTGTGAGTCAGAGAAAGTGGGGAGGGAAGGAGAGGTTCCTGATAAGATACTAGCTATTCCCTACTACTAATAACACCTTAGGCATATCACAACCTAACAAATGACTACATTTCCCAGACTTCCTTGTGGCCAAGGCCAAACATATGACTAGGTCCCCACCCTAGTTTATGGATAGAAGAGATAAGCGTGACATCCATGCTTATTGCTTAAGGGGAAACAGTTTGCTGTCTGCTTTTTCTCTTCCCCTTTTTCTGGACCAAATATAAGGTGGTCATGACCCAGCTTTGACCACTCAGCCAAGAACAACATCCTAGGAACTGTGATGCAACATGATGGGAAGGAGCCACGTCCCTAAATGACCCAAAGGAGCTCAACAGCGCCAGCAGCCTGGACCACTCAGCTCTGGTCAGTTGCGTCTTCTTCAAGCCAAGAGTTGGGATCGTAGCCATGTTACCAATGCTTTACTCTAGCCATCTAGCCTTGCGGCCAAACAGGAGACAGTTCTCTAGAGCAGAGAAGAAATCACTGGTCCCCTTTTTGTCTCCATACCCCAAACATCAAACATAGCATCTTATAGATGAGAAGTGTTCAAGGAGCCTTTGATAATTCAATGGGTGCTGGGCTGGAAGGGAGGGAAGAGACAGGCGGTAAAAAGTGAGTGATGGAATGGGCTGTAGTCTTGGAAGTAGAGTGTTTGCCTGGCATATAGGTAGGAGGCAGGCCCTTAGTTTGATCCCAGCATGGCAAAAAAAAAAAAAAAAAAAAAAAGACGGAAGAAAGAAAGGAAAGATGAATGGAAGGAAAGAAAGACTATGTTAGAACATCTCTGAACAGCCCGTGAAGCAAGCGCAGGTGAAGGAGGACTTCCATTGCTGCCACCTAGATTCCATGGAACTTTTTTTTTTTTTTAAAAGTTAGGGGGGAAAATATCACGTTAGTTGATTGACCCCTGCTGGCCGTTTGGAATTCTGCAGCTTGAATCAGTCAAACTGTTCAGCCAAAAATGTCTTCACTTTTTAGAGATCAAGGAAGCAGCTGTTAAAAATCTGAATCCACACTTAGGAAGCACTAAAACCCAACAACGATAGACACAGCCGGGGGGGGGGGGTCGGGGGGGGGGACAGACGACGACTAACAATAACAGAGAAGTGCTCTGGGCCGGCCACGGTGGCGGCGGTGCTGAAGCAGCCCTCCTCCAATGGAGGAGGGATGGCTCAGGATCTGGTTTTGCTCTAGAAGGTTGATTGAAGCTCGGGGTCCAGTTTCTCCTTTTTATAGATGTGTTTCTGTCCTTTGATCATGTCAAGCCGTAAGATGTCTCTCTGGTCCTTTCTCTTCTCTCCTCCTGTCATTTCCTTATCTGTTTCCACAGCTTGGCCTCTCTCTCTCTCTCTCTCTCTCTCTCTCTCTCCCTCTCCCTCTCTCTCTCTCATTTCTATCAGTGGAGTTAGTCATGACATTGTTGAGTTATTTGATTAAGAAAAAAAAATGAGGGCTGGTGAGATGGCTCAGCAGGTAAGAGCACCCGACTGCTCTTCCAAAGGTCTAGAGTTCAAA
Source organism: Mus musculus (assembly GCF_000001635.26). Lineage (NCBI taxonomy): Eukaryota > Metazoa > Chordata > Mammalia > Rodentia > Muridae > Mus > Mus musculus. Next base: position 34,066,758 of record NC_000074.6, read on the forward strand.
TCCCAGCAACCACATGGTGGCTCACAACCATCTGTAACGAGATCTAGCACCCTCTTCTGGAGTGTCTGAAGACAGCTACAGTGTACTTACATATAATCAATAAATAAATCTTTAAAAAAAAAAAAAGAAAAAAAATGAAAGCTGAAAAATAAACAAAAAACTTTCTTTCTTTTTTTTCTTTTTTCTTTTTTTAGTTTAGTTTTGTTTTCTTTTTCGAGACAGGGTTTCTCTGTGTAGCCCTGGCTGTCTTGGAACTCACTCTGTAGACCAGGCTGGCCTCGAATTCAGAAATCTGCCTGCCTCTGCCTCCCAAGTGCTGGACCCACACCCGGCTGTAACAAAACACTTTCGTTCACAAACTCTCTCAAAGCATTGTCAAGAATCAGAATCTCCTCAGACTAGAAGAAGGCATCCCAGGGCAGCGGCAGGGCTCTTCTTCAGTTTTGGGGATGGGGGAGATGCTTCTAAAAACCAGCCTGGTAACTCTCAGAGTGGCTGGAGAGATGGCTCAGTGGTTAAGAGCGCTCACTGCTCTTTCAAAGGACTGGGGTTTAATTCCCAGCATTCACGGAGTGACTTCAACTCCAGTTTCAAGGTGTCTGACTCTGTCTTTTTTCCTCCTCTTGAGGCCCTGGGCACTCTTTTTTTTTTTTTTTTTTTTTTTTTTTTCGGTTTTTGGTTTTTCGAGGCAGGGTTTCTCTGTGTAGCCCTGGCTGTCCTGGAACTCACTCTGTAGACCAGGTTGGCCTCCAATTCAGAAATCCACCTGCCTCTGCCTCCCGAGTGCTGGGATTAAAGGCGTGCACCACCATGCCCGGTGAGGCAGAACACTCATATGTGCTGCATAGTTTTACATAAACTTGAGACAAGCTAAAGTCATCTGAGAGGAGGGGACCTCAGTTAACAAAAGTCCTCCATCAGATAGGAAAACCTGTAAGGCATTTTCTTAAGCAGTGATTGATAGTGAGGGCTCAGCCATTTGTGGGTGGGGCCATCCCTGGGCTGTGATTCTGGGATCTGTAAGAAAGCAAACTGAGCAAGCCAGTAAGCAGCGTCCCTCCATGGCCTCTGCGTCAGCTCTTGCCTCCAGGTTTCTGTCTCATTTGAGTTCCTGTCTGGACTTCCTTCAATGATGGACTACAGAGTGGAAGTGTAAGCTAAATAAACCCTTTCCTCCCCAACTTGCTTTTCGGTCATGGTGTTTCGACTAAGCATCAGAACTCCACCAAGGACAGTGGATCTCAATAGGTGGCCCAGTCTAGACTTGGACTGTGTAGCCCAGAACTCAGGAGGCTGAGGCATGAAGATAGTAGCTTTGAAGACAGGCTGGGCTATAGAGCTCAAGTCTAGCCTGAGCTATTCAGAAGGGCTCATACCTGGAGACAGAGGGCTTGTGAAAGGCTTGTAGGATATTCCTGATGGAAGATGGATTCACCCCAAGCCAGTCACTGGGGCTTTCTCTCTTTGCACACTGAAAAGTATGTGGTCTTTTCTGTTTCTTTGGCTCTGGCTGCTGGAGAAAGAAGCAGAAGGTGTTGTTACCAACTATCTATGATGCCAGGCTTCTAGGTATGGGAAGCAATGATATCCAGAGAAGAGGGGAAGGGTGCATGTGAAGGAGAGCAAGATGAGGAAGCGTCAAGGCTGGAGCAACTGATCCTGTATCCTCAAGGCCAGATCAACTGATCCTGTATGCTCAGACACCAGCACTATTTTTTTTTTTTTGATGTGCACCTGCCCTCTTCTAGAGACTGTTCAGGGAGAATATGAACATGGGCTCCCTATTAGAGATAGGGATTTAAAAAGACAATAAGCTTATACTGTATGACTTTGTTTATTTGAATCCTGTGATTGTATATGCTCTGCCCAGGGAGTGGCACTATTAGAAGGTGTGACCCTGTTGGAGCAGGTGTGTCACTGAGGGTGTGGGCTTTAAGACCCTCATCCTAGCTGCTTGGAAGCCAGTCTTCTGCTAGCAGCCTTCAGATGAAGATGTAGATCTCTCAGCTCCTCCTGTACCATGCCTGCCTGGACCATGCCTGCTCCCACCTTGATGATAATGGATGGGACCACTGAACCTGTAAGCCAGCCCCAATTAAATGTTGTCCTTTATAAGACTTGCCTTGGTCCTGGTGTCTGTTCACAGCAACGAAAACCCTAACTTAGACAAATCCCTAGGACTTGTTAAATCCTGCAACAGGGAGATGTCAGGACAGTGGCTCTTGATTCAGTGTGTGAATATGTGAATGGAGTTGGAGGTTGACTGGGAAGGACCGTGTGACGGTTTGTATATCCTTGGACCAGGGAGTGGCACCATCTGAAGGTGTGGCCTTGTTGGAATAGGTGTGACCTGGTTGGAATGGGTGTGTCACTGTGGGTGTGGGTATAAGATCCTCACCCTAGTTGACTGGAAGTCAGTCTTACACTAGCAGCCTTTGGATGAAGACATAGAACTCTCAGTTTCTCCTGTGCCATGCCTGCCTGGATACTGCCATGCTCCCACTTTGATGGTAATGGACTGAACCTCTGAATCTGTAAGCCAGCACCAATTAAATGCTGTTTTTTATAAGACTTGCCTTGGTCATTGTGTCTGTTCAAAGCAGTAAAACCCTAACTAAGACAGACCGTGAGGGTATTTTCTGTATTTCTATGAAGGATTTGGATTTCCTTCTTATAAAGCTTAATTCAAAAGTAGACCAATAGACCCAAGATTTGTGCATACCACAGCATATAGATCAGATGTGGCTAAGTGTTGAATTGGGGTGGAGTGTTTGTCAGGGTTTTCTGACTTCTTGGTTCATTTCTAACAGGTCTCTATGCAGCCAGGTATATTTTGGATGCTTCACCTTCTGGATTCAGAAAGTTGGTACTAGGGTGTTGAATATGCCCAGCCCCCAAGGCTTGTTGCCTGGCAACCAACCAAGGATCTGTTGATAATGCTATAATCGTGACTTCATCCTGAGGAGAGATTGGCAGCCAGCTTCCAAAAGGGTACCCAGGGGTCCCTATCAACAAGTTATGACATTAAGTCAAGCATCATGCTTGTTCTCGGGTCAGTCGTTTTGGAGGAAGCCAGTCCTGAGGAGATGCCTCCTGACCCCCAGCTAGCGTCAGCTGCCAGCCACCTGGAGGAGTCACTTTGGAAGCAGATCCTCCAGACCTGGTTCATGCTTCACCATGAGCCTCCCGAGAGGGCTCAAGTCAGATCCATCTTGCCAAGAGTTCCCTACCCAGAGAAGCTCAGATGAAAGGCAGACTGCTGTCTGAGGCCTGAAAAACTGAGGTTTTACTATGAGATAAATGATGCAGAGTCACTGCGGGGATCTTCAGCAGACACTGAAGGTGTCACCCCGAAGGTACAGTCTGCATTTTTATGGAGAACTACAGATGCTATACACTGCTCACAGCCTTCCTTACTTCCCATTTGAAGTTCAAGGGAAGTCTGAGAGATGGTTTCTCTTGTTATCCAGACTCTAGAGTTGTAACAAAAATCATTGAGTTCTGTAGCCGGACTTTCTGCTACTTTGTGGGTTCTTCTTTCTTCCACCTTTCACCACCCCTTTTCCAGCCTTTCAACCTCCTGAGGCTAGATGGAAGAGAAAAAAAGGATAAGGGAGAAGGGGGCAACGCTATTGTTAGACTACTTCCTGCTGACTAAGGGTGTCCAGTTCATTGGGGCAAGTTTGATCTTCAAGGGCAGGATATCTAATTTCTTCTTGTTTCTTCTTTGCTCACAGTTACTTAACAAACTGCAGCCAACCAACAACCCACCACTCAGGGCTCTAGCGTTTATATACCCTCTGAAGAGTCCCCAGCATTCCAAATATCACACGATCGCAGAAACTGTCTGCAGCTGGCAAAAATCACGCCTCTGCTAGAGCACGAGGCAAATCACAGTCAGCTGCTGTGAGCAGTCTGAAGCAGCCCCACGTCCCACATCTGGGATTAAAATGGAGACATATTCCCATAATCTTCCTGTGGTTTTGTTTTTTTTCCAAAGAAACCAAAGTTCTCACTACAAAACTCTTTTTAAGACTCTACCCTCTATAACACAAAGGGAATAAAGCCCTGACCACATTTATTTTAAGATCCTGTGGTGCCTTTAAATAATAGTGCCTTGGACCAGAGAGGTCTCCAGGTCACATACACTGGAAAGTCCTCTCCTCTCCTCTCCTCTCCTCTCCTCTCCTCTCCTCTCCTCTCCTCTCCTCTCCTCTCCTCTCCTCTCCTCTCCTCTCCTCTCCTCTCCTCCCTCCCCTCCCCTCCCCTTTCCTCTTCTTCTCTCATTCTCTCTTCTCTCTCTCTCTAATTTCTTTCTTTTTTCAAGACAGGGTCTTACTATGTAGCTCTGGATGACCTGGAACTCACTCTGTAGACCAGGCTGGCCTCCAACTCATAGATGCTTCACATGCAGCCTCCTGAGATGGCTCAAGTCAGAATCATCTTACTACCCCATTCCTGAGTTCCCGACCCAGTGAAGCTCAGAAATCCACAGATCTCCTGCCTCAGCCTCCTGAGTGCTGGAATTAAAGATGTGTGCTACCGAGTTTGCTCTTTTTTTCTCCTCTCTTCCTCCTCCTCCTCCTCTTCCTCTTCCTCTTCCCCCTCCTCCTTTTGAGACACAGTCTCACTATGCATCCCTGACTCATCTCTAAAGACTAGGGTTGCCTCAAACTCACAGAGATTCTCCTATCTCTGCTTCCTGGGTGTTGAGATGAAAGATGCCCTTAAAAAGATATTTCTTTTTTTTTTAAAGATTTATCTATTTATTTTATGTATGTGAGTACACTGTGCTCTCTTCAGACACACCAGAAGAAGGCAGCAGATCCCATTACAGATGGTTTGAGCCACCATATGGTTGCTGGGAATTGAACTCAGGGCCTCTGGAAGAGCAGTCAGTGTTCTGAACCACTGAGCCATCTCTCCAGTCCTCAAGAGCTATTTCTAATATCGTATTCTCCTCGTCAGCCTCACTTCTCTCTGAGAGGAATCTGTCTACCCAGTCACGTTTTGTGTGTGTGTGCCTGTGTGTGTGTGTGTGTGTGTGTTTGTGTCTGACCCTCCTTTACAGGAGATTTCATAGCAGTGTTCCCACTGTAAAAGAAATACTTGCTCACTTTAGAGAAAATGGAAAATATATAGAGCAGCCATTGTTAAAGTTAGGTGTGTGTGTTTCCAAAGAAAATTAATTACAAATGACTTAAAGTGAGGAAAGTGATGAGTTTAAATTTTTAAAAATAATTTATTTTATGCATATTGGTATGTTTTTGCCTGCATGTATGTCTGTGTGAGGTTGTCAGATCTTGGAGTTACAGACAGTTGTGAGCTGCCATGTGGGTGCTGGGAATTGAACCAGGGTCCTCTGGAAGAGCAGTCAGTACCCCTAACCGTTGAGCCATCTCTCCAGCCCCAGTGATGTTATTTATCCTGCTGCAGCCAAAGTTTTGAAACCAGTGTTGTCTCAAACTAGAGATTTGTGTGTTAAAGGCTTGCTTATCCTGGTGAACGATAACTCAGAACTTCTGGAAATAGCATGGACCCAGATAACAGGGAAGGAAGTCATCACTATGGCCCTCTCTCCAACCAGAGGAAATGGCCTTCAGGAGGAGAACCCAGCTGGGAACTGACATCAGTCACCTGTGGTTGGCCCTGCCCCTTGCTGAGTACTTCTCCAACAGACTCTGTGAATCCCTTGTCACTGACCCAGCCACAGCTTTCTCCCTTTTCTCTCTTTGTTTTCCTCAGAGGTCAGCCTGAACAGGAGTCAGCTGAGGGCATGGCTCATTGCATTTGATTTCCTAGGGCTGTTATAATAAACCATCACAAGCTGGGTGGCTTAAAACAACTGAAACGTACTAGCTCATAGGTCTGGTCTAGAGTCTGGATGTAGAAAAGGAAGATGTCTTTTGCAGGTTGGTCCTTTTGCAGGGTTCAGAGCAGGACACTGCTCCCTGCACTTTCCTGGCCTTGGGAGAGGCTGGTGATCCCGGGTGTCCTGTGGCCTATAGGTTAGTGTTCCAGTCTCTTCTGCTTTCACACTGGATTCTGCATGTATCTCTGTGCCTTCATCTGGTGTGAGCCAGCTTTCTCTGGCTATAAACAAAACAAAGCAAAAACAAAACAAAACAACCCAACCCATGATAAACAACCCTCCCTTTATAAGCCGTGGTTCTGAAGGTTTGTATCCACGGCTGATTGGTCCTGTTCCTTCTGTGTTTGTGCTAAATAAGTACTTCATGACTTGGGTACATAGTAGGGCAAAAATCATTTGCTTTATGGCTAGGATTCAAGTAAGGGACAAGGTCCCACTGTTCCCTTCAAAACCATGACCCTAATGACTAGATTGCCTTCTTTCTATAAAGCCCCCCCTTTAAAAACCTTCCTAGGGGCTGGCGAGATGGCTCAGCAGGTAAGAGCACTGACTGCTCTTCCAAAGGTCCTGAGTTCAAATCCCAGCAACCACATGGTGGCTCACAACCACCCGTAATGAGATCTGACACCCTCTTCTGGTGTCTGAAGACAATTACAGTGTACTTCTGTATAATAATAAATAAATCTAAAAAAACAAAAAAACAAAAAACAAAAACAAAACCTTCCCCAAAGAACCAAGACAAGGACTCTATGCCTTTACCACACTTGTGTCTTTGGGGGACAGTTCAGAACAGCAAAGAAACCTGGCATAAGGATATCTATCAGTCCCTGGACTTAGGGCCCACCCTAATGTACTCTGACTTCATCTTTCTAGATTACATCCAGAGACCTCATTTTGTTAGACTAAGGACTACGCACAGGAATGATGTTCTAGGAGAACACGTTTGTAGAACACACAACTCAACCTCCATCAGCGTTCACACAGTCCTGGCTGGTGTTGGCCATGGGTGATGCCAGTATCTACATCAGGCCTACTGGATGATAAATGTCTGTCTCATGAGGAACAAAGGAAGAAAATCTTTTAAACTCAAACTCTCCTGAAATAAATGTGATGAAACAAGTTCGGGAAGACCCCAGGAGATCACAGATGAAGATTCTGTTGACTTCCCTGTTGCCTGGAGGAAAAGGAGAGAGGCTTTTTGCAGAAGGAAACATTCTAAACTGTCCATGGTTAGAACAAAACTCTCAGAAACACAGGCTTGGCTCGCCAACTGTTTTGGCAAGAGAACAGTGCAAAGGACACTATGAAACCTCTAAAGCTGGCTTTAGGAAGAATTTTTAAGAGCCCCAGAGAAGACTTATAGTGTAACATTAAACAAACAAACAAAAAGCTAAGACAAAAAAATTGTGTTTGCAACATGAGCTCAAACATGCACTAAGAGGAAATAGTCCCCCAAGACCGGGCCAGTTCCACTCTGGTTCTACATGTGTCTCAATGGCCTACATTTCCCCCCTCTCACTGATAATGTCATGCTTTTAGGAAATAACACTTTCAAAGTTTGAGAGCAGTTTTAGGGGGACTGAAAAGCTGCAAAGATTTAGAAAGTTCTCAAACCCAATATTCTGTTTGTACCAATGCTAAATTCTGTGTTCAGAATAATGAATGAACCAGACTGGCCTTGAACTCACAGAGAGATTTCTGCCCCTGCCTCTGCCTCCAAGTGCTGGAATTAGAGGTGTGTGTCACCACCTCCGGAGCTTTCCCCAGGTTTTGATGACCTCGATGATTTTGATGAGTAACAGATATTTTGTAGAGTTTGCCTCAGTTTAAGTTTGCCTGATGTTTCTCCTGATTAAACTGGGACTTTTTCAGTTTCAGGGTGAAAATTACCCCATAGAAGTTTTTCACCTTGTATCAAACGTTCTTTACTTCTGTAAGGAACGAAACACAACGAAATCCCTTCTTAAATCAGAATTACACCATCAAACAGTGCTTGTCTCTGGAGAGTCAGGAGTGTTTTCTGATGACTTCATGTATAGATTTCTATGCAAAACAAAATATTTTGTAGTTAGGAAAATATTTTTAAAATGATGAACTTTAAGAGGAAGCACACTGGAGAGACTCATCCCTGGAGACTAGGGACCACAGTGGCCATGGGAGGGACCGTAAAGCCCCTTCTTTCGAAGCGAATGGCAGAAAAGAAATTTGCCATATCGGCCAACAGCCGGGCATACTGGGGTCACCAAGTCCAGGTGGAAAGTTTTGCCATCCTGCCTATGCTCAGAATCATCGTCGTCTTCGTCGTCGTCCTCATCATCATCCTATAAATACCATAAGAAAGGCTGCAACTGGGCATAGCTTTCCGGACCAGAGAGAGAGGGAGTCGTCTCAACCTCTCTGTGGCCCCGGCCCAGGAAGGGAAAGTGTCAGGTTGACAAGGAACACACCAGGGCCTGGCTTTGTGCTTCGGGCAGTCAAGATTACGAATGGCAGTACAGAAAGTAACAGCAACAAAAGAGCGCAGGGCCTGGCTGGGCAGACAGCTCTAATGAGAACACGGAGATGCATTCCAGGCAAAAGGGTAACCCAAAAAAATGTAAGCAAGCCTGGAGCCGAGATTAGCTAGCGCCAAATAAGTCATGCAGGGCTCGGAGCGTGCGGGCAGCTGCATGGAGCCCAGGGCATCTCAGCGCACTCAGTCTGGCACAGCAAACCTTTGTGTAAATACTGACTTTTTTTGGGAAGATGAGGAGGGCATCTCCCCCCCCCCCCCCAGGCAGGGATTAAGGAGAGTTTATTTATTTATTTATTTTTAAGCAGGCTATTTATAATTAGGTTTTATTTTAGATCTAATAAGTTTCTTAAAAAAAAAAAAGATTCAGGGAGGGAAAAATCGATGCCAGTCTCTGGCTAAAGTGCTTGTAATTGGTTTGAAAGATGTTACATTGAAACTAAGTTTGTAGGTTCCATGTAAACTCAAGGCTCCTAAGAAGGGTGTTCCAAAGCAGTCTGTCATCTCCTGGCTGGCATTAAAATACCTAGACAACCCCCCCCCCCATACAATAAAGCTGGATACTTCCAGAGAAAGCAGATTTTTAATTACCACTGACAAACTTGTACTCATAGGGTTCAGTTAACATCTCAAATTCTCTCAGCGGGTCACAGCAGCTTCTACAAGGTAGCCGTGGAGTTCCTTCAATGATTGCAGTTACTGGATCTTTAAGGAAAGGGTGGTTCTCCCTTGGATGGTTCAGTCCCCATCCATCATGTTTTCCTGTTTTGCATCCTTTCCTCTCTCAAAATCGCTCAACAGTTAGAAGCCCGCAAGCCGGTTGATGAAAGCCTTGGAGGTACCTGGATAGCCAAAGGCGTGAATGCAGGAGACCGGGAGCACTAAGCGTGTGAATGGAACCAGGCAGCAGTCACCAGAGCCGGGGAGCTGTGGAATGTAGAGGGCTGGGTGTTCTCATGCCAGATCACCTTTAGTCTTGGTTCACCTCTAAGAAAGGTCTGCACTCCCCCGAGTGCACAAAGGGACCCCCGAGTGCTTCCTAGAGGGACGGAGACAGGAAGGATGGGTAGAGGTGGTCCCCCAGGAAGAGCAGTTTGGTCGGGAAGGAACAAGGCAGCCTTCAAGGCTCTTGCAAAGACTTCCGGTGGCTGTTGTAATCCGGGCCCCCTGCCGGCCCTGGGTCCGTTGGGAAGTGTTCTGATCTCCTTAATCTCATTTGTAAGAAGACTCCAGTGCTCAACCTCATCTTATTTTAGTAGGCAAACAGAAAAGTGTATATTTATCTATGAACAGAGTGGTATTTTGAAATGTCCACACTTAGTTTGTGAAAGAACGATGCCCCGTTGATTAGCACACAGACGAATGAGCTTTTTGTATGTACGCGTGGAGAACACGCTTAAACCTACTCTTAGCAATGAGTTCCACAGTTGTAGATTTGGCTAGCCGTGGGTCAAAAATATTTGGGAAACAAACTGTATGTGTATTCAACAAAGGCAGACCGGTTCTGTTGTGTCCCCTATGCAATAGTGTGACAGAGACTCACACAGGTTCCATATCGTGCTTTTTGCTCACTTTTTATGAGTAACCTATGATGACTTAATGTATGCAGAAAGATGTGAGCAGGTTTATATGCCGTTATTGTTAGCATTTCTCCTAGGACCCGCCCAACAGTTACCTAGCACCAGCCAGTAAGAGCCTGTCTAGCCTCTCTGTCTGTCTGTCTGTCTCTCTCTCTCTCTGTCCTCTCTTTCTCTGCCTCTACTACCCCCCCACCCCCAAATGAATTTCATTTTATACTAGACCCATTTTATGGTACCTTGGGGGGAGGGGTGCACCCCCATGCCGCCTTTTACAAAGCATACCAGTTATTACACAAGGGGCCTGAGCATCTTCATTTGTAGTCCTGGGTGCTCTCTCCTACTTCCAGATCTGTGACTTACAAGCTCCGTGACGACCTCTATACCACTGCTAAGGCTTTGTCTGTTACAAGGGCATCCAAATCATTTCAAATCCCTAAAGACCCACAGAGCCGTTGCAATAATTATATTAATAAATAGCAACTGCGTAGGCCACATCCTATGCACTCAGCCCTCTGCTTCCAGGTGTCCTGTGCTGTGGCCTCCTCTTGTGCCCGGTCTTTACTCTGTCCAGCCTTCTGGTCTACTCCAACTGCGTACTCAGGCACCAAGGCCTTCATCCATAACTAACTCTGGTATCTGGCAGTGTTTACAACATTGGTTAATTTCTTCTTCTCCTTCTCCTTCCTTCTCCTTCTTCTTCTTCCTCTTCCCCTCCATCCCCCTCTCTCTTCCTCCCTTCCCTTCCTCCTCCTCCTTTTTCTTCCTCTTCTTTGAAATGAAAATAAATAAATCCCCCTTTCCTTCTTTCTACCATTGCTTCAGCCCTCCATTATAGGCCTCATAGTGGGATTCTGGCCACCTCAGTTGTAGCTTTCCACAGAAAGAATTCCTTCCCACAAGCTGACTTTAAGTTTCCAGACATCATTTCATCATTTCAATAAACGTCCATCACATTAAATTCTGGTGTATGTAGTATCTTATGTGGTCAGGGCAGTAATAAAGCATAATGAAACAATTGACCAAAGGCCTATAAAGTCTACAATTTTTTTTTTTTTTTTTTTCCCAGTCGGGACTCTGACTCCTGGGGCCCTGGGATCACAGCCCTACTCCAGCGTGCCTAGCGAATCAATCCCTTTTTTATTTTGGTGAGGAAAAGCAACAGGCTGGCAGCTCACCTGATCAGGGAGGCACACTAGGGGGCGCAGTTGGTACTGGTCTATGTAAAGTGCCTGTGGGTGCATAGGTAAAGAGCTCTGCCCACAGAGGGACCGGGAACTGTGTCTGCACAGTTTTATAGGGTAAGGGGTGTTGGACAGGCAAAGCAAGGGTTTCCAGATGAGGGGACAGTGGTGGGAATCCTGGAGGGTGTGCTTGGGAAAGGGCGATTGGGTTTGCTGGCAGTCTCGCTTATGGGGAGAATGAGCCAAGATGGCAGCCTGTGAAGGAGAGCAGACTGACCATTATGCAAAGGGACACCACACATCAGAACGTGCTTTTCGACCCTGCAGCTGGATGCGGTTAGGTGTGATTAGGCATGCTGTGTTCTTGTTATTTCCTGAGACAGGGTTTCTCTATGTAGCCCTGCCTGTCCTGGAACTCACTCTATAAACCAGGCTGGCCTTGAACTCAAACAGACCCTCCTACATCTGCCTCTGAGCCAAAGGTGTGCGCCACCACGCTTGGTTTTCTATTGTAAGAGGGTGATTAGCCAGGCAGTGGTGGCACATGCCTTTAATCCTAGCACTTGGGAGGCAGAGGCAGGCAGATTTTTAAGTTCGAGGCCAGCTTGGTCTACAGAGTGAGTTCCAGGACAGCCAGGGTTATACAGAAAATCCCTGTCTCAAAAAACCAAAAAAAAAAAAAAAAAAGAGGGTGATTAGACATCGGGGGATGGGATGGTGATATTAATTGCTGGCTTGATTGTATAGGGGAAGGACCAGTGGACTAGTCACATTTCTCCATGTGTCTGGGGGTGGGAGGGACCTTCCTAGAGGAGTGTGGTGGCCAAGGGAGGAAACCTGCCCAGTTCACATGGCAACGCATGGCAGGCTGGGCAAGGATAAGAAGGAGGCACCTACGGTCACAGGCATCCTCTCTGCTTCTCGGCCAGTGTGAGTTGAGCAGCCTTTGCTGTATCTTTCTGCTGCTAAGATATTCTAATCGAACCTCAGGCTCAACGTGGTCTCTCCACCTCCCCAAGGGCTGAAGCTCAGACCCATGAGCCAAGATAAGCCCTTTCTCCCTTATTACTATTATTCAGGTATTTTGTTGCAACAACAACAACAGCAACAAAAGTGGTTAACACAGGATAATTACTAGGGAAAAGGAAACATCTTCAAGAGAGAAGTTGGATGCAGGGGTGAGCTGGACTGAGTATCAGAGAAGAGGAGGAAGTGTGAAAGAAAGTTTGCTAGTGGCTGCCTATTATGTAGCGTTCCGGTATACCCGAGAGACAATATGCTCTTTTGTTTTGTTTTGTTTTGTTTTTTGTTTTCATAAAAATACTTTCAGGTATCTTATTAGGCAAGGGGGGGCAGTTGCTGGGCTGGAGAGATGGCTCAGTGGTTAAGAGCAACAACTGCTCTTCCAGAGGTCCTGAGTTCAATTTCCAGCAACCACCTGGTGGCTCACAACCATCTGTAATGGGATCTGCTGCCCTCTTCTGGTCTGAAGAGAGCAATGGTGTGCTCATATACATAGAATAAATAAATAAATCTTTTTTTAAAAAGGCAGTTGCTGAAGGATTCTGGCAGAAGACGGAAAGTAGGAATGATGGGTTGGCATACGAAAAGAAATCAAGTCTGGGAGTGGAGATAGAGAGTCCTGCTGGGGTTTTCTAAGGTCTCTAATGATGCCACCCACGTCAACCACTGTTCGCTGTGAAGACTGGGACTCACATTCTAAACACCCCCAACTTGGCCACGTCTAGTTCATTCAGATGCAAGAAGCTGAGTTGAGCTGTCAGCTAACAGGATGTAGTGATGGACTGTTGGGAAGACTGGCAGAGAGGCAGGTGTGGATGTCAGGAGAGAGCCCAGCAGGAGAGCCATACTATAGGTAATTAGCATTTAAACTCGAGGCAGAGGTAACACCCAGGATGCCAAGCCAAGGAGAGCAAGTACTTAGGGAGCTCGCTGCTGAGAGCGGGTGGCAGTGGCATTTGAAGTAGGAAGGGAAGGAAAGAGCTAAGCAGAGGCTGGAAGCTGCCTTATGATTGGTCAGGCTGAGAAAAGTTGCAAAGGAAACCAGGTGAAAATCCCAAGGGGATGGAGTCATTTGGGAGCAAAGAGAGGGTATGTCAACATCAGGAGCGCGCAGCACATGGCTTAGTTACATCCGGGGTCTTTCTGCCTCCACGTACCAACTTTAAAACATCCAGACCCCACTTGGCTGACTATCGGTTCATAACTCAAGGCTCTAGAGAGACCACTTCTTGACCTCCAGGGTCTCATGCGTCCTGGGTCAGAAGGTAAATCGAGTAGGATGTTCTCTAATCCTTCCTGCTCATCCCTTGGATCAGAGCTTCTGGACCATGAACCAATACCTCTCTTTGCTGCTCTGCGCTGAGGAAAATATCCGTGTGCCGGCTTTTCTGAGCGTCGCTTTGATCTCACTCTAGAGACATTCCGGCGGGTGGGGGTGGGGAAAAATCTGCTGCTCTTTCGCTGAAAGATTGGGTGCAGGGCTGATTGATGAAGGTCACGACCTTAGGACCAAAGCCCTCTTCTTGACATCATAAGAATCCAGCCCGCTGTCAACCATTTACAATCTTGCCTCCCTCATGGCGAAACACTTTTACAAACTACCACGTGCGAAATGAATATTTGGCTTTATTAAAGGAATAAGCAATCATGTGTAACAGGGTTTAAACTGAAGGCGAGCCAGTATCGAGCCTCCAGATCTAACCCTTGTCACTTAGTTGCTTGATATGAGGCGACTTCAAAACTCAACAGTGTCCGTAGTACAGAGAATAAATAGCCTTACTGGGTGGTCTTGATGGGAGAGAATGTGAGATTGCGCATGCTCAGAACACTGGTGCCCGCCTAACCTCTTTCCTAACGTCGCAGCTCTTCAGTACCTTGTCCAAAACACATCTTCGAGGAGGTGGCCTTGAGACAGGCTCTATCTCCACACTTGGTCACCTAATGGATAAATTCTCTTTTGCCAAACTTGTTTTCTTGACTGACGTAGTCTGAGGCAGGCGAACAAGATTACCATGACTTCATTTGCCAGCAGTGACATCACCGGGAGAACCATGTGTATTCCAGTTCTACCCCTGTGAGTACTAGTAGCTTTTTACCACGTCTGTCAATTCTTATGATTATTAACTCTGAAGGATTTTATTGTTGTTGTTGGGTTGTGTTTGTTTGTTTTGAATTCTATGTATGTGTGGCTCGTGTGTGCTGATTCAGAACGTCTTCCTGGATGGTCTAGTTAGCTGGCTTCCTCCTAAGTGCTGGGTTTATAGGTGAGCCACCTAGCATGTCCATGGGTGCTAGAGACTCTGAACTCCCCTCCTCATTCTTGCCCAGCGAGTACTTTACCCACTGAGCCATCTCCTCCAGAGATTTTGAATGCCAGAATCTAGGAATGAGGAAGGAGGCTGGAGGATTTAACAGTGAGGTAGCGGATCTACAAATACGCCATTTTCTCGACTTTTCTATTATTCATGATCACAGCACAACTCTGTGTGTGTGTGTGATTAGTTTTAATGTTTCTTTTCTGGCTAAATACACATTCCAACAGGCATGAAGTAGATTTTAGAGATGAATATGACTAAAGCCAAAAATAAATCTAAGAAATTAAGTTCATTGGGTTGATTAGGACCAAATGCTGGTAGGCACCGAACACACACACACACACACACACACACACACACACCTGCCTGCCTCCCTCCTTCTTAACTCCACCCACAGGTGTGTGGGTTGAGGACCAATCCTGGGGCTTCTTACAAGCTACCTCTGTAAGAGCTACACTGCTACCTCAGAGCAATATGCCCAGCCTGATTTTTCCTTTTTGTTTGAAGACACAGTCTAACTAAGTAGCCCAGGCTAGACTTGAACACTTACCCTGTAGTCCAGGCTCATCCTGAACTCTGATTCACCTCCCTCAGACTCCTGAGTGGCTGGGGTGCCATTGGCAAGCCTAGGAAAATATAGTTTTATTTCTAAGAAAGAGGAAAGATGTATTTAACATACAACCTCTCTTGTCATAATCTAGGACTATTCTTAGTTTCTGTCTTTCTCTTTGTTTCTGCCTCTTTCTATCTGTCTGTCTGTCTCTCCTTCCAGGTCCTATGAGGTGAACAGGTCATTGAGCTGAGCACTGCTGTCGCGCTGCTTTGCCACAGCCCTGAGGGCAACAAGGCCAAGGAACCACAGTTACAACTATGATCCAAAGTAGACCTTTTCTCCTCTTAAAGTCTCTGTTCTAGGGTATTTTGTCACAGCAACAGGAAGCTGACAAACAGGAAGTGTCGTTCACATTGAAGTTCTGGCAAGCTGGAATAAAGCTGTTTCTCGGCCCTTCGCAGAAGAAGTCAGGCTTAGAAAGGTAGTAGCCAAATACCTCAAACAGTCCCTTTTTTTTTTTTTTTTTGCTATTTATTTATTTTATTTTGGTTTTTTGAGACATGGCTTCTCTGTGTAGCCCTGGTTGTCCTGGAACTCACTCTGTAGACCAGGCTGGCCTCGAACTCACAGTGATCCACCAGCTTCTGCCTCCAAAGTGCCGGGATTAAATGTGAGTCCCACCACTGTTCCACCCTTTTTATTTTATATTATTTTTTAATGATGTTGTTAGGATCAGACTTGGGGCCCTGCAAAAATGAGAAAAGTGTTCCACCACCAAGGCAGCTTTAGTCCCTAAGCTTGAATTGACATGTTATTGAGGTTCCCTGTTTCAACTCAAATATTGAAAAAACAAAAAACAAAAAAACCTTAAAACCAAAAAGCCAGATGTACCCTGATGGTGACCTCCCACCCCATTACTAGTAATAACACTGAAATGACCAATTTGTTCTTTTTTTCTTTCTGCTTTCTTTAGCCTGTTCCCTTACAAAACTTACAAAATCAATCCCTTTGTACAACCGACAATAATGCACATTTTATTTTATGGAACTAAGTGTTGCCCGATGCTAAATTTAACAATAAAAATAAATACCAATTAGAAGGTTTAACTTGTTATAATTTTGTCTCCAGATGATCGGGCTTCCCACCCTGCCAGTGTGCGTGAGGCCCATCTTCTTTAATCTATTTAGGTTCATTTGTACACACAACATGTTCCGATAGTTTTGCAAGACCCCAGCGGCTTGAGGAAGAATCCTTCGTCAGGTTTTTCCTGCCCCTTTGACTGTGACCAGTGTAGGAAACTTTCCACTTCAGAGTCGCTAAAGATCGATGTAGGTGACGAACTGAGCTCATAATTGAGTTCAAAGCTGGGACACTAATATCTTATGATATTTTACCAAGCTGGGTGGTGGTGGTGCACACCTTTAATCCCAGCATGTGGGAGGCAGAGGCAGGTGGATCTCTGTGATTTCAAGGTGTTGGCCTGGTCTACAGAGGGAGTTCCAGGACAGCCAGGGCTACACAGAGAAACCCTGTCTGAATACAAAACAAAGCAAAACACCTTCCCCACCACAAAAAAAAAAAAAAAAAACAAACAAACAAAAAACCCAAACCAAACCATAAAAGAAAGGAAGGAAGGGAGGGAGGGAGGAGGGAGGGAGGGTGGGAGGGAGGGAGGGAGGGAGGGAGGGAAGGACCTTACCAAGACAGTGCTGATATGAATAGGCAGTTCTCAGAAGCCAGATGGATCTTTAATATCTAGTCTATGCCTGAGTCATATCATTTCCTAAACTTTTTTTTTTTCTTTACGTGTGTTTATTGCCGGATCTCAAAGCCGTCACCATTTCCTGTACACGCTGGGTCCCTCCTTAGCGCACCAGCTCGGCAGCCGCAGAAGGTGCAGGGCAGAGTGTGTTTATAGGACCAGAAAACTGGTCAGCGAGTAGGGAGGCAAGTTTGTCATTTTGTAACAGTTTGGACCCAAAGCTTCTTATAATAAAGGCAGCCCCTCTGGTTCTAGTTTAAACAAGGAGAAGATGGATTATTGCTTTTCCAGAAGTCCATATTTGGTCATGTCTTGAAGTATCTATGCTTTTTTATTTTCTATCTTTCCATCCTCAACCCACGATGTACATCAGGGTAGCCCCAGTCTTGAGATCTCTCTGTCTCAGCCTCCCCATGCTGGCATTACGGAGTTGTCCCTCTATAACTCGCAGGCACCAAGGACATGCTCGGGGCCAGGCAGTTCACTGCGTTCTTGTGCTGGCCAGCCTGTGGCACTGGGCTGGAGAAACCCCACTTCCCTAAGTAGTCAGAGTCGGAATTTGGCCAGAGTCGTCTTTGAAAGTGGGGAATTCATAAACCATACTGCAGCTCATCAAAATCTTGTCTTAAATACAAAATCAAAAAGTAAATCCATTGACTTCACCACCATTCCTTTGACATCCACAGACATAAGCTTTTTCTCTGACTGCAGGCTGCCAACCAGGACTGTGTAAGACTCCTGCTAACACAGGTAGGAGGAGCATTATCAAGCTGAAGGTGTCTGGAGCAAGGACTCAAGACACTTGCAAACTGAGAGGAGAAGTTTTGTAGATTTTGGTTTTCCTCCCACACCCAAACCTTCAGGATGTTTTGTGCACATGTAATTCTACAGCTTTTTTTCCCCCTTTCTCTTTTAAATCAAGCCTTTATCAACTCTCAAACATTCAACTTATTTTCCTAAAGATTACAACTCTCTTCACACTCATAGTTGTTTGGTTTGGGTGATATTGAATTAAATGATGTAATTTCAGAGTACGACTTGCATAAACAAGGCTGGGAACAAACAGAATTAGCTTTTGGAAAGCTCAGGTTCTAGAGAGGGATTCGGTTCGCCCACCATCGGGCAGGCAGGCGACTCACTAGTTCTGAAAAGGCGAAGGGTCTTGAGAGCAAAGGCAGTTCAAAGGTCTATGCCACACAGGGAGTGAAGATGAGCTGATGTGACCTCACAGCTGGAAACCAAGCCTAGTGGTGTACACCTGTAACCCCAGCACTCCCCATACAGGGGCAGGAGGATTGCAACTTTGAAGCCATCCCCAGGGAGAGGATGTCTTGAAAAATCCAAAAGCAAATAGCAACCAAAAACCCCAAACATAGGCATAAAGGAGAATGTAATTTTAAGACCTTAGCACTGTTCACATCACGTGAAGGTAAGGAGCGCTCAGGCCTTTGGAAGGGATGCTAGTGTTGAGTAGCCAATCAAAACATTCTTGGCCAGGTCTCCGGTGGGACTGGTAATGCTTTCCCATAGGACAGTGTGGCCGGGTACTTCCTGTTGGATGCTTTTAGTTAGGAGACTGCTAACTCTAAAATATTTTAATATATTAACTCCGAAGAGGAGGCAGGAGAGAAGCCGCTCCTGGTTTATGTTAGCAAAAGTCTGAAGTGAGTGAGTCTCCATGAGGGCTCTCCAGCACCTTTGAGCATCAGGAAGAGGCAACAGTCCCCTGCCAGTGTCTCCCGGGATAAAACAGATGACGCTCTGTGGCTGGGACATCTAAGCTTTTGGATGAAACTCCAAGCTCTTCAGTTCATTAATGCTTGGCTGGACTGCACGCTGAAAGGAGCCCTCAAAGTGAAAAGCCCTGGTGTTCCAGGGTGGATTGTGAAATTACATTTCTTCCTCACCTTCTAAATCCTCGTAAATGAAATTATATTGGTCTAATCAGTAGAAATCAAGAACTAAAAAGCAAAACACTTGGTGCAAAGTACCAGCCCAGTTGTGCTCAGAGCTTTCAGTACCTTGGCAGGGAGCCTCAAGCAAGAGAGCCCCAGTTTGGTTAATTCTTATCAAATCCATTAGAAACATCAAGTAGCTTTTTCTTTTAAACATCTCTCCTATTTTTGTTCTCAAGTGGATGAAGTATCTTAGAGACTGAAGACGTTCAGTGCAAGTCTTTTTCTACCTAGCAGCCAGGAAGTTCACTAAATTACAGAATCTGGATTTTAGAAGGCTGGGGGAGACTTGCAAAGGTAACACCCGATGATGTAGATCGCCTCTTGTGGGGTCCAAATGTCACTTATGAGCTTAGGAAACTTGGGCAGTTACCAACCCTTTTTATGCCTCAGTCCCCACGTCTGCAAAATAGAGGTGCTATTATCTGATTAAAAGAACAGAGTCAATATGGAATAAACAAGCTTGTGTGTGTGTGTGTGTATGTGTAGTGAGTTCCGTGCAAACATAAAGATTATTTTGGGGGCTGGAGAGATGGCTCAGTGGTTAAGAGCACCGTCTGCTCTTCCAGAGGTCCTGAGTTCTATTCCTAGCAGCCACATAGTGGCTCACAACCATCTGTAATGGGGATCTGATGCCCTCTTCTGGGGTGTCTGAAGACAGCTACAGTGTACTCACATAATAAAATAAATAAATAAACCTTAAAAAAAGATTCCTTATTTGTGTTCATGTGTATGGAGGAGGCAGCGAGTGTGCACAGGAGTGGCAGGTGGCCCTTGGAGGCTGGAGGCTCCAGATCCACCCTGAGTTGGAGTCAGAGGAGGTTGTGAGTGGCCTAACGTGGGTGCTGGGTACCTGAATTCAGGTCCTCTAGAAGGCCAGTTCACCATCATACCTGCCAGACCACCTCTCCAGCTCCTCCGTGAAAGCTAACAGACACAGTTTGTTTTAAACTTGGCGCTGACTCGGTGTGTTTACCAGTGTCAGAAACAGTTTAGTGTCCTCAGCATCCTCCCGCTGAGTATTATTCTTCAAGGCTTTTGTTAGTAATAATTCCTATCAGGACTAGACAAGGTAAACTGAAGCCTAATGAGATTTATGTTATATTCAGGGGCATTTCTAAAGGGTAAAACAAAAATATTTAGTCTTTATCTCGGTTGGTTCCTGGTGTTGAGTTCCACAAGCTTCTGGAACCTTCCATCCTGTGCCCCCCGAGACCTAGAGATGGAAATGATCCTCTGAGCCTGAGATGGAAATGAGGCATCAGCCTCAGCCCACAAACTCCAAGGAGGGCAGAAGAGCTGGAGGGCAGACAAAAACCTCTGAGGTGACACTCAGTTTCCAGTGGGCAACACACAGCCACGGAGGAAGGATGGCGGCCCCAAAGAAATGAAGCCTACGGCATGTCCACCCCACCCCACGCCCTCTTCATCTCCTCGATTCTTCTGGCCCAAGGTGTAGCTCTTCAACTGGCAAAACCTGACCCAAGATTCAGGGAAAGAGACAGTTTCTTTCTCCCCTCCTGGCTGCTACCACAGCCAGGGCCTGTTGGCTTATTCTACCATGAAGCTTACTGTCTAGGATAAGTGTGGTGACTCAGGGGTGTGTCAAAGTGAGCACACGACAAAAGGCTGGTCGCCGCAGAGGGAAGAAAGCAACAGAATGTCTGAATGTTGGTTCTTCGTCTTGCAGGATCAAATGTTATTTTACCAAAATATCCAGAGACTGGGAAACTACACCCCAAGGGCAAATCCGCAGACACTAAATTCACACCAGATCAATGTATAAGCCAGAAAGCCCCTCTGAAGTTTCTGTATGCAGACTGGACTTGGTGTTCCTGGCCAGAGCTCCTCCTTTGTCTGGAATGAAGTTCATAGCTGGGCTTGAAACTAGAAGGTAATCCAGTTAAGCCTGCGGTTAACAGTTTAGAAACAAAAACAAAAACTAGCTGCATTTGAGGTATGTTCGTCTTATCTTAAACCCAGCCGGCTCTTCTGAAATGAGAGAACTCTAGTTACTGAATGGCTTACAGCTCCTGGGTTGGAGACACAGGCAGAACACTGTATATTCTCCATATTCTGTTTCTCTAATATCCATTTTGGTAAATTGTTTCGGTTCACATTTCTGCCCTCAGGTGGGTTAATATTCCTTTATAACCTACAGAGTATGTGAGAAATGCCAAGGGTCTTCTCACTAAATCCCATCCATCCATCCATCCATCCATCCATCCATCCATCCATCCATCCATCCATCCAAATAAAGCCAGACACTTATGTATGGATGCTGTTGCATGTAGTTTTTCCCTACCCCTCCTGGCTGTGCTATGAGCCCCCTCCCAACTTCCCTTGAATCCACGGATAAAAGACACACACAGTACTTCATTTTCAACTTGCCTTCTGGGTACAATTGCTGGGGGCTTCTATCTCCTGTCCGGAAAAGTATACCTTTATCATTACTCTTAGCTTCGTTCCTCCCACCTGCCCTAACCTTGGTTGGTCAGTTGAATCCTGTCCCTGCTCAATATCTCTGACCACCCACCTATAGGAGCAGCCACAGCCCATGGCTCCTCCCAGGACCTCACATGGCTGCCTGGTTCTTCTCTCTTCAAAACTTGTTGAATTCCTCCTCCTCCCTTGCATCTGTCTCCAGTTTCCTTCAGGGACCAGGAAGACCCGTCTGTACCTTCTGCCTAGCCAATGGCCCTGCTTTCTTTATTGATAGATCAAGAACCAATTGGGGAATAGGGCCTCAGCATCATACTGCCCCTTCAACTACCTGGCCCTCACTCCATGTGAACTCATTAAGTTGAACTCTCTGGGGCTTTGTTGCTAAGTCCATGGGCAGCCTCATCTCACTGCTGCCCTCACACGCTAACTGAGTTTCAGGAGAGCACACACGGCACAGCAGAACCTGCTCAGGAGCATTTTAGAGCCCGTGGAGAGTTTCAAGGTAGTATTTTTTAAAGGCACTGGGATGGAAAGCTGCTCTTCACACATCTTCAGCAGATGCTCTACCTCCAGGCTGCAGCGTCAGCTCTGGTTTTACTGTTGGAGATGCGGGCTCACTAAGTTGACCAGGCTGGCCTAGAACTCATGACATAGCCCAGGTAGACCTTGGATGTTTCATCTTCCCACTAGGCACTTGGAGCAGCTGCACCACCTGGCTCAGTTCCGTAATTTTGTTGTTTTGCTGAGAGAATTTCCATGACCAACAGAGTTCTGACTTCACCATCAGGACTGCAGACCAAATGACAGTTCAGCGGTTGAGAGCACTGACTACTCTTCCAGAGGTCCTGAGTTCAATTCCCAGCAACCACATGGTGACTCACAACCATCTGTAATGGGATCCGATGTCCTCTATGTCTTAAGACAGCTACAGTGTACTTATATACATAAAAATATATATCTATATGTAATACACAAACACACACACACACACACACACACACACACACACACACACACACACACACACACACACACACACACACACACACAGGGGCACCAGCGCCATGTTGTCCTATTTCCATGGCTTGTTCAGCGCAATACAGCTGAGTGTTCCAGTCTGAGTCCTGGATTTTTTTTTAAGATTTATTTATTTAATGTATGACTACACTGTAGCTGTCTTCAGACACACGAGAAGAGGGCATCAGATCCCATTACAGATGGTTGTGAGGCACCATGTGGTTGCTGGGAATTTGAACTCAGGACCTCTGGAAAAACAGTCAGTGCTCTTAACCGCTGAGCCATCTCTCCAGCTCCATGTCCTGGATATGTCTTCACCAATTTCAGAAATATTAAAACAGTTCTAGGTCATATCATAAGAAAATTAAGTATCAAGACACTATCTTAGTATTTTACTATCTTAGTATTCATCTGATTTAGTATCTTGGTATTAATGTCCTCAAATTCACAAGCTGAAAAGTTGTGTTCTATTAATTCTATGTACCACTGTATTGGATTATTAAGATATGAGAGGCTGAAGGTGTGGCTCAGTGGTAGACTATGTGCTCAACACATATGAGGCCTTCGGTTCAAGCCCCAACACTGAAAAGAAAAACAAATTACAGTGCAGTCCTTAATTTTTCACCTTCAATGTAGTAATTAGATAAGCAACATTATACATACCAATAGTGATTAGTACCATGCCAAAATAGAGTCATAAACATAAAAGTTTCAAAATATTTTAGTATTTATATACATACTTATTCCATGTGCATGTGTACCTGTGCCATGCAGTATGTGTGGAGGTCAGAGGACGGCTTACGGGAGCCGGCTCTCTCCTGCCATGTGAGTGCTGGGGACAGAACTGAGGTCACCAGGCCTGGTGGCAAGTGCCTTTTGCTTTTACACACTGAGCCATCTCTGCAGACCCCAATCTTAGTTTTATTATCCTCAGAAACTCAGGAATCCACGGAGCCGAGTGGTCACTTGCTTGCCATTTGAATCAGAGCTCACTCCTGAATGTATGTAAGGCTTCTCTTCCCGATTACTCACTGAGAGAAGCAGCATACAGATCTACATCCCATTACAACAGAGTGAGAGCTACACTCCGTCGCTGCTGAAATCCCACCAGCATTTTCAGTTGTGAGCCTCGCCTTTAAAGGATGAGCCATCTTCCAGCCCTCACATGGTTTATAATTTTATTAGATTTATTCACTCTGGCGCCCTCCCTCAGGGGTCAGACGAGAGGAGCATCAGGTCCCCTGGAACTGGAGTTAGAGATGGTGTGAGCCATCCTGTGGATGCTGGGAATCAAGCCTGGCTCCCCTGGAAGAGCAGCGGATGCTTTAGCCACTGAAGCATCTCTCCGGACCCTCCCCTGTTTAAACAGCTATGAATGCACAAGGGGAGAGAAAGACCCTCAGCTTGGAAGAGTCCGAAATATTAATAATGGAAATTGAGGCAGCTATTTGGGAAGATTAGTGCAAGTAGCCAAACTTTTATTTAGTTATGGTATATGGTTACATTAGAATATAAACACATAATATGGCATGTTATCATGGGTAGTCCTTTACATAATAAATGCATGGCTAATATTTTGTATAACATAAGAAAAACTGAGTCTGTACATTATCAGAACAAGGACAGGGAGACAATATAGTCCATATAAATTATAGCGGTTGTTACAATAGGACCCACCTCTCTCCAACTCAAGTCTCCAATGGAAAGTCAGCACGGTGCTAACAGCCGGGCCCGCTGACAGCTGGCAGAACCGAGCACCACTGACATCTTCTCAGTTCTTAACTGGGGTTGAGCTGCCTTTCATCGTCTTCTTCAGGTGGTGGTAATTGGGCAAGATCTTCATCAGGAAATCCAGTTGTAGAGTCTGGGGCTGAAAGGACAGAAAGACACACACGCGCATATACACAGACACACACACACAGAGAGAGAGAGAGAGAGAGAGAGAGAGGTCAGCAACACCAGGGGAAAAGGGGCTCAGCGTGATTTCCTCCACTCATTTACTTCTTTATCAGTCGGCCCTCATCTTAAGTCAGTCATGGAATGCAGCAAGTCCGAGAACAGAGCCAGGCAATATTACATATAAAACACCCAGAAAGACACTCAAATTCCTACAGATTTTTATCCAGGCTTCTAAGCATTCGTTGCAAGTGCTTCCCGCACACCCTGTGAGGCCCTCCCTCAGCTGGGGTTTGTCTCCCCAGGCAGGCACTGTCCCTCTCCTGACTGTAAACTCATGGGAGGGACTCCACCCTGGACACTGTGACAGAGGCTGAGGAAGCTGTCTTAATCAAGACATCCTGTCACGACAGGTGACATCCAGGAGCAGGCTGCACACCTAAGCTGCCTGAGAGACTTCTGCCACTCTTGCTCACTCCACGATTACCGCCTCTCTCCAATCCTCACTGTTTCCCCCCTTTAACCACTTTTGCTATTACTCAGAAGGATAATTTAAAAACCTAAATTTCCCCTTTAGTCTAAGGAATACCATCTCACAATAATGCCAAGACTACAAAAAAATAAAAAAAAGAGTAGTCTTGGGGGTGGGGAGGCAGCTCCGTGGGGTGTAGGATGTGCCTCAGCATGCAGGAAACCCTGGGTTTGCTTCCCAGCACCACACAAATCAGGCAGAGTGGTGCTGTCAGTAACCCCTAGGGAGTTGGACGTGGAAGGACAGGAGTTCAAGGTCATTCTTGGCTGTGAATTCTAGACCAGAAGGGACTACACTAAACCTGAGAATGGAAAAGTGGAGTAATCTAGAAAGAACTGGTTTTAATTTATGATTAAAACAATGGTTAAGAAAGGTCAAGTATGAAATGTCTTGAAAATATTTTCTTTGAAGGGAGAGGAACAGGAAGCTTAAGAAATCTATACTGAGTACTGAGTACTGAGTATGCCAAGACACGAGCTTTAAACCCCAGTGTGAGAGCCTCATGTCTAGGGAGTCCAGCGCCTGAGCCTCCATCTCCTAGTCTAGCATTAGCCTCCATCTGAGTGAGTAGGAAGGGGTGATGCTCGTAAGCCTGATAAATACCTAAGCATCTCTCCTTTCCTCCTAAGCTGTCTTTATAATCAAGCCATGGCACTTTCATAAACGACGCTAGGAACCCACGGGACGTTTGGAGGGCCGCGCCTCATCCCCGACTTATATTTGGAAGCGAGTCAAGGAATTAACATTTCGGTGTGAGGGTCAATGGTGCACGGAAAAACAACTCCAGGTCCTCCTCCTCCTCCATTATCTGCCCGTCAGTATCACACATGCACACGCATGCACACGCATGCACACACATGCACAGAGGAGACATATATACAATATATATATGATTTTAATCTAAAGAACTGTGAACTGCAAATAAATCCAAAATTTGAAGAGTGTTTCTCAGATGTCTGATTCATTTGCCTTGGGGATGGCCCTTGTATGCCAATCATACTGAGCCACACTCTTGGCCCCTAAGCATTTGCTGCCCACTGAGACAGTAGTCACATGGAACTCTGGGAAGTGAGGGTCCTAGGTGGGCTCCTGTTAGAGAGGTTTTAGTACCTGTGGCCGCTCTGTCTGTACCCGCCGCAGGCAGTCCGCGCCGTAGATCACCGTGTTCTCAGGGATGGCTTCAAAGGTGTTGAGGCTGCAGCAAGCCCCAATGATGCAGCCGCTGGTCAGGATGACATTCCTGCCCACGTAGGCTGCAGCCAAGACAGTTACAGCTTAAGACATCAAGAAAGCATGGACATTCCTCACTGTGTTTATGCTTCCCCACTATGATCTAGGTATAAAAAATGCTAATGGGTCTAAAGAAGATACAGAGAGGAAACGTCTCACAGTGAGTGCACAGACGCAGACCTGAGCAGGCAGTGCATGGGTGCGGAGGATTTATCAGGTCCCTTGCTAACAGGCCGGGTGGCATAGGGCTCACCAGGGTAAAAGACCTCTGAGCGGGGAGTCTATCCATCCTACTGTTCTGCTCCCTTTAAAGACCAATAAGGTAATGAATGTATAGTGCCAAGAGCACACGTCTGACACTCAGAAATACAGAAAAGGCCAACAATGAAGATAACACGCAGTAATGACATCTAAAAACTAGTAAGCAAATTCATAGAAAGTATACTTTTGTTATTAAAAAAGCAGCATTTCCCTCCTGTCAGTCAGGATCAGGAAAGACAAAGCAGTGTTCCCTCTGAGGGCAGGGAGGCGAGCTCTGGGAGCTGGTCCCAGCGGTGCTGGGGACCTCCCATGATGCCCTGCCTGGCTCTAATTCTGATAAGCAGATGACATTTGTCTCTGGCTAGAGCAAAGCAGTCCCAAAATTAAAGAAAGCAATTCCTGGCAGAGCTGCCACTGGCAAGTTCATTCTGCAAGAATGCCATCAGCTATGGCAACGCCGACACAGTCGGCTGAGGGCCATCTCAGATCTTTCAATGGAGCTCTAATCCAGCCCCAACTTAACAGTACACGGCTGTCCTTTTCACTTAATGTAGTTAGCCACGTTATCAGATAACCACATAACTAGGTTAGGTTCTTCCCAGGCAAAGGATTAACCTGACAATGACTTTGGTCCAACCCCAGCATGCCACCTTGCTTGCACTTAGGTTGTTTCCCAGGAGACAGGATGAGAAAGGAAGGAATCACTCTGACCCCGGAGCTGCCTGGACACAGCTTACCTTTTGACTCAATGACATTATTGTCTCCCATTTTCATGGCTTGGGAATCTGTAAGCCCCAGTTAAGTGCAAATACTTTTCCCATGTGTACGGAATGTCCTCAGTGTACTGTGACAGAGGTGTGGGAAGGGTTGCACAGACTCTGCCTTGCCAAGAGTCTCTGCTTACAAAGCGTTAATTCTCAAACACAAATATCTCCACTCACAAATAAATGACCCCTGTGCCTTTAAATACCTTATTACATTTACTTACTTATTGTGCGTATGTGGGAATTTGTGCATCCATGTGTGCCAGGTGTGTGTTGAGATCAGAGGACAGTTGAGGGAGTCAGTTCTCTTCTCCCACCATGGGGGTTGGGGGAGAAGAGACACTGAACTCACATAGTCAGGCTTGGTGGCAAGTGCTGAGCCACTTTGCCAGCTTTTACATCAAACTGAAGCTAGAATTAGGTTCTCAGTGTCTGACACCCTCATCCAAGGTTACCTGTCAGCGAGCTATGGTCCTAGGAAAGGACTTACAAAGAGCTGAAGACGTGTGTGTGTGTGTGTGTGTGTGTGTGTGTGTGTGTGTGTGTGTGTGTTATGCATATGTGGTGTGTGGTGTATGGTATGTGTGTGTGTGTGGTATGGTGTATGGTATGTGGTGTGTGGTGTATGGTATGTGTGTGTGTGGTATGTATGAGTGTGGTATGTGTATATAGTGTGTATGGTTTGGTGTGTGTGAGTATTTACCTTACCGAGTGACTTGCCAGACCAGGAGTGCCTTCCTGGTTTCTGTAGTGACAGGAATTAAACACATGGCAGTCATGTGCTCTATACTACAGCCCCAGTCCCAGAAAGGACGTATTGCCTTTATTATTATCTCCCTCCTCCCGACTCCTCTTTCCTAGAAAAGAGCTTTTTTTTTTTTTAAATTCTTTTAATGATTTGTTTTTATTTCATCGGTGTTTTGCCTACATGGATATGTGTGAGGGATTTAGATCCCCTCAGATTGAAGTTGCAGACAGTTGTGAACACCCATGTGGATACTAAGAACTGAACTACGGTCCTCTGAAGAGCAGCTAGTACTCTTAACTGCTGAGCCATCTCTCCAGCCCCTAGAAAAGATTTCTTAACATACAGCAATGAGCCTGTTTAAAGAGCGTGATGGCCCAGTCTATACATATTTTAAGCCTATGGGATAGATAAGGTATGTCAGTTTCTATACAGGGAGCAGTCTAGGCACCAAATCTGGAGGTGATCTGAGGCAAAGGATACGACAGCCCACTTCAAATACGTTGTTGGTGCCAATAATCATAGGTTTGGGCTCTGTATCTTCAGTATCTGGGATGATGTTATCCGGATGACTATAAAGAGAAGAGACGAGAATCACCAAAGGCCAGTGACACGGTAAGCAGCTGTCATCCCCTTTCAGAATCTGAATCAAGCCGGGCGTGGTGGCGCACGCCTTTAATCCCAGCACTCAGAGACAGAGGCAGAGACAGGCAGATTTCTGAGTTCGAGGCCAGCCTGGTCTACAGAGTGAGTTCCAGGACAGCCAAGACTACACAGAGAAACCCTGTCCTGAAAAAACCAAAACCAACCAACCAACCAAACAAGCCCCCCAACCCCCCCCCCAAAAAAACCAAAAAACCAAAACAAAACAGAATCTGAATCAGCTGTCTCAGTTTTACCTGCACCAAGCTCAGATGCATGGCTATCCTAGCTTAGATGCATGGCTATCCTAGCTTAGATGCATGGCTATCCTAGCTTAGATGCATGGCTATCCTAGCTCAGATGCATGGCTATCCTAGCTTAGATGCATGGCTATCCTAGCTCAGATGCATGGCTATCCTAGCTTAGATGCATGGCTATCCTAGCTCAGATGCATGGCTATCCTAGCTTAGATGCATGGCTATCCTAGCTTAGATGCATGGCTATCCTAGCTTAGATGCATGGCTATCCTAGCTTAAGATGCATGGTTAGGTCCTGAGCCAGGGGAATAACTGCTCCACATCCCCTCTGTGCTGGGAAAGGCTAGGTCCTAAGTTGAACATAACTACAGAAATGTGAGAAGTCACAAGAACGAAACAACCTCAGAAGAAGGTGTCACACCTTTAATCCTAGGAAGGCAGAGGGAGGCAGATGATTGAGTTAGAGGCCAGCCTGGTCTACGAAGTGAGTTCCAGGACAGCCAGGGCTACAGAGAGATCCTGTCTCAGAGAGAGAGAGAGAACTGGGACGGGGAATCTATCAGACCTCCTGGAGTTGACGCCACTGCGAGCTGCCCTGTGTGAGTGAAGAGACAGGAACTCAAGGACTCCACAAGGACAGCAAGAGGTGCTAACTGTCAAGCCACTTCTCTAGCCTTCCTTTATTTCTTAAATTCTAACTTCAGAGGACATTTCCCAGTGTAGGGGAATGCCAGGGTGGGAAGGCGGGAGTGGGTGGGTGGGGGAGCACCCTTATAGAGGCAGGGGGAGGGGGGATGGGAGAGGGGGTTTCTGGAGGGGAGACCTGGAGAAGGGATCACATTTGAAATGTAAATAAAAAAAATATCCAATAAAAGAAAAATTATGTTCAGAGGACAGTTCTCTAGGACAATGTAAAACACAACAGCAAACCCCCAAACAATAAATATACTTTTAGCCTGCTAGAGAAGGATCAAAATCAGGCCTAACGTGGAATTTTTCCATTTGTAATAACCATTTGCAACTGCGAAATGGAAACCGCTCTTCGGAGCGATGGGTATTTAGTGACATATGTGGACGATAAAGCTGTCCTCTTAGAGCAGAGCTTTAGCTGACAGCTGATCTCTGCTGATTCACAGGCTGCTATGAATGATCTCACAACCAAGGTGCCAAAGATGGAGGATAGTAATACTGGGAAAGATGGATTCACACCGTCAGAAACTCCCACACGTCCTGTGTAAGTGTCAGACAAATCAGCCCTTTTATCACAGCTAAATATTTTCCCACACAAATTCCATACGTTGTTGCTACAAATTAGGTAAAAGCTTAAATTTCTTGCCAAAATTTTATCTAGAAAAATTTATACATGCTTTCGAAAATATCCTGGGTATTGTAGCTCAGTGCACAAAGGTATACATTAACAGTTTCTCACATTGTTCTCTTTAAAGTTTACAAATTGCTACAAGGATCCCATACTTGTGAATATAATTCTGGATGCTTCCCATGTGGAATATGGCAAAACAGAGTTAAATTCACATACAGACATCAAAAGAAATCCAACCAAAACAGTAGTAGGTATGGTAAGCACAACACAGGGATGTTGGATGGGATCAGGAAACCATTACAGGTTTGCTGATGGATCCAAGTATCCCACTGGGAGATCACCAGACCCAGGGCTGGTGTGTGTGTGTGTGTGTGTGTTTTTCTCAGTGTTTTCTGGTTTGGTTTCTGTGTCTCTCATGTACTTAATGCTAACCAGGCCTCAAACCTCCCCCTTCTCTTGCTCAGAAAGAATACTCGTTCCTGAGCTAAGCTGTAAGAGGCTCCTGGGCAGCGGCCGATGTTGGGAAACCTTCCCCGTGCCGTCCAGTTTGGAGCACAGTCTTACTCACGCATTTATGATGAGGGCCTGCTCTTCTATCAGGTTTCCTTCACCGATGATTATTGGCCCGGCCTCCGCGATAATTCGTGCTTTAGGGTGGATCACCGTCCTCGGGCCTGTGCAGCAGAGCAGGGGAGAGGAGATGATCAGGGCAGGCTGCACTTCCAGCAGGAGGTGGGAGGTGAGGGAGGTGGGGGAAGCTTGGGGAGGAACCTTTTCTAAGGCCGTGCCAGGCACCGTGCTGAGTACCGTACAGGTACTATCTCCGGCTGTTATCAGCAGCAGTTAGTGCCAGACCTACAGCCGAGGGAAGTGAAAGGGCACACATGGCAGAGCGGACAGCTCAGCCTCCATCCAACCGCCTGTGACCTCAGAGTGTGGAGACAGTGTGTGGTACGTGGGCAGAGATAACACTAATTCTTGTCCTTGCTTTCAGACGGGCCTGACACTGCTTATAACGCAGCGAGCGCTTCTATGTGATTAAGAAAAACAGGTGCACAGAAGTCAGGAAACACAGAGTCCGCCCGCCTTCAGCCTCTTTGTATCATCTGAGTGTGTGTAGCAACTGCAAGCAGGCAGGGCATGATAAGCACAGTTCTCATACCTAAGGGGAGGGAGGCAAGAGGAGCCAGAGGTGGGTGCTGAGCCGTGACACTGACCTGAGACAGCTCAGTCTCAATCTAAGGGCACAAGGAGGACAGCTTCTGAGAACTGGGTGGCTCTGGAGGAAGTGGCCACACGCCCACCTCCCACTGATGAGAAAACACCTTCCTCCACCCACACACCCACCTACTCTTATCGTAGGATTGAAGCTATTTTTTCTTTCTGTTTTTGTTTTGTTTTCTAAAGAAGGATCCCACTCTATCTCCTGCTGTTGGACTCTGCCTAGCCCGAGTGCTGGGTCACTCAACGCTATTTTTATTTGTACACAGTGATGAGAAGTAACTCCCTCAGAAAGGAAGGTGGACGGAAGGATCAAGGGGGCAGAGGTGTCACTTTCCAGGATTCTGTGTTATAAACTGTTAATCTGTGGTATATAAACAGTCACTATCTGCTTATAAAAGGCAAGATGCAACACTCTATGTTAAAGGGCAACAGAGGAATAAACAGACTGCAGGAGCGGGAGCGGGAGCAGGAGCAGCTCAGTTGGTGAGCGTGAGCATAGGTGGTGTGTGCAAGGCCCTGCATGGGATTCCTAGTGCCAACGTCTCTTACACACACACACACACACACACACACACACACACACACACACACACACGCCCCGAACACAGAACACAGGCTATCTCTGCCCCTTTGAAGTTGTCCTGACAACTGGGATTACTTAGTGCACCAACTCCCACCCAATTCTATGAAACAGATACGCGTAGCCATAGTTAAACTGCTTAATGTTCCTGACGGATCGATCACATGTACATACCCGCCCAAGAGCTATCTGGATTCTCGAATGAAACACACACACACCAGGTAATTTTAATATGCCTTGACTAGCTTAATGACTGGGCAGTTCTTATCCTTCCTGCTGCTAGCAAACACCCCCCTCTGGTATTTCTGTGTTGAAATCTTTTAAAACCTATATTTCATCTCTGCTACCCCAAACACAATTGGGGAAGTGGCTCATGTGGCCACTCTCCCTGATTCTCACGTGTCCAGGCCTTTAGGTCTGGTCTTTCTTCTTCCCTGTCATAGCCATCTTTGTTCTTTGTTTTCTCCTAGCCCACACAACTCTAAAAGTCTTACCTCAGTCTACCTGCCAAGCTTGGCCATTGGTTCTTTACTGATCAGTCAAAAACCAATTGGGGACAAGGACCTTCAGCGTTTGGACACACAGATTCACAATTAGAACCAATCCCCAACAGATCCGAAGCCTCCAAGGTGAGCAGCGGGGCTCTGGATGGGCTCTCAGTGCAGCTCATTCTTTTCCTGAGATAAAGAACCAAGGGAACTGATAAAGAGAGTAGGGGCCCAAAACAGGGCATGGAGTCCCAAAGCACACAGGCGTATGAGACTGTACAAGTAGCCTTGCTATTTGGGAGAGAATATTCTCAATACACCCACCCCACCCCCACATATATGTATAGTATAGATACATGCCCACACACAAATAGTATAAAATAAATAAACAATCACGACTAAAAATTAAAATAAAGCAAGCACAGAATGGTGGGGCCTGTCTGTGAGTCCTACTCCTTACGGGCCTGACTGTCTAAGTGCAGGGAAAAGCTACTACAGACTAAACACTGTGGCATACTTGAGACCTATAAACACCAGCACATACAAAATCAGTAAGAAGCTTGAAAATAAAACTCGGAGAAAAGCATTCGAACACTTTATGGCTACAGCGCATCTCACATTTCATCAATACACTGTCATTTACCTACCTCATTCCTCAGCATGGCCACTTAGGCATCACAGGCTCCAGGTGCTCAGCAATGCCATCACCAGTCCTGGGTTCTTCTGAGATAACAAGTTCTACACCCTCCAGTGGTAAAAGCCCAAGGAGACCTACAGCTCACTCAATACGGATTTCTATTTTGTTTCAAAATACTCCAAGGGCCACAGTCTAAGTTAGGGTCTTTGTAATTAGAGCCCCAGCCTGTACCCATCCTAGTCTAGAAAGTCTAGACTCTGGTCTCTATCACATATAGGCAATGTGTGTGCTTATGTTCTCTCAAGGGCTGTTTCCACATCTGTAACAGGACGGGAAACGTGGGTTACAAGAAACACTGTTTGAAAGAGATGTCACAGGATCTGACCTGCAGTTCTGAAGGAGAGATTCAGGGGCTGACAGGACAGCCCAGCAAGGAAAGCCACTGCTGCCAAGCTTAGTGAACCAAATTCTATCCCCGAGACCCACACGCTGGAACCCACTCCTGACCCTGACCCCTGACCATGCTCTTGGATGCACACAATATATACAGGAAGACATTAAAAACGACAAGGTTACTGTGTCACGAAGAGCTCAGAATTCCTGAAAACTGAGCAAAGTGGGTAGTTTAGGCCTGAGGACAGAGCAGGGCCTGCTTTCTCCTTTCCTCAGGTGTCATGGTAACAGCTTTTAACTACAGGAGAGCCTTCTGCTTGGTAAGGGATTAAGTGGGACATGGAGATCATTGGAGCCATGACAGGCAGCAGACCTCTGGTCAGAGCTGGGTAAGCAGCCAGAGGCACCAGGCCTCCTGCTGACCCTTAAGTTGGAGCTGTGACAAGCACAATTTGTGAGAAGCCCACCTAAGGATGTATTCTGAAGACTAGGAGCCCCTGGCACTGGTGGCCTGTCTTTCTTTTTTAACATTCCTCTTCCGTGTACCTCTGAAAACAAATGACAATGCTACTTTTTCTTTAAAAATCCATGACAAAGGGCTCCCTGGAGACACTTGCTGAGTTCTATAACGTCACAGATGGTGGATGCTTGAGTGGCACCTGAGGTTGTCCCTGGCCTTGACGTGTGTGCGCACACACACACACACACACACATACCACCCTTCTATTTACAAAACACAGTTTGGCATTGTGGTGCCACCTGCAATCCCAACACTTAGGCGGGGGAAAGAAGATCTGAAGTTCAAGGCCATCCTGGACTTCACAACCAGTTGGAGGCTAGCCTGGGCTACATGACACTCTGTCTCAAAACAAACAAACAAACAAAAACCATAAAAACCAAAAACAAAACAAGTAAAATGAAACAAAGTTATTACATAACAAAATCAAATCAGAATGAGTATTTTTTTGAGTAAGGGTCTCTCTATGTAGTCCTGGCTGCCCCAAATTCAGAGGTGCATCTGCCTCTGACTCTCTGTTGCCCGGCATCTGAACAGTTTAAGCGGATGTTTTCTTGCTGTCATTATTATTTGTTAATCGTGAGTTACTAATAGAACTGGTAACTGGAGAACTGAGTATAAATGTCAGGGATGCTCTCTTGGAGCTAGCACATGGACAGCTTAGGTGAGGCCTTTGGTTTTGACACTACTGCCACCTGCTGGCATCCTGCCCCAACTGCAGGTTGTGGCCCACAGGGACTGAAATAGAGAGGGAAGCCAATCTGCTTTGAGTTGAGAGATGAAAGCAAGTTGGGGAGGCAGTGGGAGGGGGTGCGCAAGAAACTGCACAGCCCCTCGAGTGAGGCTAGCACAGAGCACATGTGACAGCTAAGAGTGTGGTGTGGAGAACAGGAAGAAGGCACAGCTGTGTGCAGTTTCACACTGCAGGCCTGGGACAGGGGGCCTGGCCTTCCGGGCAGCCTTAGCGGCGGGCGGCATGACACCTACCAGACAATCTCCTCCTGGGTGCCACAAACCTTCTACCTAGAACGAGTCTGACTTAGGCCATGTGTAGGGGTCTTAAAGCTAAAATGCTCTTTAAAAACAAGTCCCCATGCCAAGTCCCCTTTCCCACTTGACTCCGCGTGGACCTTCTTGGCGCGGCTCCTGGCAGGGCGGTTTGTATACTTTCTTACTGAGTGTGCTGAAAGCCTCTCTGCCTTATCTCCTTGTTTGGACAAATGTGTCTGGAGTCAGAGCTCCCTTAACTGGCGTATGAGTTATTTTTCTAAACCGCTGGCTGGGCTTCCAGAGCCCTGCCAAGAGGACATTCCTGCATCATGCCTCTTTCCCCTCATTTGGTAAAGGGCGCTCTTCACCTTTGCAAGCTCTGCATACATTTTCATATGTCAACAAATAAACCCAAGCTCTTTCTTTTTAAAATTACACCACTCCCTTGACCCCAGCAGAGGCTCTGGGTTGGGGTGAGCTCTGCTGGTGAGAAGTTCAAGGCCACCCTGGACTTCACAGGGTCAGGTGGGAGTGTCCCACTGTGCCCGGGCTGCTCCTCTTGTGCCATGGGGGTCTGTCCTCACAAGCTCGTGGGCCGGGGCTCCCCTGGGGCCTTCCTCACGTTACATGCCAGCCAACTCTCAGAGGGAGGATTTACAGAAAGTACTTTGTAACAGTCTAATAGAAAACAAGTCTGATCCTATGAAAATGAGCAGGACTCAGTCTGAGCACCTTCCAGTGGCGGTGTGCCTCCCCAGGGCTGGACTTCTATGATTTACCCCCTGCAACAGCCCCTCTGTCACAGCCCCACCCACACACCCCCATTCTGAGACAGTAGGATGTAGGCAGCCCTGACAGAACACACACCTGGCTTCATACTTCTAGTCAGCCTCACTGTTAGAACAAATAAATCAATTTCTAGAAAACCACAGATCCAGTGTAAGGTTCAAATAACTTGAAACACAGGAAAAGAAAACCCTGCCCTCTTCAAACTAATAAAAGTGTAAAAAGATGGGCAGTCCTTAGATTGAGCACCCACACACACTTCTTGGAGCACTCACACACTCCTGTGGAGCACCTCACACACTTCTGTGGAGTACCCACCCACACTTCTTGGAGCACTCACACACTCCTGTGGAGCACCTCACACACTTCTGTGGAGTACCCACCCACACTTCTTGGAGCACTCACATACTTCTGTAGAGCACCTCACACATTTCTGTGGAACACCCACACACACTTCTTGGAGCACTCACACCCTTCTGTGGAGCACTCACACACTTCTATGGAGCACCCACATACACTTCTGTGGAGCACTCACACACTCCTGTGGAGCACCTCACACATTTCTGTGGAGCACCCACACACACTTCTTGGAGCACTCACACTCCTGTGGAGCACTTCACACATTTCTGTGAAGCACCCACACACACTTCTTGGAGCACTCACACCCTTCTGTGGAACACTCACACACTTCGATGGAGCACCCACATACACTTCTGTGGAGCACTCACACACTTCTTGGAGCACCTCACACACTCCTGTGGAGCACCTCACATACTTCTGTGGAGCACACACGTCTGTGGGGCACCCCATACACTTCTGTTTACTGCTCCCCAACTCTCTGGGGAGTAGTTTATCAAGTTCCAACTGCCAACTGCATAGACAACAGGAATGATTTACAACTATTACTCCAGGAACCCGAGCAAAACCAAAGAAAAGCTTGACATGGAAAAGCAAGACATGGTCGGAGAGCTGGAACCAGGTAACTTGGCTCTGATTAAACTTTATAATAGTGTTTATAAAGGAGGAGGGTTTACATCCGAGGTGTTATTTCAGAAAAATAAATACTTGCCAAAAAGTGAAGATATTTTATGCTAAGTGCAACAGTGACAGAAATAATTATCTAAGCCCAAAGTCTGGGAAAAACCACTTCTTTATATACACAATTAAAGAAGCATAAAGTTTGGGGTTAGGAGAGATAAACACTTACAACAATCATAAGATAAAAACGGGGAGACAAACACCGCATAACTGCATCCCTCTCCTGCATCTTTTCCTTGCTTGTTTATTTTTAAAGATTTATTTATTTTTATTTATATGAGTACACTGCTGCTGTCTTCAGTCACACCAGAAGGGGGCATTGGATCCCATTACAGATGGTTGTGAGCCATCATGTGGTTGCTGGGAATTGAACCCAGGACCTCTGGAAGAGCAGTCAGTGCTCTTAACCGCTGAGCCATCTCTCCAGCCCCCTTCCTTGCTTTTAAAATGAAACTGTTTCTAAGATAAATGTAAGCATGTTCACTGCATGCTTAGTGCATATCTGATGCCGAGCATCACTATATGTGTATAGGAAATACACACACACACACACACACACACACACACACACACACACACACACACTATGCATAAAGCAAGCCACTCTGTCGATAAACAGCAAATCATTCCAGCTTTTTTTCCCTAAAGATTTTCTCTATCACTTCTGAGGGAGTAGGTGTGAACATAACCAAAACATGTTCTATGAAATTCTCAAAGGATTAGTAAAACAATTTTTTAACCACTTCATAAGGCTGGGCACGGTAGCACATGCCTTTAATCCTAGCACATAGGAGGTAGGAGTTATATAGTGAGACTGTATGTTATAAATCTATCACAAAAAACTCTTTAATGGCATACCATTACAGATTTAATATTCTAGCTGTATAGTATCAGCTAGTGGTCAAATGCCAGACTGAAAGTGCATGTGGGGGCTGGAGAGATGGCTCAGTGATTAAGAACACTGGCTGTTCTTCCACAGGTTCAATTCCCAGCACCCACACGGCCGCTCACAGCTATTGATAACTCCAGTTGTAGGGAAGCTGGGAGCTCTCCTTTGCCCTCAGCTAGTACTATGCGCATTTGAAACACATAGATACATACATGCAGGCAAAAACACCCATACACGTGAAAAAAATGAAATTATTAAAATAATAAACTAAATACTATCTTTGCCTACATAATTCCAGCATGTAGGGAGGGGAGGAAGACAAGAAAGCCAGAGGAACAAGAGGGGTAGGTGCTAGAGCAGAGCCCTAGGCAGGGGCCATTGTGGGCTCTGAGTGTGAAAAGTCCTGTATGGGCTCGCTGGCAGCACTGTCTTACAGTCTGGGGAAATCTGTAAGAGGCTGAGCCTTGCCGTTCCTAGTCCTGGCCACTTTGTCTCCTGAGTGCAGATAAGGCAGTGTTATACCCTGAGGGGAGCTCTCACCCTCAGGCCTTTCCAGCTGCCACAGCCTGAATCCCTTTAAAGCTGTGATGAGCCCATCACAACCATTCTTCCCTTTTGTGTTCTGACAGTTTCCGCAAGCTTCTGTAAGGCCATTTCAAGTATACATCTGTGTGCTAATGCTGTGGGTATATCTATCCTCTCTATAGATGTACTATATAGCACATATCATAAACTACTTAAAATGAGAAAGAGGAAGGAACCCAAGGGAAGTGTTCCTAGTTAAGGGCACATATGACTTTAGTCTGCCTTTTCTTCTACTTACAGAACAGCTGTGAGCTTGTGTTCCTCCTGAGTGGTGATGAGAGCCACATACACTCTGCAGGTGGCGAGAAATGGAGGACACTGTGACATGCAGGAGAAATCATGGCTTGCGATCTCCTCATGCAAAGTTTGCAGTGAAGACAAAAGTTAAGAGCACAGAAAAGAACCAATCATCTTCCACATCCTGTCAGCTTATAGTCACTCAACAGGTCACGTTTTAAACGAAGTTCCGCCATAGTGGCATGGTCTTCACTGGTCTCGTAAGACAGGCCACTGGCTGGAAGCCTCGACTTATTCCAGGGAAAATGGCATTCTCCACATCCCCCCCATTGAAGAAACTATTGTCAGGCCTCATGATGCACACTTTAATCCCATACTCAGAAGCAGAGGCAGCTGGATCTTCGTGAGTTCGAGGCCAGCCAGGACTCCATACTGAGATCCTGTCTCAAGACCCAAAACCAAACCAAACCAAACCAAGAAACCATTGGTATGTGGGAATAGAAGTGCTGCTGTGTCTGTGCAGGTGACAGGCAGCTGTGACTAAGGATGAGTGCCCATCAGTTAAATCTGCAGGGGCACAGTGCTCAGGAAACAGATCTTACAAACAGGACTGGGTAGTAGATGAGGCACCGGGGACTCGCATGTAAGTTACCCACCATGTGCAGGCTGGTTTCGTCTTGGTGATGGAACTACTGGCCAGACTACACGGTGAGAGCTGAGGGTACTAACTGCAAACTTTCTTGCTCTCACTTCACACTCCCATTCTGCCTGCGATACAACTACTAACTGTCACTCTCCTCTCCTTGCCGGGGAACCCTGACGTCATGGGGACCAGTGTAGCGGCTCCAGCATCAGCTACCTTGTTATGAGACACATGGGTGAATGGCTGTGTGGAATGTTCAGGAAAGCTCTTTAAAACAAGCTAACTCAAGTTGGGTGGTGGTGGCTCAAGCCTTTAGTCCGAGGAGGCAGAAGCAGAGGCAGGTAAATCTTTGGTTCAAGGCCAGCCTGGTCTACAGAGTGAGTTCCAGGACAGCCAGGGCTACACAGAGGAACCCTGTCTCAAAAAACAAATAAATGCTGGGCAGTGGTGGCACACGCCTTTAATCCCAGCACTTGGGAGGCAGAGGCAGGTGGATTTCTGAGTTCGAGCCCAGCCTGGTCTACAGAATTCCAGGACATCCAGGGCTACACAGAGAAATCCTGTCTCGAAAAACTCAAAACAAAACAAATAACAACAAAACCAATAAAAATTGTAAGCCTCAGCGTAACAGACACAAACAACTGGACTGAAAGGAGAAGCGCTAAAGTTGGTTACCCAGCATTAGCTCTCGAGAAACATCAACCATTTTCTTACCTATGGTTACATCTCCTCTGATTTCGCTTTCTACACACACTACTGCTCCGGGAGCAATCTTCACACTGTAGGAAGAAAGAGAACACTCATCCTGAGTAACACTGAAAGTATGGACGGTGGGTGAGAGGGCTCCATGGATAAAGCCCTGCTGTGTTAAGCCCAGTGACCCATTCAGAGCCTTGGAACCCATGGAAATAAAATTAAAATGTAAATATGTTACAGAAGGTATGCTGGGGCCAGCCAGATGGCTCAGTGGAGAAAGGGGCTGATAAAGGAAGGTGCTTGCTGCCAAGTCTGCCCACCTGAGTTCAATCCCTGGGTCTTACACGGTGGAAGGAGAGAATCAATTTCCATAAGTGTCCATAAGTATCCATAAGTATACTACTGCATGTGTGTACTCTCACGCATATAAACACATTCAATTATCCATCAATCAATCAATGTGAAGGGATTCCTTTTCTGTTGTGGAAATGAAACACCGTAACCAGAGCAATTTGTAGAAGGCAACAATTTATTGTGGCTTAAGATTCCAGAGGGATAAGAGTCCATCATTGTGAGGAGCCAGGCAGCAGGTGGCAGAAAACCAGGAAGCTGAGACACCACAGCTTGAAACACACATGCATGTGCAAGCAAGAACAAACATACACACACATACACATGCACTCACAAGTGCGAGTGTGCATGAGCATCTTTCTAAACAGCACCATCAACTGGGGTCTAAGTACTCAAACACATGAGCCTATAGGAGACTGTGTCATTCACACCACCAAAAAATAATATGAAAAAAAGTTTTTAATACAGCTATGCTGACTCTGTAGCTAAGAAAAAGGTTTTAAGAGATTCATGGAAAAATAGCAAGTCAGTGGTAAGAATGTTTAATGTATTATGAACTTCTTAAGTGGCACACAGCCTATTAGGCCAAAATCACATATACTTTTAAATGCTTAACAAAACAGCTTTGGATTTTATTTCTTAACAGTATTCTAACTGTTCTGTCTTGCTTTCTGTCGCTGTGATAAAGACCATGACCAAATGCAGCGTGGGGAGGAGACGGTTTATTCGCCTTACACTTCCTGCTCACCATGCCCAGGGAGCTCAGGGCAGGAACTATGACTGCTTACTGGCCCACTTGCTAAGTAGCTTTCTTAAATGGCCCAGGCCTACCCGACTGGAGATGGCTCTGCCCACAGTGGGATGGGCCTTCCCATCTCAATCACAGATCAAGACACTCACCCCGACATGGACGATCCTTCAATTGAGGTTCCCTCTTCCCAGATGACTCTAAGTTGTTTCAAGCTGACAGTTAGAACTCATCAGGACACTAACCCTAGAATTTCTACAGACCATCAAATGATAATGCATACCACAAAGTTCTTAGAGCAAAGTTTATTCCTGGGGCGTCACTGTTCTGACACCAGTATTCTCGATTCTGAGCCGAAAGTTGCCCAGAAACACCCTGTCTCTCTAGATCTTTGTCCTGTGATAACTGAATGCTTGCTTCCGGGGCGATCCACGCCCTCTTCTGGCTTGAGAGACAACATTCACACGCACACACCTTAACACCGATACATGCATATACATACAGCTGTATATGTATATGTATATCTCAAGACATTAATCCCAGGACAAAGGAGGCAACGGCAAATGAATCCCTATGCTTTTCTGTTATCCATGCGGTCTCTTTCCACCAACGGCTCTCACTGGTGAAGACTGTGACAGGAAAAGCCATAGTTGCCGGCCCTGGGCTCTCAGGCACTGACATAAGGATGACAGCATCAGTGTCTTCTTCCAGGCCTCCCTCTTCCTGATCAGAGGCAGGGCCGACGGTGCAGCCACCGCTGAGCAGCCTTCTCGCCCGCACAACCTCCCTCAGCCTCCCTGAGTCCCCCACGCAGCCCCAATGGAGTCTGCGCAGGCGTGCTGGGATGGGTGGGGGTCACGGAACAAACCCTCTCCGCCCCCACACCCCACGGACGCCAGGTATGGGATTATGGAGCCATCCACCTATACACCGTCTCAGTGCCCCCACGCCGCGACCAGAAACGGGTTCTGCCCCTGCGGAGGTGTTAACACGTACCTCTTTTGCGTCTTCTCCGCCATCGTCAAGCCCGGGTCTCAGGAAGAGCTGAGATCGATTTTTGCAGCCTGGCTAGAGCGATGATCTCTGCATGGGATTGCAGAGCCTGGCACGGCCTGGGAGAGGCGGGGCCTGAGAGACCCGCCTTCTGCTTTCCAGGTTCGCGCTTGCGTGCTGAGGATGGTTTGCTTTTCGGGGTTGGCTTGGCTTGCTTCGCTTCTGCCTCCTGGAAAGTCGTTTTTTCCACTTGACAGTGTTTACCAAGTCTATCCTAACCCCATCAGCCCTGATCCTTATCGTTAAGTTCACTCTACGTTTAACTTCCTCCCTAAGCCTGTCAAAATCTCTTTTGAACATCAAATCCAGTTTTTAAACGTCTCTTTACAAGCGCGCGCGTGCGCGCGTATGCGTGTGTATGTGTGTGTGCTTGGCTCTTCTGAGGCTTTGTCATCTCACGCTATTAAACTTTGAAGAAACCAAGCTGTCTTTCCATCTCCCAACTACTGCTACGTAGGACCCAGGTGGCATAATAAGGATTCATTCTGAGAAGCAAAACCAGCAGGAGATATGAATTACGAGGGTTTTGTTAGGAATTAGTTAGGGATCTGCTGTGCAAGTTCGAAACCCGTAGATCAAGCTGGGACTTTTTCATTTGGAAGGCCAAGCTGCTACCCACAGGTGGAATTTCTTCTTTTCAGGGGGGAAGTTTCAGTGTTGCTCTGAACCCTTTAAACTGATTGAATCTGGCCCACTCCTGGTTATCCGGGACAATCTGTTTCTTAATTAAGCAATTTCTAGTCACACCAAGAAATATCTTAAAGGGGGTGTGTTGGGGCTGTTGGCTCAGTTGGTACAGTGCTTGCTTAGCATGCATGAAGTCCAGAGTTCATTCCAGAGAGTCACACGAAACTGGCCATGGCAGAACCCACCCATAAACCCAGCCCAGGAAGGATCACAAATTCAAGGTCACCCTTGGTTACTCAGAGTTATGGCTCCTGCCATTTTCCTGGTTTTTATAGTGGTTGTTGTATTGTTTTAACAGTTTTTCTAGTGTGGTTTATTCTTTTTTATGATTTCTCAGAGGGACTTGTTTCTCTCTTCAATCTGAAAGATTCCTTCAGGTCTTCTGTAGACCTGGCTTAGTGGTAATGTGTTCTTTGAGTCTGGTTTTGTTTGTTTGTTTGTTTGTTTGTTTTTGGTTTTTGAGACAGGGTTTCTCTGTATAGCCCTGGCTATCCTGGAACTAACTCTGTAGACCAGGCTGGTCTCGAACTCAGAAATCTACCTGTCTCTGCCTCCGGAGTGCTGGGATCAAAGGCGTGCGCCACCACTGCCCAGCTTTGAGTCTGTTTTTGCAGTAGAAAGTGTTTATTTTTCCTTTAGCTAGAACACGTAGGTTTAGTGGGTGCAGTACCAGAGTACTTTCAGACTTTGAAATACATCATTGTGAGCTCTTGCAAGACGTTTAAAGTTTCAGCTGAACAGCCTACCTTCATTCAGAGGGACACACCTGTTCAGGTGATGTGGTGTGGTGATGCTCTCTTGCACTTTAAATACACTTTTTTTTTTCTTTTATGGTCCTCCATGTTAGTGTTTTAAATACAGTATGACAGGGGAGGTTCTTTTCTGGTCTTCCTGTCTAGTGCTTCCTGTATCTACTTCCTCAATCTCCCTAAACCTGTGGGGGCCTTTCCTGTCACAATTCTTTTGAAACTGTGTTCTAAGCCTTTAGGATAAGATTCTTCACTTCATATGTCTGTAGCCCACAGAGTTTGTCTTAGACTTTAGAGTAGATCTTGGAACTCCCATTTATACTTTTTTTTTTCTTTTCTTCTTATTTTTTAAAAGGTTTATTTATTTTATGTATGCGAGTATATTGTCACTCTCTTCAGACACACCAGAAGAGGGCATCAGATCTCATTACAGATGGTTGGGAGCCACTATGTGGTTGCTGGGAATTGAACTCATGACCTCTAGAAGAGCAGTCAGTGCCTGTCTTCACCTCTGAGCCATCTCTTCACCGTTGTCCTTGCTGAATTGCTCTAGTTCCTGCAGGTGTCTCTAAGATCAAACATTCTGTCCTCTCCTTGGTCTGTCCTGTCTCTGAGGTTTCCCACGGGGCTATTTGTGTTGGTGTTTTTGTTGTTTTGAGACAAGAGCCTCACTATGCATCCCTGGCTGGCCTGGAATTGGCAGTGTAGACCAGGCTGGCCTGGAACTCACAGAGACAGAACACACCTTTAGAAAGAAAAGGGTTATTTTGGCTTACGGATCCAGAAAAATAAGAGTATGTGACTGCAGAGGTGATGCAGGGCAGCAATTGGCGGACACACGGGCAGGAACAGGAAGTTAAGAGCTCACAACTGGAACCACAAGCACAGAACAGAAAAAGCAAGGAATGTGGCAAAGCCTACCTTCTGTGACACCTTCCACCATTAAGGCCACACCTTCCACCGTTAAGGCCACACCTCCTATTCCTCCTCTCACAACACCACCAAATTCTGATCAAGTGTTCAAATACCGGAGACTATAGAGGTGACTTTTCTTTTTTTTTTTTTTTTTTTTTTTTTTTGAAAATACAACTACAGAACATTTCTTTATTTTTCACTGAGACTTTCCCAGAGGCTATATGACTAACCTTGTCCCCACCCCACCCCCACAA
The DNA here is from genome assembly GCF_000001635.26 of Mus musculus. Taxonomy (NCBI): domain Eukaryota; kingdom Metazoa; phylum Chordata; class Mammalia; order Rodentia; family Muridae; genus Mus; species Mus musculus. The sequence goes on from NC_000074.6 coordinate 34,111,081, forward strand.
AGGGTTAGTGCGCTCACTGCTTAAAAGCAGACTCGACAGTTTCAAGGACCGGAACCAACCTTAAATGGCAAAAATGTTTTCTATTTGTATTATCATAAAAATGTTTAAGTAAAAAAATGAAAGTAAAGGAGCAAAGGGCCACGGTGGCTTCAGAGTGACAAGATCATTCACGGTTCATGTCAGACATTCAATCTTGGCTTGAGTGTAACAACGTTGAAACAGGATCGCTATCATACAAAAGGTTCGCTACAGCACGCTGTATGTACCTGTTCCAAGTCCACCCCCAGCCCCAATGCTTCCGACTCAATTACTTCCCAGCCTGTTGGGCCTGCCGACGGAGGAGCACGTAGATCTTCTCTTTGATCCAGTCTTTGTTATACGGCTGGTATGTCTGTGTATCAGCTCGGTAAACCAGACAGCTGAGGTCTGCCAGATCGTCAATAAAATCAAACAACTGGCTGATATCGTATGTGATGGAAGGGCTGTTGGGATTCATCCTCTTCAGATGTTCTTCATACATTTTACAAACACCTTCCATGCACTCATTCACAGACTCATAGTCAGCATAAGTCCTGCCCTCTGGCCTCTTGGTAGGCTGTACCAGCAAAATGGTGTGAGACATCGCGCCAAACGCTCTTGCTGCAGCCGCCGCTAACCTAGAGGTGACTTTTCATTCAAGCCTCCACAGACTCACTATGTTTTTCACTTCTAGCATCTCAGAGTAGTTTTTCTTCAGTATTTCTGTCTCATTATTGGATCCTTCTATCCTGTATCCCTTCCTTATTCAGCTGTCTGTGCCTTTGAACATGTTTGCAATCCTTAGTTTGAGTTCTTTGGGTGGGTTCAACTTACTCTCACTAAATGCTCTTACTAGAGGGTTAGCATCTTTTAGAGAAGTTTTGTTGTCATAACTGTGTCATACTATGTCACTGTGTTGGGATTTGTATATCTGATGATAGTTTTGTTGCTTGGTTTATTATTTTTCGACTTTACTGGTTTGTATTGTGTTATCGTTTTTATTATGTATATAGGAGCCTTGCATGTATTTCAGTGACCTTGGAGGCCAGAAGGTGTCAGTTTTCCCTAGAACTGGAGTTTTAGACAGTTGTGAACCTCCAGGTGGATGCAGAGAATAGAACCTGGATCCTTTGGAAGAACATCCAGTGCTCTTAACCACTGAGCAATCTTGCCAGACTCTTGGTTGATTGGTTGGTTGGTTTTTAATCATTAATTAATTTATTTACAGTTTTTAGGAGTATGGATATATTGCCTGCGTGTGTGTATGAATGCTATGTGTATTTGTGTGCCCAGAGAGTCCAGAAGGAAGTGTCTAATTCTTGGAGCTGAGTTATAGGTGGTCGTGAAATGCCATATGGGTGCTGGGAATCGAACCTTGGTGATTTGGAAAGTGCTATTAACCACAGAGACATCTCTCTAGCTCCCGGCTCTGGGCTTTCAGTTGAAATACTTGCAGGGCTCAAGGAGGACCTGGGTGTGGTAGTGTTGAGTGTGTAGCTTAGAAAGTAATTCCCCAGTCCAGGGGCTCAGGGTGCCTGCTGTGAGCTCTGTATTATTCCCTGAGAGGGATACGCTAGGTTGTCATCACTATGGGGCTGCCATACAAGCAAGTTAACAATGAGTGACCCCATAACTGTTAGAGGAGAAACACCAAGGATAGTGTGGTGCTTCTTCAGGTTTTAGTTCATCAGATCAGGAAAAGGAGGGAAATGGGGGGGGGGGGTTATGTATTACAATGACTTTGAAAAGAAAAAAAAACCCACAAAGTGGGTAAAGTAGTTGGGAGAAGAAATGAAGACACTGTCAGGATGCCCAGATTTTAGGAATAATTAATGCTATCAAAGGTTATAATGAAGGAGCAAAAAGAAGGGCCTGGAGAGATGGCTCAGTGGCTAAGAGCACTGACTGCTCTTCCAGAGGTCCTGAGTTCAATTCCCAGCAACCATTTGAAAGTTCACAACCATCTGTCATGAGACCCAATGCTCTCCTCTGGTGTGTCTGAAGATAGTGACAGTGTACTCATAAAATAAACAAGTTAATTAAAAAAAAATAAAGTAAGAGGAGGAGGTAAGAATGAGAGAAAGAAGGCACAGGAAGGAGAGGGTGTATATGAGATATGGCTGAAGAGTGAAGAATGTGTCATACTGGAGAGTGCTTACGACAGATGGCTCACAGATGCTTTTAACTCTAGCTCCAGGGGAACTGATATGGTCTTCTGGCCTCTGTGGGTCACACACACACACACACACACACACACACACACACACACACACACATGTCTTTGAAAAAATGAACGTGTTGTAGCAGCAAATTCAATGGAGAAGCGTAAGCAACAGCCCTAAGGCCTGGCCGAGCAAAATACAAACAAGATCAAAGACACCATGAGATGTGTATGCAGCGATACAAATGGCATAATAGAAACTGAGAGGTGAATATTGGCAGAGTGAATTGCTGGCACGGTTGTGCTGAGTTAAAGGTGAAGTTCTCAGATCCCTCTAACTCTAGCATGTTTTATGTGGCATTGTGTCGGAGCTGAATAATAGAAATTTGGCCCACAATTTTAGAGGCTGGGACGCTTGAGATCAGAGTATTATAGTTCTATGGTGAGGGCTAGTTCCTCATGGATGGTGCCTGTCACTGCAGCCTCATGGAGTGGAAATAAGTTCTGGTAAGCCCTTTTGTAAGACACTAATCATATACGGGAGGGCAGAGAGTTCCTTGTCAAATCTCCAAAGCCCCACCCCTTAATACCATCACCTTGAGGATTAAGCTTCAAGGAGAGACACAGATATCCAGAACCTGGTATCCTGTAATAAAACGCAGACCACCCCTCTATTGTGATTATTTTTCTTCATAAGTTCTCATTAAGCTGAATTTATTTATTGTACTGTCTTCCCTGGAACTGAGATCCGTGAGAGTAAGACTCTGGAGGTGTTTCTTTCTTTCTCCAGCACCAGAGAGCCTAGCGTGGGGGCGACAGCACCCTCCTCAAATGTATTGAGCCCAGCTCGGTAAGGACCTCCTTGCGATGTCCAGGCTAAGCAGACAGGTCTCAACTAGCCGAGAGATGGCTTCTCACTCTTGCTTTAAGGAAGTCTCTTTTACATTACTTATCCCTCAAAGAAAAGATTTTATAAAAATGTTTCCTTTCACACTTGCGTGACACTTAACTTCAATAAATGTTTATTGAATACAAAGCATATTTTTATCCCTAGTCTGTGTGCTGGAGATGTTGTAATAAATGAAACAGGGTCCTGGCCTTTGTAGATCTCTTGCTTTGCTTATAAAGGGCAGAAAATAAACTAACCCAGCAATAGGTTCGTGATTTGGGAGGGGTGATGTTGCTCTGGAAGAAAAGTCACTCTAAGAGAGGTAGTTGAAGCTGGCAGGTGGGGGCACACGCCTTTTATCCCAGCACTTACGAGGCAGAGGCAGGCGGATTTTTGAGTTTGAGGCCAGCCTGGTTTACAGAGTGAGTTCCAGGACAGCCAGGGCTACACAAAGAAACCCTGTCTCGAAAAACAAAACAAACAAACAAACAAATAAACACCCCCAAAAAACAATAAGAAAAAAAAGAAGTAGTTGAGAAGAGGAGTTTTATTTTTTTGTCCTGTGGTTCTGCCTTCCTTTGGTCCTAAGCCTTTCTGTCCACAACCATTGATTTTTCTCATTAACTTAGTGAAGAAAATATAGAAGAGTGTAATGGCCGGAAAGAAGATAATATGCCACACTGCCTGCAAGGTACAGCCTCTGAGAGTGACTTTTCAGTAAACACTGCGAGGGGAGAGAATGCCTGCATACTTTGGTTTCCATGGCTCCGCCCCTCTGTTGGGAAGCCAACCTTTACATTGCTTATCTCCAGTGCTTCCATTTCATTTTGTCCGGCAGGCCTTTCTACATCCTATAAAAAGGCTACGGAGAGCCCAGTTGTGACTTCCCTTTTACAAGGGCACCGCTTAGGGACTCTAGGAAGGACAGTGGGCCTCACATTCAGGATGGATTGGCTCCAGCTCTTTTTTCTGCATCCTTTATCATTTTATCAAGGGGCTGCATTCCCCTTTGCGCTTCTGTTTAATTATCTCTGCATCTTGGACACCTTTTCCACCCGGGCCAGGTAGGCTGGATGGCTAATACTGCCTTTCCATCTAGGGCTACAGTAATAGGGTGGAACGCGCAGAGTGGTCATTTAACTACCCTCCATTTGTGATGCGTGCGTGTGTGAGCTTATATCCCTCCACCCATGGTTGACTGCTTGAAAATGATTGTCAATGGCTCTCAACCTTCCCAATGCTGTGATCCTTTAGTACAGTTCCTCATGTTATGGTGACCCCCCAACCAGGAGATTATTTTTGTTGTTGCTACTTCCTAACTCTAATTTTGCTAGTATTATGATTTGTGATGTAAATATCTGATACCTAGGACAGCTGATACTTGACTCCAAGGGGTCGCGACCCACAGGTTGAGAACCACCTGATTAGAGTACCGCAGACTCCAAAATTAACTTCATGTTTGCGTTGAGATGCCAGAGTCCCGAAAGGTATGCTACTTAGTTTGTAGCAGTCTTAGTTTTTATAGAATTTTGCTTACCATAAAATTAAAGTGTATGGAAAGCCTTGCTTGTGAGTTATACATCTATAACCGAGTATGAGTTTTTAAAGATGTCTTTGTTTCTTTGCTTGTTTTGTTTTTGAGAAATAACTCAAAACAAATCTTGGTAGATTATACCTTATTTGGTCTAAAATCATTGCCACTAAAGATCTGATAACTGCGTTACATGCTTTCTTTGTGAACACATTAGAAGCAGACTCTGTTTTGAAGAGGCCTTAGTGGAAGATATCCTTTTGAAAAGTCAGCAGGCTATTGCCCAAAGCTGCCTCCTAATTTTTCTTATTTAGGAAACTAAGATTTTTAGTGAAGCTGTGTGCGGGTGTATGTGTCCTCATGTGTGTGGTGTTCAGGTGTGTGCGTGTGTGTGTGTGTGTGTGTGTGTGTGTGTGTGTGTGTGTGTGTGTGTGTATGTCTGTCCACATGTCTGTGGGGTCCAGAATTGAACCCAGGGCTTTCACACATGTTTAAATGTACTCTACTGCTAAGCACCATCTCTCAGACCTAGTGGATCTTCCTAAGTAAAATGCAGCTGTAGGTGATATTTATAATTACTAGGTTTGATTAAACTAGAATATATTATACAGTGTTGACAATTGGTAGGTGGCCCTTACCCTTGTTTCTGGGAGATGACCATAGGGGACAGTTATTTATTTGTTTTACTTGTTTTGTTTTTTGTTGTTGACACAGGGTTTCTATGTATAGTTCTGGCTGTCTTAGAACTGGCTCTGCGGACCAGTCTGGTCTTGATCTCAGAGATCTGCCTGCCTCTGCCTTCCAAGTCCTGGGATTGAAGGTGTGCACCACTACCCCCGGCTTTAGGGGAACGGTTATAAAGAAGCTTTCTATATAGGAAGATTCACGAAGTATTAAAGCAAAGTGAGCATAAAAGTCACGGCTAACCCCGTGCAGCTACGCTAGGGCTGAGTCTTACGTGTCTGGGTGTGTGCATGTGCACCATGTGTGTACAAGAGCTGATGGAAGTCACAGGAGGGCATCAGATCCTCTGGAACTGAAGTTGCAGATGGGTGTGGTCTTCTCAATACGGACTCTTAGAATCAAAGCAGAACTCCACAAGAGCAATAAGCACTCTTAACCACTGGGCCATTTCTCCATCCCTAAGACTGTTGAGTCTTAATTCTTTTTTTTTTTTTTGCCCCCCCTCCAAGTCTTAATTCTTGGACACACACACAACACACACACCTTCACTAAATAAAAATCTAGGTTTCCTCGATAAGAAAGGTTAGGGGGCAGCTTTGGGCACAGCCTGCTGACTTTTCAGAAGCATCTTCCACTAAGGTCTCTTCAAAGCTGAGTCTGCTTCTAATGTGCTGAACTGTGTATGTGAATAGCTTCCTAAGGCACCCTGTCCTTACCTATAAAGTGAAGAAGAAGAAGAAGAAGAAGAAGAAGAAGAAGAGGAAGGAGGAGGAGGAGGAAGAGGAGGAGGAGGAGCCTGTCTCTGGTCTCTTGCAGTTATGCTCACTTTGGTGCTGGGGATGAACCAGGAGCCTTGACATGCCATCAAGGGTTCTACCAGGATGACACCCCTAACCCTCACGATTATTTACTTGTTTGTTTCTGAGATAGGGTCTCAGCGTATACCCCAGGCTGGCCTTCCACTCTTAATTGTATGATCTCAGCCTCCTCTGTACTAGCAGAAAGCCTAGAAATGAAGTCAAAACCACTGGGCAAATTATGCATCCTACACTGTATACATGTGTAGATATTTGTTTGATGTTTATTAATCCTTTAATTCTGTTACCTTTGTGTGTGTCCCTAGCTTGCACTTCTGCAGTACAAGGAATAAATGTCCTCTCTATTTTTATATAGTGGCTTTATCACCGTTCCACTGCTGTGAAGAGACACCATGACCAAGGCATCTTTTAAAAGGAAAGCATTTAATTGGGGGTTCGCTTGCAGGTTTGGAGGGTTAGTCCATGACTACTATGTCTGGCCGTGTGGTTGCAGGCAGGCACTGTGCTAGTGCAGTCGCTGAGAGCTCACATCCTGATCTGCAGGGGGGCTGAGTAACACCCCTCCTCCAGCAAGGCCACACCTCTTAATCTCCCCTAAACCACCCACCCACTGAGAACCAAACATTTAAATATATGCGCCTATGGGCGTCATTCCCATTCAAGCCAGCAGAGGTTGCAAGTGAAGGCTGAGGTCCCAAGAACAGACTCACACGAATGCCCAGGGCGGGGCTTGAATTGTATGGGCTGGGGTGTCTCACTGAGGTATCTGCTGGTCTCAGTAACTGTTGCTAACACGTGCTGGGCACTCCACCCAGAGCCAGATGTGCATCCCCAGTGACAGTTTCTCCACGCTCCAAGTAGTAGAGAGATGCAAGCTTTGTCCCCTCACCTCGCTGTACCCAGCCTAGACCCTCTGACACGTATTCTCACGCCTTCCTCCAGCTTTACTAACTTGGCACAACTGAGATGAAAACCTTCCATATTCTGCATAAAGAAGAACCAAGACCACAGAATATGGTCTCTCCCAGACTCTTCACACCTTCTTCTTTGGGGCTTCTGAGCGAGGACCGGGGCACACACTGCTGCTTCCATGTGGGCATGGAACCTTTCAACGCTGAAGAAGATGATTGTGTTCTGCTTTCCTGGATGCTTGAAGACTGATCACTGTGATGGAAGACATGTTGATCATGTGACTTCGTCAGTGTCAATGAACGGTCACAGATGTTGTTTACCCTAGGAAGGCAGTAACACTAAAGAAAGAAAACTGGCACAGTCAGCTATTGGATGCATCACATTGGGCTCCCAATGGAGGAGGTAGAGAAAGTACCCAAGGAGCTAAAGGGATCTGCAACCCTATAGGTGGAACAACATTATGAACTAACCAGTACCCCGGAGCTCTTGACTCTAGCTGCATATGTATCAAAAGATGGCCTAGTCGGCCATCACTGGAAAGAGAGGCCCATTGGACACGCAAACTTTATATGCCTCAGTACAGGGGAATGCCAGGGCCAAAAAATGGGAATGGGTGGGTAGGGAAGTGTGGGGGAGGGTATGGAGGACTTTTGGGATAGTATTGGAAATGTAATTGAGGAAAATACGTAATAAATAAAAAAAAAAAAAGAAAGAAAACTGGGAAAACTTGGGCAAATGTACAAAGCCATACCAGACAAAATCTTTTCTTTTTTCTTTCAGTCTTTTTGAAACATGGTCTCACTATATATGTCAGGCTAGTCTGGAACTTGCTATATAGCCCAGGGTAGCTGTAGAATTTGTAATTCTCCTGCCTCAGTCTCCTGAGTGTTTTGGGATTGCAGACATGGAACTCTGTGTCCAGCAAGTTTTCTTTATTTCTCTCACATCTCATTTGGTGATAGCAAGACAACCAATATCATTTATGGTTCTTTGGCTTACACAATGAAGAAGGAAGCCACGGATTGCATGAGATGAAGAAAGACTGAAAGGTAGTGGAATAGGGGAGCTGAGGACAGAGTGAAGAAAGCAGAGAAGGGACCAGTTCTGTGCTGGAGAGAAGAACAAGAGATCCTGCAGTGACTGATCCGCAGGAATTGCAGATTTTCATAACGGAGTTGGTAAACCATAAAAACTTAAAAACAAAACAGCAAATCATGAGGTCCTAAGAGTCGAAGTACAGTAGTGAGGACGAAATGCTGACATCAAGATTTGCTGCTCATGAGTGCAGATACTTGCCCAAGAGACGCACTGGGTCTCCTCTCTCCAGCTCCCTGAAATACACACTGGGTGTGCACGCCGTGCGTGAGGAGGGAGGAAAGGGTATGTGCTTTGGAAGTGGGGTTGATGGCTCTTCTACTCTCATTTACACTCAGTCAGATCTTGAAGAGCCCCGTTGCCAAGCTGTTTGAGACTGTCCTCGTTATTGTTCTATTGCTGTGAAGAGTCACAGTGACCAAGGCAAGTCTTAGAAGAGAACGCATCTAACTGGGGCCTTATTCAGTTTTAGAGGGCGAGTCTATTATCATCTTGGCAGGAAGCATGGTGGCAGGCAGAGGCATCAGGCTGAGAACTTAGATCCTAATCCACAGGCAGAGAGAGAGAGAGAGAGAGAGAGAGAGAGAGAGAGAGAGAGAGAGAGAGAGAGAGAAGATTGGACTTAGGATGGGCTTTTGAAACCTCAAAACCCACCCCCAAATATCACATATCCTCCAACAAGGCCACACCTCCTAATCCTTCCTAAACAGTTCCACTAACTGTGGACCAAGCATTCAAACATATGAACCTATGGCGGGCATCCTCATTCTAACCACCACAAGCTCCTACTGGTTATAGCCACTTGTACCATGGTCATGCAAGAGTCACCAGGGTCCTTGCCACACTGTTCTAAATGTCACTTTGTTGTCCCTTTCTTTCAGGTACCTCTTTCTCCTGGCTGGAGGAGGTGTCCTGGCTTTTGCTGCCATGGGTCCCTACTCTCTGCTCATCTTCATCCCTGCGCTCTGCGCTGTGGCTCTGGTCTCCTTCCTCAGTCCACAGGAAGTCCATAGGCTGACCTTCTTCTTTCAGATGGGCTGGCAGACCCTGTGCCATCTGGGTCTTCACTACACCGAATACTACCTGGGTGAGCCTCCACCCGTGAGGTAAAGGCCCCTGTCCGAGTGGTTGGGCTGAGCTGATTCTAAGCCGCACACATCTGTGGAGCATGCGCATAAGTTACTAAATCTCTCCCGCGGCTCAGCTTCCTTTCCCAGAAAAAGAATACAAAGCGGCAATAGCTTTCTTGACAGGCTGTGGTGTGTTTGAGCTGATGGAAATGCAGTTCCATAACTACCCACCGCCATTTGGTTTGCAGTCTATAGAACTCAGTATCTGGCACTCGTAGCTGTCGTTGTGCCTGGGAGTGACATGACGACAGTATGCTCATCTCTGCCTTGGCAGCTTTGACACAGCCACATCACAGAGGACCTGGCTGGCTGCTGCTGGCTGCTATCTTTATTCAGGCAGGGCCTCAGCTGCTTTATCGCTTCCTCTACCCAATCTGGAAAGCAACAAAGGACAAAAACCAAGAGCTAATTACAGACCAGAGACACTGTGTTGTGAGTCAGTGGGATTGACAGAGACTAGCGAAGAAAATACCCGGGACTCTGAGATCTAATGTTCCTGGCTCCCTGTGGCTGTCGGCTGTCTGTGTCACTCATGACTGTACTGGGCGGGTCACCTGTCTGATTCTAACCTACTATTAGCTCAGTGGATTGGCCACTCCCAGTGCACCTAGAGTCTTTTAAAAGTTATTATGACAAACCAGATGCGGTGCTTCCTGTGCAAGGCGTCACACATGTGTGATTGTCCTATCTCTTTAGTCATGTTTGGATGAGTGTCTGCCCATTACGACATCTCTTTAATTGCTTCTTCTTTTAAAAATCCCACCACAAGGAGGGAGAGGCAAGAGGATCAGGGTTTTGGCGTCGATCCTCAGTTACATAGCAAATTGAGGACCAGACCGGGATACAAAAGACCCTGTCTCAAAAACCACAAACAGAAACATAAGACAGTGTTCATCGAGGACTTCAGACTTGTGCGCTGGAGCGATGGCTCAGTGGGTGGGAATGCTTGCTGTGTAAATCCGAGGACCTGAGTTCAAATCTCAGGAACACAGAGAAAAGCCATGTGACTATGTGTGCAGCTGTAACCCCAGCTCTGCATGTGTTGGGAGAGGGGGATGACAGGAGATTACTGGGGCTAACTCCTTGGCATAGTTCCAGGTTCAATGAGAGACTCTATACCAAGGGAATAAGGCAGGCATCGATTGAGCAGTACATACATGTTCTCCTTTGGCCTTCACACATGCATACACAACACACACACACATACACACATTCTCTCTCTCTCTCTCTCTCTCTCTCTCTCTCTCTCGTTGGGGTGCGTGATAGAGATTGACATAAGGTTCGTCTTTCTGGGAAAGAATAGATAGTAAGTAGGCAGGATTCCTGTTCTGGACATGACAAATCAGGACTGCAGTAGGAAGCCAGGTCCTGACAGAGGCCGGAAGGGCCAGTTGAACAGGCTCTGAGTGGGAGGAACTCTGTGCAGATGTGCAATGAAAGTATCTGCTAGCTAGCCAGAACTGGCATGGCAAAGCCAACTGACTGGGTGATACACGCAGCAGAACTGCACAGCTTGGCGGCTAGTGATGGTACAGGCACAGTGGCTGCTTGCTGCCTTTGAGGCTTCTCATCTTGGCTAATCGATGGCTGCCTTCTCTGGGTTGTCACATGGTCATTGCACGTGTGTGTCTGTGTCTGATCATACACATGTGTGATTGTCCTACCTCTTTAGTCATGTTGGATGAGTGTCTGCCCAGTATGGCATCTCTTTAATTGCTTCTTTTTAAAAAAAATTGATTTAATGTATATGAGTACACTGTAGCTGTCTTCAGACACACCAGAAGAGGGCATCTGATCCCATTGCAGATGGTTGGAACCACCATGTAGTTGCTGGAAATTGAACTCAGGACCTCTGAAAGAGAAGTCAGTGTTCTTAACCACTGAACCATCTCTCCAGCCCCCCCCCTTTTAAATTTATTTATTATATGTAAGTACACTGTAGCTGTCTTCAGACACTCCAGAAAAGGGAGTCAGATCTTATTACAGATGGTTGTGAGCCACCATGTGGTTGCTGGGGTTTGAACTCCGGACCTTCAGAAGAGCAGTCGGGTGCTCTTACCCACTGAGCCATCTCACCAGCCCCCTCTCCAGCCCCTTTAATTGCTTCTTTAAAGACCCTGTCTCTAAATATGCTCACACTCTGAGTCACTAGGGCTTGGAACTTAAGGATGTGAATTTGGTGGGGGAGGGGGACACAGCCTGCAACAGAGGGGAAGTTGGATTTGGAGGTGACCCTGCTCTCAAGATAAGTCAGGCAAGAGGATCTGATGACCTTAAGTCAGAAGGAGACACAGCCATGGCTGGGGACAGTGCTGGCTTCTTCATTATACATAGTGTGATTGTCATTTTCTCTGGCTGTCCTCAGCAATCTCAGAGTCTCCAAGGGTGTCACGGAGAGAGTTCAGAAGACTGGTGGAAAACAAGTGTTACCTGCTTAGGTGCTACTCCTCCTCCTCACCCTGATGCGTTTTCAGTGTGCACCCCCAGGCACCGGAATATTATAATCAGGGCCTGGCTTATGTTTAACAATTCAACTTCCTGGAATCATCTTTTTACTACGAATTCTTATTTATTTTATTTCTAAACTTCTTCCATGTCTCCAGTCTTAATTTCTTTTTATTGATTTTTATTTTTTTTATGTATGGAATGGTCTAGAAATTACTCTACAGTATAGGCAAACCAACTCACTCTCCTCCTGACCCAGCCTCTTGAATGTAGTATGTGTCACCACACCAGGTCTGATCCTAATATTTGTAAGCCGTTCTCTTTTTAAAGGAACATTTTTAATTAATTTATTTATGATTGATTTGTTGTACACAACACAGTACTCCTATGGAGTTCAGAGAGCAACTTTTGGGAGTTAGGTGGTTTTTTTCATTTTCATTTTCTTTTCTTTTCTTTCTTTCTTTTTTTTTTTAACCACGTGGGACCTGGGAATTGAACTGTGGTTGTCAGTCTCAAGTGCCCACTGAGCTATCTCTCCAGCCGTTTATAAGCTATTCTAAAATATTATAACCAGGAGGTGGAGAGATAGCTCAATGGCTAAGAGCACTGACTGCTCTTCCAGAGGTCCTGAGTTCAATTCCCAGCAACCACATGACAGCATAAATATGAGTCAGATGGGTTGGGGTAAGGTTTTCTCTGTGTAGTTCTGACTGTGTAGTTCTTGCTCTGAAAACCATGCTAGCCTCGAACTCAGAGATCCAACTGCCTTTGCCTCCGCATGCTGAGATGCTGGGATTAAAGGAGTGTGATACCCGGCCTGGGATAATTAGTGGTTTTGCCCTGGAATAATGCACGGTTCTGAAAGATTCTAAGAGTGTTTGTGGAGCGTGATTTGCTATGAGATCTGTGGGCAGGTTGGAGGCGAGAGAACAAGTGTGAGACAATAAATATGGCGTGGCTTCACATACATGTTTATTTAAATGTCTTTCAGGTTCTACATCACTCTTTCTTCCCTCATGCTCTTGACGCAGAGAGTCACATCCCTCTCACTGGACATTTGTGAAGGGAAGGTGGAGGCCCCGAGGCGGGGCATCAGGAGCAAGAGTTCTTTCTCTGAGCACCTGTGGGATGCTCTACCTCATTTCAGCTACTTGCTCTTTTTCCCTGCTCTCCTGGGAGGCTCCCTGTGTTCCTTCCGGAGGTTTCAGGCTTGCGTTCAAAGATCAAGCTCTTTGTATCCGAGTATCTCTTTTCGGGCTCTGACCTGGAGGGGTCTGCAGATTCTCGGGCTGGAGTGCCTCAAGGTGGCGCTGAGGAGCGCGGTGAGTGCTGGAGCTGGACTGGATGACTGCCAGCGGCTGGAGTGCATCTACCTCATGTGGTCCACAGCCTGGCTCTTTAAACTCACCTATTACTCCCATTGGATCCTGGACGACTCTCTCCTCCACGCGGCGGGCTTTGGCGCTGAGGCTGGCCAGGGGCCTGGAGAGGAGGGATACGTCCCCGACGTGGACATTTGGACCCTGGAAACTACCCACAGGATCTCCCTGTTCGCCAGGCAGTGGAACCGAAGCACAGCTCTGTGGCTCAGGAGGCTCGTCTTCCGGAAGAGCCGGCGCTGGCCCCTGCTGCAGACATTTGCCTTCTCTGCCTGGTGGCACGGGCTCCACCCAGGTCAGGTGTTCGGCTTCCTGTGCTGGTCTGTAATGGTGAAAGCCGATTATCTGATTCACACTTTTGCCAACGTATGTATCAGATCCTGGCCCCTGCGGCTGCTTTATAGAGCCCTCACTTGGGCTCATACCCAACTCATCATTGCCTACATCATGCTGGCGGTGGAGGGCCGGAGCCTTTCCTCTCTCTGCCAACTGTGCTGTTCTTACAACAGTCTCTTCCCTGTGATGTACGGTCTTTTGCTTTTTCTGTTAGCGGAGAGAAAAGACAAACGTAACTGAAATCTTTCCCTGCCCTTCATCTCACCTAGCCATTAAATACTGCTTAGGAAATGCCAGAAGATGCCTTGATGAATAATGTATTTAAAACTATTCATAGTGAAAGTTTTTAAGTATTGGATGGATAAACCTGATGGCTGGCCACAGAGATGTGTTTCTCTTCTGTGGTGGTTTGAATAGTAATGGCTCCCATATGTTTATATATTTAAATGCTTAGAGGGTGACACTACTTGAAAGGACTAGGAGGTGTGGCTTCATCGGAGGAAGTGTGTCACTAGGCTTTGAAGTTTCAAAAGCCCAGTCCTAGTTTAGCGTCTTTCCCTGTAGCTTGCCGATCTGGATATAGAACTCTTAGCTCCTCCAGCACCATGTCTGCCTGCATGCCGCCATGCTTCCTGCCATGATGATAATGGACTAAACCCCTGGAATTATAAGTCAGCCCCAATTAAATGATTTCCTTTATAAAAGTTTCTGTGGCCGTGGTGTCTCATTACAGCAGGGGAACAGTAATTAAGACTTGTGCATTAACAAGCTATTCTATTGTTACTGAGGTACAAATTGGAGAAGCACAGGGACTTCTCTAGATGTGGAAGTGAGGTTGAAATGAGCCTGGATATAAAAACATCAGGTGTGAGTAGAGGGCGTGATTCAGTGAGTGTCTGCCCAGCAGATGGGAGGGCTGGGGTTTGAGCCTCACTACCAGATTTAAAAAACAAAACCAAAACATCAAACTACTGTGAACCGCATGAAGATGTTATATGCACAGAAATTAAATGCTTAGTACCCATTGGGCCCAGTTGATTCTGGGATGTGAAGTATTGCAATCTGGTATGAATGACTTCTTATTGCCATAATGAAATGTTAGAGACAGGCAGACTTATGAAGGAAAGGATGTTTATTTAGGTCTCAGAGTTAGAAGTGCAAAGTCTGATGGTTTGGCTTCTGTTGATCCCTGATGGTGGATGCTGTCACATCATAGCAGAAGTGCGAACAGGGACAATGGCTCAAATCTTGGAGTAAACCAGAGAGCTGTCTGGACCAATATTATTTTCTTTAACACTCCTCTTAGGAAAAATACATCTCATGAAAACTATCTTCAACTCTTTGAGTGACAGGACTCCATTGGGGGTCCATCTCTTAAAGGTTTTGCTGTCTGTCAACACTGCCACCCTGGGGACCAGGCCTCCAACACACATACCTCTAGGAAACATTCAACCCTAATAAGTCAGGCAAGGTGGCACAACACTGAAATCCCAGGACTCTGGAATCCTAGACAGGAAAATCTGCAAGTCTGAGGCTGGTGGCTACTACATAGCCTTTGACCTTGCAGAGGGTCAAACAGAGACTCAGACCAGAAAACAAAAAGTATGCCTGACAGGAAGCAAAACTGACAAACTCAACCATGCTATAACAAACTAGATACTCAGCCCTTGCCATAGCTTGAAAAATTTAGTCTATGTAATCATCTCAGTTCTGAAAACAACTCTTAGCACCCTACAAGACTGGACTTTCTGCTGGACCTCACAGCCGAGCTAATACTACACCTTGAGGTCACTGAAGACTAAAGTCGGCTATCCTGCTCTGTACTTGTGCTGTTTATTTAACCTGCCTTTCAGAGAACAAACCTTACTTGCCTTGGACTTCCTATGTAAACATCTTTTACAAGCTAAGCTAATAAAAAGTTGTAATCTTATGTTATGTACCCTTACATGCCCTTGACCCAGATAATGCATGTATATCATTTGCTAAAAGCAGCTGTCTTTAGGGTTTCTATTGCTATGAAAAACCATGGCAACTCTTATAAAGACAAGCATTTAATTGGGGGTGGGATTATGGGTTCAGAGGTTTAGTCCATTATCATCATGGCAGGAAGCATGGCGGCATGCAGGCAGACATGGCGCTGGAGAAGGAGTTGAGAGTTCTATATCTGGATCCATAGGCAGAGGAAGCAAGATGACACTGGGTCTGGCTTGAGTTTCTGAAATCTCAAAGCCCACCCCTAGTGACACACTTTCTACAATAAGGCCACACTTACTCCAACAAGGCCATGCCTCCTAATAGTTCCACACCCTATGGGCCTATGGGGAACATTTTTATTCAAAGTACCACAGCAGTAAATACAGAAATTGAAAGCAACTTCCTAAAATGTACTATAAAGGTTGAAATAATCCATATATTGGTTGATAAACAATGATGTTTGTTGTCTGGTTCAGTTGAGATCAGTTTTGTTGTGGGGTCCGCTTAAATCCAACCTACAGCCAATATTACTCAAACATCAGGTCAATGCAGATGTCAAAAGTTTATGGTAATCAAGCTGCTCTTGATCTATCAGGGCTGAAGAACAGACTCAGGAGCTAATTATGACCCTGAAGGGACCTTGTATAGCATATTTAAAGGATGAAACCATAAAGCAAGGGGGAAGTAGTGTGGGCTCTGGTATTGACCAATCATATTTTAACATAAGTTGAACAAGGGAGTGTCCATCAGTAGGGATAGGAGTTGGTTCCTGGGGCTGGGAACAAGAACTTTGACCCTGCCTGCAAGATGGAAAAGTTGACCCTGAGATGTCTGGACTCAGACAACTGTGAACTTACAACAGAAGCTGTTCAGCTTTTGGGAAGTCCCCAGCTCCCGTAGGTCCTAGTTTAGTTTCTCCCTATGATTAAATGGAGTCTGAAACAGTAGTACTTAGAGTAAGTTTCTTTTGGTTGTTCCCAACAAGTTGGAGCCAGTGACTTCTTCTAAGCTCTGTTAGAGATTTCTGCAAATTGTCACATTCCTTCCACACATGCAAAGCCCTTTGTTAGGGCTGGACACACAGACATACAACAGAAGCAGACAAAATAGGCAAACACACAGGGACAGGCACAGATACAGGCTGATGGGGCAGACAAAGGACAGAAGAAATGGAGCGCAACAGAGTATCCAAATCCAACTCCCGCTTGGTTAAGCGACTCCAAGAGGAAGTGCATTTATTTCTTTTCCTAATGTGACACCAAGGCATTATTTGTGACATGAAGTCAATCACTACTGCATTTAATCCATGCAGGTCTGGAGTTGGAAATTTGGAATATATATATATATATATATATATATATATATATCCAAATCTGTATTGACTAGTTTTCTCAACTTGATACAAAGTAGTCACCTGGAGAAGAGAGGGGAATCTCAGTTGAGGAGTTATCCCTATCGGACTGGATGGAGTGTGGCCATGTCTGCGCTGCATTTTCTAGAGGAATGATTGGTGTGGGGAAGTCAGACGGCCCTGAGCTATATAAGAAAGCCGGCTGAACAAGCCATGGGAACAGCCTGGAAAGTAGCACTCCTTCATGGTCTCTGCTTCATCTCCTGCCTCTCCATTCCTGTCTTGACTTCCAATCTTGGCTTCCCTCAGTCAGTAAAGTTCCTCTCCAGGTTTTTGGGGTGGGGGTGGGGGTGGGGTGGGGAGTGTTTTGTCGCAGTGACAGAAATCCTAGGACATCATGTAACACTTGGAAACTACGAACTTAGAGGGTTAGGGTATAACAAAGGAAGAGACAGACACAGGAGGCAAACACTGTCTCTGTGGAACTGCAAGGCAGCTGTCCTTCCTTTCCCCAACACACTGTCCTTTCCCCAACACACTGTCCTTATGTTTAACACACATCAGAACCTCCAACTTAGCCCAGAAGGAATGGCACATCTGTGGGCATCTGGACTATATATAATAACTCTTTTTCTTTAAGGAAAAAAAAAACAACAAACGCAAAACAAACAAAAACTACAAACCAAATTGTCAGGGGTGGTAGCACACACCTTGAATCCCAGTACTTGAGAGGCAGAGTCAGGTGGATCTCAATTAAGGCCAGCCTGGTCTGCAGAGGGAGTTCCACGATAGCCAGAGCTACACAGAGAAACTCTGACTTGAAAACAAAAACAGAAAAAAAAATTATGTGTATGTATATGTGTGTGTGTATGCATGTGTATGTATGCCTGTGTGTATGTGTGATGTGTATGCATGTGTGTGTATGTATGTATGTATATGTGTGTATATGTTTGTATGTATGCATGTATACATGCGTATGTGTATATGTGTATGCATGTGTGTATGTGTGTATATGTGCATGTGTGTATGTTTGTATGTATGCATGTATATATGCGTATATGTGTGTATATGTGTATATGTATGTATGCATGTGTATATGTGTGTACATGTGTATATGTGCATGTGTGTATATGTGCCTATGTGTGTATGCATGTGTGTATATGAATGTGTGTGTATATGAGTGTGTGTGTACACACAGGGATATGTATGAGTGCTGAGTGTTTTCTTCAATTGTTCTCTGCCTTCTTTCTTTCTTTCCTTCTGTCTTAGTTAGGGTTTTACTGCTGTGAACAGACACCATGACCAAGGCAAGTCTTATAAAAAACAACATTTAATTGGTGCTGGCTTACAGGTTCAGAGGTTCAGTCCATTATCATCAAGGTGGGAGCATGGAGTATCCAGGCAGGCATGGCACAGAAGGAGCTGAGAGTTCTATGTCTTCATCCAAAGGCTGCTAGTGTAAGACTGACTTCCAGGCAACTAGGGTGAGGATCTTATACCCACACCCACAGTGACACACCCATTCCAACCAGGTCACACCTATTCCAACAAGGCCACACCTTCAGATGGTGACACTCCCTGGTCCAAGGATATACAAACCGTCACACCTTCCTTCCTTCCTTCTTTCCTTCCTTCCTTCCTTTCTTTTTTTTTTTTTTTTTTTGTTTTTTTTGAGACAGGGTTTTTCTGTATAGCCCTGGCTGTCCTGGAACTCACTCTGTGGACCAGGCTGGCCTTGAACTCAGAAATCCACCTGCCTCTGCCTCCCAAGTGCTGGGATTAAAGGCACACGCCACCACTGCCCGGCACTCTGCCTTATATCTAAGAAGCGGTCCCTCCCTGAACCTGGAGCTCAGGGACTCAGCTAGAATGGCTGGCCAGCAAACCCAGGGATCCACTTGCCTCTGCTTCCCCAGTGCAGGAATTCATGTGCCCTGCTTTCATGTGGGAGCAAATGACAAACTCAGGTCCTGATGTTTGCACCGTAAGCACTTTACCTACTGAATCATCTCGTTAGCCGGGTGTTTCTTTAAATCGTTTTTGTCAACTTATATTCTCTTTACTCCTTTTGGCTATTTTGAGAAAGCATCACAGCATGCAGCCCAGTCTAGACTCAAACCACAGTCCTCCTGTTATTATCTTCTGAGAGCTGAGTTTACGTGTGCCATCAGCTTGTCCAGCTTACTAGTTATAATTCATCCTGGCATATGCTGAAAGAAACATGCACTTGTGCAAATAAGAATGTCTGTGTGCTAACTAAAAGAATCTGCTTACCGGAAATGACGTCTATTCCACTATAAAAGACATTGTATAGGGACTGGCTGCTGTTCAGGCGTGGAGCACATGCTTAACATGGGCCAGGCCCTGGGTTCAGTCTCCAACACACACACACACACACACACACACACACACACACACACACACACACACACACACACACACACACACGGTGTTAGAGAGAGGAGGGCGAGTTACTTATAGGTCATCTAGAAAAGTATAGGCCCTTGAAACTAACTCACATTGATCCAACAAATCTTAGCATAGAGAGTATCACCCAGCAACTAATGAAGGCTCTGATGAGCAGAGATGGAGTGGATCTGTCTAGTCTTACGCAGAGATGTTTTCTATACTTTCTCTCAATGCTCAACAGCCCAGTAGAGCCAAAGTGGGCACAGGATTTCCCTCAGTTGGAAGTGGTTGAGAGGAAAAGGGTGATGGGCAAGGAATGTTAAAGGATCTACAGACCTGTCATTGTAATGACCATCCTTTGGCTGGCTCTGAGAGAGGGTGTACAGTGTAGGACACGCTATGTGGCAAGAAATTTAATCATCCTTGCAGTGTTATTTACAGAAAATAAGGACACCTGGGGAAGTTAACAATAGCATTTAAAACAATAACATCAAGTAAGTTCTGGTTGACCGTTACAGATTATTAAAAATGAGTATTTTGTATGGAGGTGCTTCTGGGGAGGTGCCTATATGAATGCATTCAGCTTATGAAAAATCTTTCAGGATGTCATTAAAACTTCTCTCTCTCTCTCTGTATATATATAAAATTATATATAATAAAATATATATAATATAAAATATATAATATAAAATATATATAATAAAAATATATAATTTCCTCTGAGTACTTCTGACAATTAGAGAAATGTTCTGAGGAAATGTTAACGGTTTTTAAAAATCAGTCAATAAAAGTTAAAATACTCTGGTGGGTCAACAAGGTGGCTTAGTGAAAAGTGCTTGCCTGGAAAGACTGATGACCAGAGTTCGATTCCTGGAACCCACTCAAAGGGATGAAGTAACGATGACCACAAAATCCTCCTCTGTGGAGACATGAACTAGGTGGCATGTGCACCCTCCTCCCATTATGCACACACACAGTAATAGTAAATAAAAATTTAAAACATATTTGGCAAACAAACAACTATTTGGAAAGAAGAGAAAGAGAGGGAGGAGGAACAGGAGGAGAAAGAAGAGGAGGAGGAAGAAGAGGAGGGGGAACAGAGGAGGAGGAGGAGGAGGAGGAGGAAGAGAAAGAGGAGGGAGGGAGAAAGGGGGTAAGGAATTTGATTCTAGAAACAGTTCAAGTTAGAAACTGAGAACTGACTCCCTAAAGGGCTCCTTTGGCTTACACATATGTGCTGTAGTATATACGGACCACACAGACACAGACACAGACACAGACACAGACACAGACACAGACACACACACACACACACACACAATGATAATACATAAAAGGTTAAAGCATCAGTCAAGACCATTGCTCTGTCTGGTGAAGGTCTGCAGCAAGGCGGACGATAGCATCTGTAGGAGATAGAGGGGTTTAGACATGGTGGTGGTTATAGTTTATAGTTACATTTTTTCACAGCTACTTGTAATTCAGGCTGTCCTCAGATTTGGAATCTTCCTGCTGAAGCCTTCCCAGCCCTGGGATTACAGACATTAACAACCCCAGACTACTTGGCAATTACTGTTCTGAGCAATAGACTTGAAAGGAATTACTCTTCCATTATATTGGTGACAAATGCCAGTTCTAATAGGATGTATGGCTCAGTAACACATCCCTCTCCAGTGTCCTCCGTTCTCACTGTTGGTAACTAGCTCTCACAGATGCTTTGTATGTATGCTTGTTATGTGTCCATGTATGTAATAACATGTTTGTGTGTGGGTGCTTGGGCACATAGAGGCCACAGGTCTATCTCAGGTTTCTTCCTCAGTCACTCTCTACCTTATTTTTTGAGATGAGAGTTTCTTGAACTTGGAACTCAGTTTTGACTAGGCTGGCTAGCCAGTGCTGGGACCTGCCTCTAAGTACTGGCACTCACAGGCTACCTGGGTTTTTATGTGGGTTCTGGGTGTCCACCCAAGTCCATGAAAATACAGCAAACTCTTCACTGACTGAGCCTCTCGCAGATGATCAGATCATGACAAAAGCCAGTCTACTTATCTTAATGTAATCCCAAGAGGCTGCTTTAACTGAGGGCAGTTTTTAAAAAATGACTCAGATCTTTAACATCTGTTCTATTTGGGGGGAGGCAGTTCAGAAATCCATGATTATTTTATGCCACGGCTACATTTTCATGATATTATGCAGTGGTCATCTGCCACGAGAAACATGTTTCCATATTAAATGCTAAGCACATTGTAACTCAATTATTAAAGAGCAATGGTCTTAATGGTCGCAGGGTGGGCTGGAGAGATGGCTCTGTGGTTGAGGGTACTTACTGTCAGTCTGCCATGCTGGTGCAGGCTGTTAACTCCAGTACTTGTGAGGGAGATTCTACATGCAGAGTTCCAGGGCAGTGGGGATACATACAGAGACCCTGTCTCAAAAACAAACAAACAAACAAACAAACAAACAAACAAACAATATGCTGTTCTTGAAAAGGACCCAAATTCAGTTCCCAGCACCCACATAGAGGTTCACAATAGTCTGTAACTTCAGTTTCAGGGGATCTGACAGTCTCTTTCTGGCCCCCACAGGCACTACAGGCACATGGTATACAGAGGGACACACAGGCAAAACAGCTGTGCACAGAGAATAGAAATAGATAAATCTCCTAACAACACCAAATTCATGGAAGCACCCAGGATTGTTCGTTCCTATTTCATCCTATGTAACAGCTTCTACGACTCTAAGCTGGAACAAAGTGTCTCTCTCGTGGCATTAACTATGCTACTGACTTCTAAGATTAGCATCTCACCCATTAGTAGTGTGGCAACTAAACACAAACAAGAACACAGAGTTAACTGAAAAAAGAAAGGTTTTGTGGACTTGACCTCTCATGTATGGATTTTATTCCACCCCAATATTTCCATGGAACTTAAAAGTTTAACAACCATCTGGTTGTTGTTGTTGTTGTTTTTTTTTTTTTTAAACTAGATTATGTGGTTCTAAACCCAAGGATAGTTTCAAATTATCTTCAGGAGTCTGGAAGCAAAACAGGACAGTTATTTTCTCATACCAATAAATTTCAGTGGACTTGGGACTTAGCTCAGTGGCAGAGTACTTGCTTAGCAAAAGCATAAGGCTATGGGTTCAATTCCCAGGACAACAAAAACAAACCAAGAAAAAAAAATTTTTAGAGGCCAGGACAGATGGGCTCAGCGGCTAAGACTGAAGACTCTTCCTGAAGAAGACCCAGTTCAATTCCCAGCTCCTGTAACACCTCAGAAGTCCAGGTCCAGGGAAGCTGATACCTTCTTCAGGCCTCTGCAGGCAGCCACACTCATGGTTCATGTGAGCCCCATCCCTCACACTGACATACCCGTGAGTGTAATTAAAATAAATACTCTTGAGGAAAATTAAAATAGTTATAAACTTCACAGCCATCGAGCTGGTGGGAGTGCTACCTACCATGCCTGATGACTGGAGTTCAGTCCCTGGGACCCTCAGGGTGAAAGGAGAGACCAACTCTCCCAAGTTGTCCTCTGGCCTCCACTTAGACGTCATGGCTCGCACGAACACACGAACACACACACACACACACACACACACACACACACAAATTACTGTAATTGGAAAAACTAAACCTTCAACCCTGAACACTTTGTAACTAAAGGCAAATGGCGAGGAGCTACTTAGTGAGCCAGAAATTAAGGTCTGTGAGGGCCAAGCACAGATCCATCTCCTACTTAAAGCGTAGGAAGAGTAATTACAGGCTTCTGCTGGTGTTCTGCAGCCTGCTCTTACTGCTCACAATCTTAGATTATCTGGACAGTTAAGGACTCCATTTGTAAGAGCCCTTTCAGCAGGAAGCACACTGTTCACAAGGCAGTTTGCTTGCACGGGAGGTGAGAGACGCAAACCCATGGGTGGCAGCGGGACCTGTGCAGTGTTTTGTAGCGGAGTCAGAGCATTTGATTACGCCAGTTTCCCCCAACAGTGTTTCCCCTTCCTTTCAAAGTATACACTAGCAACTTAGGAACCAATTTAATTAAGGAGTGCTAGGGTTAATTTTAAGGCACCGGAAACATAATCTCTCCCCAAATACAGGCTATGGTCATTTAAAAACGGGAGATGAATTCTTTTTAAATTTTATTATTGTTGTATGTGGGGTTATTGTCATAATAGCAAACGTTTGGCAATCAGAAGACAGTTTGAGAGTTGGTTATCTCCCTGAGGTTTTTTTGTCTAAGGTTTATGAGTGTGAGTTTTGCCTGCAGTTATGCGTGTACGTTGCTTGGGTGCCGGAACATATGGGAGCAAGAGAGGGGGTGGGAGCTGTTTTTATAGACTGTATGAATTATTATGAACCATCGAATGAATGCTGGGAACTGAACCCAACTCCTCTGCAGGAGCAGTAAGTGCTCCTAAACTCTGAGCCATCTCTCCGGCCCCCAGTTCATTCCCGCCATGTTGGTCTTGCAGAGTGAACTCAGCTTGTCAGTCTTCACTAGCTGTGCCATTCTGATGGCCTGTGATATGTTTTACAAATTATTTTTTGTGCGTGTGAACATATCTGTGCACCACAGCAGGGGTGTGGATCTCAGAGGACAACTTGGAGGAGTTGGTTTAATCTCTGGGGGTCCCACAGAGTAAAATCAGGTCGTTAGTGCCTCCCCCATACTCCTTAATTACCAACAAGAAAGCAAACTGTTACAAAAAAGAGCACGTATATGCTCTCCTTACTCCTTTTGTCGAATGGTTAAAGCAAAGCCAGAGCCAGCTGCCATTTTCAATGCAACTTACTTAATTTCCTTGGATTGGGTTACGTGAGGAAGTGCCCTACACACAGCCACACCCCGAGCCAACACAATTCTTCAGACAGGTCCCTGCACCTCACGAAGGGACAACACAAGCCTGTATGGAAGAAATAGGAATCTGAACATCTCACCAATAGTTGTCTCCACAAATCCTGGGGTCTACAGCACAGGCTAGCAACAGTAACCTGAACTTCGCAAGATGAGGCACTGGTCAGCTGACATTTCCGAGACTCTTGGAACTCACTGTAAATGCGGCCTGGTTCAGGCCTGTGCATCACCACTCAGGATCAGAGCCTCAGAGCTGTACTGTTGCCATGGTTTCTCTTTCCTCCTGCAGACTTGACTTGCTAGTGTGCTTGCTTTCTAGCATCTTCCTAGATTTGATTCTTTAGACAGGGTCTCATGCAGCCCCAAGTAGGCTTAGACTCTTGATCCTCTTGCCTCGGCTTCTCATGTTCTGAGGCGAGGGCGTTTGTCACCACATAGCTCAGTGTCCCCTTCTTAGTGCACTTCAGCGGCTTAACTTTTATTATGAAAACACCCACAAGCTAAAATGGATATTTAAAATCTTTATTGTTTTGTCATCAAAAGTTTTCTCTCTCTCCACGGTAGGACGACAATGTGTTGGCGCATACTCATGAAAATACTCTTAAGTAGCTAGCCTAGAAACCAGAGATGGGATTGGCAAGCCAGTGTCATGTCAGACACGCAATGCTGCTGCTAAGATTAGTTAGTACCCAGAAAGAATATGCAGCTGTTAGAAAGGAGTCTATGGCCAAGCGCTCAGCACTTCGCTTGTGAAGGAGCAGAGGGCAGGGAGGACCAGAGACAAAACCTCCTGCTCCATTCTTGATCCCAGAGAGGGTTCTGACCATGCGCACACCGCCGGCGAGTCTCTGTCATCATTACTCAACAAGCCACTGCTGGTCTAACCCACAAATGGCATGGCCGCATTTGGACATTTCATAACGCTTCCCACCTCACCACCATAGTAATAAAACATGGGTCAGGGCAAACAGAAACAAAATAAAAACCGCGGCTGTAGACATCTTTAGTAAAAGCTGAACAAACTTGGTGCATGTTCCAGGTTTTTTTTTTGTTTTGTTTTGTTTTTTTGAGAAATAAACTGTAGGAAAAAAAACAACAACAAAAGACAGTTGTCATGGTTACTCATTTTTTCAGCTAAAGGCAGAACACTTCTTTTTATATAAGCACACTGGAGAGACATACAAGTGTCCTCACAAAAAATACTGCTGGATCAATGAGAACATTTTCAAAATCAGCTCTTGGGTAAGGAAAGGACTGAGAACTGAAGATGCCAATGACCGCTACGATTTGGTCATGCCTGGTCACTGAGAAGATTTTGGTCAGGGCTGTGTTTGAAGAGGTGACACAGCTGGATTTGGCTACTCTGTATGAATTCATACAATAAATACCTTACTCACGACAGCGGATCCATCACGATGAAACCAAACCGCGACAACTGAGAGGTTTACAGCAAACCTGCCTTAAGTGCTTTTCAAGTACATACGCTGTAAGGTTGGGAGACTACTCTTACGGTGGTCTAAGTCCTACAACTGCACGTTCCTGGATTACCTGCAAGACTAACAAGTCACTTGTGAATCATGTCAAGGCCTTGTGGGGGAGGGGCACTCTGCATGTATGGCATAGCAATTGGTTTCCTAGTAGTCAAACATTTCTAAACGTTATTAAACTATATTTGAAAAGTTCTTTTACTTAATATATACAATGTACAAATAAGTTAAAAGGAGGAAGCAGAGGGAAGCTTTTGAATATCTACACTGCAAACACACAACTGTCCCATGCATGTCCCTTTCACCCTCCAAACCATGAGAGGTGACAGAGCTCAGACCTGTCACTAAGGATGGAAACGGCACGCAGACAGTGGGAAGCCAATGTTGCTTTTTCCCACACAGCTACTCGCTTGCTTTGACCATAACACACACGGATAGAAACTGGATCCCGGAACTTGTTTTTACACTTGTACCTTAAAGTCTAACATAAATTCTTCTAACAGTTGAGGAGAAAAGCACTCTTTTATAGCAATTCCACAAAATAGTTTTCAATTCACAAAACACCTGTCCACTAGTAAAACCAGCAACCCTTCTGGAGGGCATGGGCAGTATCAGTCGGCCCCCCTGAGGTATAAATGCAGCTATCTTTCACTGAGTAAATAGTAGATAAGGTATGTCAACGCTCTGAAGGTTTGCATTCACCTGGAGTGATGTCATCCTGACTGAATGAAAACTTACTCATGTATACTTTTTTTTTTAATAATGGAGATTAACTGATTTTTAGAGAAAATATATACTTTAGCCCATAATACAGCCAGAAGTTCTGAATTCCTAAACCAATGCAAATGGCTATTACATCTTAAAAATGGGTAACATTGCATACTGATTTTAAAACAACTGAACAGGGAAAACATGTAAGGATTTTAGATTCAGCAGGACACCATGGAAAGCAGTCTAGAGAAGTGGGAAACCAGCCAAGCTTTTCCAAATGAGAAAATCCTTTTAATCTTCAGCAAGTCCCCATGGAAACAGGAGGCGAACAACAGTGAGAAGGAAGCAACTAGGACACCCCAGAGGCTCGCCAACAGCTCAGCATCACGGCCCCTTCTCCTGTGCACGGGTGGCCGGCAGACGACAGAAGTCCAACGTGACTACAGTTCAGCAGCTCCTCACCACTGCTGCCAGCTGAAGTCGTCGTTGCTTCCAAAGACCAGGAAGAAGCCTAGAATAGTCGCGAAGATGACTGTGTTTCCCGTGAGAACAAGTGCGCAAGCTCCCCACTCGATCTACGGCAGGAAGAGAGACACATTCAGCAGACACGCGACGTGAAGGCAACGAGGAACAGCAAATCCATCTCTGTGCATCAGTCAATCACCATCCTAAGCAATGTGGCTTGGGTGACCTTCACAGCACAACACTCCACACCCTGTATGTGTTTTTATTTACTATTGATTGATCGTAGGAGGTGATAAATCACTCAGGAACAAGCTCGCCTTCGAGAACGGCCACTGTAGCTTGCTTCGGCTCTCTCTGCAGTCCCACCCCAGGGTCCTGTGTGTTTAGGATGCACCCTGCCCCGTGTCGCCAGCACCGCATGGGATTGTGTAATTACTACTTACAAAGGAAGTTTTGCTTAGGGAGTCTAAAATCTTGTTTGGAGCAGAAGTTGAACTCTAAGTACCAGTGAGGGAGACATACTTGTACTTTCTCTGACGGGGGCAGAGGAGGCAAATGCCTGTACCACACTTGACGTGTGGCTAGTCTCAGCCCTTCTCCCCACCTTTCCAGAGCTGAGGGTGATTCTGGGTACAAGTCTGCCCTTTCTCCTCTTTCACACTTTCCCAGGCTCAGAGGATAAGTGTCTCACACATCTGTGCTTTAGGTCAGAGGCTCTCAACCAGGTGGCATATCAGATACCCTACATGTCAGATATCTACATTATGATCATCATAAGCAAGCTTACAGTTATGAAGTAGCAACAACAAACTATTTTTATGGTTGGGGTCACCACAACATAAGGAACCGTGTTGGAGGGTCCCAGCACTAGGAAGGCTGAGAACCACCGGTTCGGGCTTTACAGGACAGGCTGGCCGGAGGATGCACAGCACAGTTACTGTGCCCTTTCTGCTGCGGAGCCCAGCCATGTCTTCCAACAGTTTCAGTCTGACAGCAAGAAGAGACGGAAAGCCGAGGCTTTAATCCGTCCTCTCCACCCTAATGCTGCCACCTCTCTTTCACATAGCAAAACAGAAGAGAGTGGACAGTCTGCTATAAAAGCATTCGTAGAGTATGGCCACTTACCAGATGTGCTCTGGCAAACACAACAGGGAGTCCAAAAGCCGAGACGACGATGCCTGTGGTGAGGAATATGGCAAGCTCCTTACACGCGTTGCTCATGGCGTCCGTGTCATCCACTAATCTTCTGGCTATGCAGTACGGGATGGGCGAGAGGATGTAAAAGAAGAGAACGAAGAGGGGCCAGTATTGGCTGGAAAAGAGAGCGGAGTCAGTGGCAGAGCAGTCAGACGCGTCACCTTTCAACACCCTAACCATGCTCCTGCTGTAGAGCAGGGGACTATCACAAGGTAGCAAACAAGCTGCGCTTGGAAACAAAGCCGCGAGCTCTCGTGAGAAGCGTAGTCAGCTCGTCCTGTGTTCAATTATGGCACAATATTAAAAATGGCTACTGACAAAATGCTTTATAAATTGAGGCCCCTCCCCCCAAGATTTGCTTTAGCATATAAGAAGGCATACTTAAGACTATTTACACAAAAACCTTTACATCCTGCCTTCTAGTAATGTCACAGTATCCACGATTGCTCTTACTGAAATCTACGTGTAGGATGTAACAGAAGACGGTATTAAAACCATAGTTTCTACTCTGTCGGTAGCTGTGCTGTGCTGACGTCACTTGCCGGCTTTGACAAGTTCAGCGGAGGAAGCTGTGTGAAGGGGACTGGGAAGCTCTGTCCATATCTCTGTCAAGGTTTCAACAGTCTATTAAACAACTTATAAGAAATGAATGGTCTTTTTTGGTTGACAAGCTTAATTATGTATACAGTGGAGACTTGCTAGAGCTATCTGTTATGTTTTCTTTCTTTCTTTCTTTCTTTCTTTCTTTCTTTCTTTCTTTCTTTCTTTCTTTCTTTCTTTCAAAGATTCTTTTCCTTTTTGTTTTCATTTTGCACCACATGGGGTCTTGAGATTTGAACTCAGGTCCTCATGTCTCTATTGCAAGTGCTCGATCCACTACACCATCTCTCGCTCCATAATTTAGCTTTGGTTTGGGCATTTATGATGTCATCATCAGTTTTCCATCTTTGCTATAATATATGTTATATATGAAATATTACATATTTTGCTATTATTTCCATTTCACTATTCCCTGGGCAACTGTGAACAGCAATGCTCTTACCCAACTACGGTACCATCGTAAGCCTTTGTAAGTGGATTTGTGTGGGGATTTCTAAGAAGGGGAGGGCCAGGTCGAGGAGCTACAGGGCACAAGCAATCTAGTTCCAAGAAATGGCAACTCCTCCCTTTATAAACCCCAGCCTGACTTAGTCCCCACCTGCCGGCACCCAGCAGCACCCGCCCACCTCCTTTATCTTCACCAGTGGATTTCGGGTAGTGTGGAGTGGGATTCAGTGTGTTTTCACGTGCTTATTAGCGGCACAATTCTCTCTGCGACTTGTGCTCCACTTCTACCCATTTGTCTATTGAAAACAAAGTTCCTTAAATATTAATTTAAAAGGTTTTCTATACTGGGCACAGTGACGGATCCCTGGAATTCTAGAACTTGAGAGGCTGGAGCGAGCTGACTGTGTGTGAGGCCAGCCTGGGCTACCTAGCGAGACGATGTCTCAGTAGAAAGTTCTCCCCAGGCTACGGACAGCAACCACCTGCAGCTGTGCTCGGAAGCTGCCGGGGTTTCCTTCTGCAGAGGATGCTTCTTCGGTGGATCATGGGCAGCAGGGCTGAGTTTCTGCCACCAGCTCATTGCAGAAGCAGGGCACAAAAAGCTCTCTGCCTGAGCATCCTAGTGTCTTTACAAATCAACTTTAAGTGATGATCTTCGGAAAAGGTCTATGTTGGTGAATTAACCTTTCTCTCCGCTTCTTGTATAGTAGTAGGAAACAGAGCATGTTAAAAACCTTAGTAGAAGAATGTTCCCTTTAAACATTCAAAAAGAAAAGGAAATGACGTACTTGTATATCGGAAGGGCACATCCAAGCATCAGGAACATCAGCCCGATCGCTCCTCCAAAGGACAAACTAATTAAAGCTGCAAAACAAACAAAACCCCCAGAGATCAGTCAGGCCGCCACAGTGCCGTCTCTGTTCACACGCACAGCAGTCTGAGCGGGACCTGGAATCCCACAAGTGAGAAACTCCGCCTCCCCTCAAAATTCAAGTTGTTAGAAGTGAATCATCCCACATTGGGAGTAGCAGCCTGTTAATCTCAGCCCTCAGAGGCTGAGGCAGGAGGGTTAATACAAACTAAAGATCAGTCTACAGGGTAAGACTCATCTCAAAAAGCAAAACAAATGTGAGCGGTCTTCAAAACTGCCAACTACACAGTTTCAGAATTAGTTTCTATGGCACCTCCAAAACATGTGTTAGAGGTTGAACACCCTCCTTAATCCCCGGAAAGGCTCTGACGTGTGGGATGTCAGCCAGGCCTGGTGTTGTGCGCCTTTAATCCCATCTCTAGGGAGGCAGGGGCAGGTGCTTCTCTGGTCTACACAGCGAGTTCCAGGCTAGCCAGGGATACACAGTGAAACCTTCTCTGGAACATGTGCTCTGCATCCCAAGTACCTATTACGTACAATATTCCTAAATCCTAGGAAATCCACAAGCTGACCACACCCAATCGCTCCCAATAGGGAACATTTAACCCGCCCATCAGTCTTGACTGACTGCTAACACGCACCATTTCTGGTTCCATTTCTCAGAACTATTAAGGCACAGAGAGTTAATGTCCCCCGCCCCAACACTGTATTTAGTCCATACACGAGTCAAGCACTAAGCTGATGCCCCAAAGCCACTTCAATTCCTGGAATCCATATAGAAGTGACAGGAGAAGATCACTCTAAATTGTCTTCCGACCTCCAGGACCAACACGCAATACCACTCAATATTCCCATGAAGAGGGGAAGGGAGAAGGGGCAGAAAAGTCTCATGGAAACAGAAACACAAAAGCACAAAACTGAACGGAAAGCTGCCCGAGACTATGTGTAGTTTATTTATGATATGTTTTTGTTTGTTTGTTTTAAATATTTTTAGACAGGATCGCACCGTGTAGCTGGACTTTGCTATGTAGATCAGGTTAGCCGCAAACTCAGATACCCAACCTGCCTTATGATTGTTTTTTAAGGAAATGAAAGAGACTTCACAGTATCGACCTGCCTGTAGTTATTGTTAGTCTTTCAACAGTTTACAGAGACACAGTGGCTTTGCGCCCGATTCCCTAAATTCTAGGCGATCTGTAGGGTGACAGTGCAGCCTGGTGTGGTCCTGGTACCACTGTCTTACCACAGCACAGAAGGAAGATGCCTCCTACCTCAAGATCCACCTTGGAAGCTTCCCAGACGTGGCTGGTATACTTCAAACTGAGAAACAACTTTATTATGTATATAATCAATGACCTAGATATCAACCGATAGAAACGTGATCAGTTCGACTTCCACACAGCCTTGTTGGTAAGATTTGTTACACTTATGATTTAGATTTATTGACTTCAGGTGTGTGCAGGAGGAGGTCAGAGCATCATGGCTTGCAGGAGATGCTCTCTTCCCCCATGTGAGTTCTGGGGGCTGAGCTTGGATCATTAGGCTTAGTTAGCGGTAAACATCTTTCCTTACTCACTGAGCCACTTCGCCGGCTTAAAAAAATACCTGCTATGGTATATAACCTTAACAGAAAAGTTAAAACCCAAAGCTATGTGAGGGTCTAAAATTTACCAGGTTAAAAAAAAAACAAACAAAAAAAAAACCAACTACAGAACAGAAACCAAAATTAGTGTCACAGGAGTCAGACGTTGAGTACTACTACTGACAAGATGGCCGCTGACACTGTCATGGCAAGCACGGTGTCAGCTGGAGTGCTGAATACAACAAGAGTCAGTCAGGTCACCAAGATCACAGCATGCTTGTTTCTTAACGTCATTACAGTTGATATTTCCAGGAACAGTGGGGGGAAGTCAAGGGAATGTTTATTTCATTTTAAACAGCAAACAGAGCACTTGAGGCTTACAGGGGATGCAGTAACCACAGGAGTACACGAAGCTTCCCTCCTGGTTCTCTCAGTCCTGTCTACAGCCCTTGACTCCGCCGCACAGGCAATAGTTGTGACATCCTACATCGCCCTCTTTCCTTCTCTGGAAGCCAGCAGCTGTGTCACCTACAGGGCTTCTGTGCACGTTTGTCACCCTACCGCAGGGTGACATTCATTCATTCATTCATTCATTCGGGAAATACTGATTGAAGCCAAACACACAGCAGAGACCGAGGACTCAGCAGGGATCTCACCGGCTCCCTCGAGCTCCAGTGTTCCTACCCTGCTCTGTCTCTCTTCCAGCGAGGACTCGTTCTCTTCAGACGGCAACTCAAGCACCCGCTCCTCACAACCACACCAACTCTGTCACTGTAGTTACTACTGTTACGGAGGGGCTAAGGGCTAACTCAGGGGGACAGTGCTTGAGGCTCTGGATTCAACCCCCACTTGTGTTTATTTATTCACACAACACACTGAGCACTGAATGTGTGTCACATGGTTCCTGCTACCGAAGACTGAGCAACGGGGAGGAAAGAAAATCAAAGCTTTTACCTTTATGGTGCTCACGTTCTAGTGGGAGAATGAAATAGCTCTTTAAAGTTATCACATTTTATTTACAGTATGCTATCTGTGTGCACAAGCTGATGGGCCATCTTGCTAGTCCATAAAATGATCAACAAGGGTGGGGTGTGGCGGTGCACTCTGGGAATTCTAGCAGCTGGGAGGTGGAAGCAGGGAGGATCAGGAGTTTAAGGCCAGCTTTGGCTATATACTGAACTGGAGTTTAAGGCTAGCCTGGGTTACTTGAGACCCTGTCTCAAAAACAAGCAAGCAAGGAAGCAAGCCAGCATGTAAGCAACCAGGCTGTGTCAACGGTGAAGCTGCTGCGGGTCCTCCTGAGGTGCCTTCAGCCTGCTCACTGTGCACTTTCACTTTCTGAACTGCTCTCTGTTCCCAGAACACGATTTATGTCCATGGACCTTACTTATGGTCTCCCACAAAGATAGAAACCCTTAAAGGATGAATTCC
Organism: Mus musculus; assembly: GCF_000001635.26. Classification (NCBI taxonomy): domain Eukaryota; kingdom Metazoa; phylum Chordata; class Mammalia; order Rodentia; family Muridae; genus Mus; species Mus musculus. Next base: position 34,143,857 of record NC_000074.6, read on the forward strand.
GTATCCTCCAGATTTTGTGTAGGGCCTGCCATACAGTAGGTGCTCAATAAACACTTAACAAAGGACTTGCTGAGAAAGTGAGATGGGACATTCTGTTTGCTCAGTAAACATGAACTCTGAAGGAAGTTAAAGACTTAAAGAACAAATGTCCAGTGATGACCACAAGCAGGTAGGGTAAGGGGTGGGAAGGCAGGTTACTGACGGGGTGTCTCTGAAGAGGTGGCAACTGGGCAATAGTCAAGGAATGCAGGGAGAGGTGCAGGTGTGTGCCGGGCCTTCAGCTGCAGCTCCTTGCTCTGTCACCAGAGTTGCAATTCTAAACTGCTTCCCAAACATCTTTCCTTTCCAAATGTTCCTGGTCAGCTTTGGTCACCCATGTCCCAGCTTAAACAATCAGTAACAAAGAATGAATACAGCCTGGGGGGGAGGGGGTGGAGTGGCAACAGCATTGTGTCCCCTATTGCCCACTAACTAGTTACCTTTATTTAACTGGGTTCTTCCTTTTATAAATAAGAAAAGGCTGCCAGAGGTGCTGGTGCACACCCAGGAGGAAGGCCGAGGCAGAGAGGCAGAGAAGCAGGTGAGTTTGAGGGTCAGCATGGTCTATAGAGTGAGTTCCAGGATAGTCAGTAATACACAGAGGCCCTGTATCAAACAACAACAACAACAACAACAACAACAACCACAACAACAACAACAACACAGAGAGAGAGAGAGAGAGAGAGAGAGAGAGATTGATTGATTGATTGAGTGTATCCTAGTAAGAAGGCTGAGGCAAGTTGAATGTGGGTTCCAGTTAGCCTGGACTGCATAATGTTCAAAAATGCTAATACAAAAGTTTAATAACACAAGTTAACTCATAATACTTTAAAAAAATCAAGAAACCAAAATATAAGGTTCTGGCATTGAAACACATTTAAAACTTGAGCTTAAATTACAGCCACTGTATCAATATTATAAGAGAATCCTTATTTTAAAATGCTTACTTTATTATGGAGGTGTGTGTCTGTCTGTGTGTCGATGAGGTAACTATGGGCTGGAGGTGCAGGCTTTTGTGAGCTGCTGGGTAGGGATGCTCGGATCTTGGATCTGAGCTCATCTCTTCTGTTAACTGCTGAGCCATCTCTCCAGCCCATAAAATTACCGATGCATTTATTTATACAAGATCCAATTCCTTTCAAGTACTCACATATGAAAAAACAAGCCCTGTAGAAGTGTTTGGGGAATGGAGATACCCTAGGGTCATATTTCCATGCATTCGATACTCAGTATTTAAAAGACGTTCAAAGCCATCTGCATGTGACATCTCATCTCTTAAGTCATCACAGATAAAAGCTGACACACGTAAACAAACTGCTCCACAATGCTCCCCAAACCAGTAACGTCTCTCCAGTCTTATGACACTGGCAGCTAGGTGGCTTATTTTATATCAACGGTGTCTTAAGTGACACACCAGTAAGGTAAGGATTCATACAGTAATTGACTGATGCAACACTCGGAAAATGAAACAGAGAGGAGTGTGGTTTCTACTTCCAAAGCCTCTGGGCCAGGGATGGAACAGCCCAATTACCTAGCAAAAATTCTCTAAAGATGGACTACAAAGACAGAGGTGAAGGGGTCAAGTTCCCCGGCCTGGGAGTTAGCAGAAAATATAATGTATCACAGAGTAGCAGGCAACTGGCTCAAGAAATATGTAATGGTCTTTACAGCAATACTCCTTACTTAAGGGCAATCTAAAGGCCAACAGGAAGAAATATCTTGATAAGCAACCTGTAACTTTAAAAGGCACTGAAATCTTTAAAAAGTAAAATTACCCCCCCCCCCAGTCACTGTCACCAGGATTAACATTATCCAGATTTGGAGAACCATAAAAACTGTTTTCTTTTTTTAAAGAGTCCCTCATTAATGACACCGCAGGTGGGTAGAGAAACGCAGGCAACATCCTAAAAAGAACAGCACTTTACAGTAACTTCCATCCACGTTAGAACTTGAAAGGGTCTATTATAGCTCAAAAAGAGATCCGAAAGTGTCCTAGTTGCTCAGATGACAAGGTTCTATACGAGAAATAACATCTTTTTTTTTTTTAGGCACCGAAAATAAACAAGACACCAGAAAAAACGTGAACCAGGGAAAAAGCTCAGCCAAAGTCGCCCTTACCAGCGAGGTGGAAGCACCACTATCCAACTGTTTTTACTTCCAACTAGGTTATCTCTTCTACAAAGCAGGTCAGGAAATCAAAGTGATCCGCTGATAAGTAAATACAAAACTTTGCTTCTAACCCCAGGGGCAAGACTACTACTGAGCCAAGTTCCCTGTCTTCAAAGAATGCAACATCCCGTTCTCTCTGAAGAAAACACACCAATAGACAAGTAACCTTTCATCAAGGTGTTCGTTACCTTTCTTCTTAAAAAAAAAAAAAAATCACAACTACAAAGTGTCAACGTGCACTTGTGGGGGAAAGGAAGCCAGGAGCACTCTGGGTTAGCATCCGGGCTCTACTGCACCTTAAAAACACCAAAGATGCATTCGATTTAAGAGGCAGGGAAAGCCTGTGCACCGCGATCCCGGGAGCGGATGCAGAGCCCGGGTTTGGGAGACGGGCGCGTTCGTGCCTCGGGTGGGAAACCACACTGGTTTGCCGTGCCGGGCATTCCTCCCGATCGCAGCCCTCAATGTCTCTGGGTGCAAACTCGCGCAGACCGCGTCGGTGGCCGGGTTGCCCCGTTCTGGTCCAGGGGCGGAGCGCCACCGCCGGAGGAGCCCGGCTGGGTCGTCCCCACGCCGCCCCGCCCCATCCCTACGGCCCCGGCCCCGCGGCCCAGGCCCACCTTTGATGCCCGCCATGGCGGTGACGTCGCTCCTGGCTCCACGACCCGGGCGGTGGCCGGGAGACCCGAGACGCGCGGCGGCGGCGGCGGCCAGACAACACCCGGAAGTGCACCCCGCTGCACTTCCGCCGGCGGCTCGCGCGGGGGCGTGGGGGCGCGCGAGGCCGGGCCGGGCCGGGCCGGCGTCCTTCCTTCCGCGGCTGAGGGGGGCCAGCTGGGGACGTGCGGGGCAGCTCCGGCCCGGAGTCCCCGCGGTCTCGAGAAGAGAGCGTGCGGAGCTCGTGAAGATGCGGGCGATGTCTTTGCGGGATCGCCTCACTTTCTGCCCCGCGAGCCCATTTCTCCTCCCACCACCCAGTCTGTGACACGTGAGATGGGTGGTCTCTGCTTCTCTCCTTGGGTTCCTAACACAGATCCCATGAGGTCCCCTCCACCCCCGCAGGGAGTCAACGAGTCATAATGTGAACATAAAGATGCTTCCTCTTGGGAGTCGGAGAGCTTTTCAGTCTTGGTGACAAAAAGGATGGGGAAGTGGGGGGGGGGGCGCCCCGCAGAGATCCTATATATTTATGTAAGCTTCCCACATAGCATATGCTGGGGAACCGGGTAGGCGTTGGGATGAACAAAACCAGGTGTAGTTTCTGCCCTCGGGTTGTTTGCAGACTAGAAAGAGAAAATACTCAAAAGAGAACAAAAGTGCGACGAAGATAATGGATAGCAAGAGGGATCCATCTGCACTCCAAAATATACCACTGGGGCGGCGGAAAGATGACTGTAGCTGAAATCAATTTTAAAAAAGAGAGAGACATAGAAGGGGAATTGGCTGCGCTCCTTTTCTGTACAAAATCAGACCGATTTAAGTTTCTCCTTGTAAAGGTAGCCGGAACTTCCTTTCCTGTGTTACATGAGAAGATATTTGCAACACAAAATTTCCCATGTGTAAATATTTTCATTTCTGAGGAAGAGACAGATGTCTCTGTAAGCAGCCGCAATTGGAGTTTGTAGAAATGTTACAGAAATAGCCTTTATCTCCCTTAGTTTTCCCCTGAAAGCCCAAATTTCTTCCATTTAGTTGCTTTCCCACAGCGTATTGCCTTTTGTTAAAATGCCTTATGGGCTCCCAGACCTAGCCGGTTGTGTTTTCCTTTATTCGGAACCTTGCTAAGCCTGTAAAATACAGCCTGTAAAATACACTCTCCCCTTTAATAGGCCTTACAGCTGCTAATATGTAGGTCTCCTCTGTTGAATCTAAGAAGGCAGAGACAACCTCTATCCTAGAAATATCTAGGAAATAGAAGACATGGGAAATAGTCCTTTGGTTTGATCTGACAGGACTCTTTTAATGGAAAGACAAAGTTGGGTTGTTTGTGTGTGTGTGTGTGTGTGTTGGGGGGCAGATGGAACATGCTCTTTGCTAATAAATGGAACGGGAATTTGGAAAGCTGGAGAGAGGAGAAGCCAATGGGTTGGTCACGGTTGTAGGCCCTATCCGAGAAGTTTTGGAATCTGTACCTACACAGACTGAAAGGGAGTCGCCCTATAAGTTTATTGGGTGAGAACTGAAACTGGAAGCCAGGAGGACATGGACATACTAAGATCATAACAGGGAAAGCAGGCCTGGGAATTCATGGGACAGGAAAGACTATGAAGACAGTGTATCTCTTGTCTGAACCCCATAAAGCTTGGATATTTAACAGTGAGATGGCCTGGCTCTATTCCAACCTATCATAGGATTCCTGGGATGTGTGTCAAAGACCAAGGAGCCCCAATGAGGACCCAGCCCACTCCACTGTCTGCCGCTCCACCTCTTCATCTGTTGAGAACTGGATCTGATTCTCTATTTCCTGCTCTGGGTCCCAATTGCCTTGTTCACATTGTAGCTAATCTCAGCAGCTTCTTTCTCAAGCCCGACTTCCACTGGCACTGGCCTGGCTCATTGTTTTAGCAATCCAAACTTGGTTCACACACATACACACACACACACACACACACACACACACACACACACAGACACATAAGTGTATTATTGTATGTTTTGTGATATTTGGATTAATATTTGTAACCCAATATTGGTAAGATTAGAATAAAGAACTTGAATTTATGGTAAATTACTGCCATTAAAATCAGTAAACTTGGGGTGGAGAGATAGCTGAGTGGTTAAGATCTCTGGCTGAGCTTCCAGAGGACCCAGCTTCACTTTGCAGCATCCACAAGACAGCTCACAAATATCTGTAGTTCCAGTTGCAGGGGGTCTGACAGCCTCACACAGACACACATGTAGGCAAAACACCAATGTATAAAAAATAATAAAGAAGAAATCTTTTTTTTTAAAAAGAAATAATTAAGTTTTGTGATTTTATTATTATTCAATGTATTATCACATTTCCACATTGTGGGAGGACCTCAAAGCACTCATCTGTTTCTGGCATTGTACACTCCAGACATAAAATTATGGCAACGACAATGATTCTGTCTTAGATGTCATCACGATGCCTGTCCTCCTTTCGTTCTGCGGTGTTCTGTCTTTGAGAGCAGGTTTGGTGGCCTGCATATTGCTGACTGTGGATGGAAAGTGATAGGTTCACATCTCGAGGCTTGTAGCTTGGCTCCAAGGAAGTGCATTTAAAAAAGTATGCTGTGAGGTAACTTCTAGGACTTCCTGTGCTTCAATTATATCCCCTAAGTTATTTGAATATAAATGTACTGAGCATTAGATGTCTCTGATGGCATTAAAGGCAAACTCAGAGTGCTTATCTGGCCAGAGGGTTCTATACACTTTGCTCCCATGGTAACAGGATGATAGCACATTGCCATCTTTTAACTTTCCCAGTCTTTGTAGCAAAAAAATTCAAGCAAAATAAAACACTGAAATAACCAAAGGTCCATTTTTTTTGTTCCCCAATAATGTCTAAGGAACAAAACCCAACCAAACAAAACACCAACATACCACTCACATGACTAATTTGGTTTCCTGATACTGCCTAGGGAGCGGAAACTTGAAACCTCAAAAATGGTGTTTTCAAGTGTCACATTCAAAGAACCCCTATAACAGAATTATTTGGGACGTTTTTAAACTCCCAGGTTCTGCTTTACATTATCTGAATTAGAAACTTTTGTGGGCAAAGCCCAGAAACATAAAACCTTAAGATGCCTCTTGAATGGTTGCTGTGCAAGCTATAGCTTGAAAATCATTGTCCCCACAAAGGGAAGATGGTTTGGAGCTTGCTTCCGTTTTCTAGCAGATCCGTCATGTTTGCTAATATCGTCTTAAGTGTTCTTTAAGCATTTCATGTACTAGCGACTCCTCTTCACCTTTCATGACTTCCTAGCCTCTAAAATTAAGCCACAGAGATGGGGGTAAGAGACTTGTTTAGTGAGCAGTTGCTGTATATCTAGTGCTTTAAGGTATGTTAGGGGCTGGGCAGATAGCTATGTAGTTAAGAATGCCCCTTCAAAGGATCTGGTCCAGTCCCTGGCATTCACCCCATAGCTTACAATCATTTATAACTCTGGTTACAAGAGGTCCAATGCTATCTTCTGGACTCCAAGGGCACCAGGCACACATGGGGGGCACATGCATACATGCAAACACTCTCGTGAATGTAGAAATAATTCCTTCAAAGAGTTGTATCTGGTTATCTTTTTCATCAGATGTGATGAAATATTATTACTAGCTGGGGATTCTAACCCTTACAGACAAACTCAACAAAGCACAGAGGTTTTGGTTTTTGTTTTAAAAAACCCTTTTATTATAAAAAATTAAATACTGTATATGAAAAGCACCAACAACATTATTGTGAACTCCTATATAGCATGGGGTTCTTTCATATCTCAACAACTGGTTAGTTGCTTTATTTATTCTCTCTCTCCATGTCTGCTTCACCATATTTTTTCATCATTTTATTCTGAAGCACGTTCCAGGCATACTTGCATAGTGTGTGTGTGTGTGTGACAGGAACTGTTGATTTACAGCTGGTGAGCCAGTGACTTTTTTTTAAGGTTTATTTATTTATTTATTTATTTATTTATTTATTTATTTATTACATGTAAGTACACTGTAGCTGTCTTCAGACACTCCATGGTTGTGAGCCACCATGTGGTTGCTGGGATTTGAACTTTGGACCTTCAGAAGAGCAGTCGGGTGTTCTTACCCACTGAGCCATCTCACCAGCCCAAGCAAGTGACTCTTGTATAGACTTAGCACTGAACCTATGAAATCTGACACTCACAGCAGACGTACCAGAATTAAAATGATGTCAATGAGAGCAGAGTGGTATCCAGTTGAGATCTGTTTGCTGTGTAGACAAATTCTTCCATGACACATTATATCACATAAATATGTGCCAATAGAGAGGAGGAGAGAATCCCTCCTCCCATAGGATCATGTGATTTAGATCCCAGCCCCACCCGACTTCTGCAAGGATCTTACCTAACCATTCTAGTCATCATGGCAATACCCATCATACCACCTGCTTTCTGTCAAGAGCACCTGTTATTTAGCTCAGTTCCCATTAGAATATAAATTAGGACACCCTTTCATGTTTTAAAATCACAGTCTAGAATGTTATGATGGGGGCTCAGATAATGGAAGGTTTTTTTTGTTTGTTTGTTTTTTGTTTTGTAAAGTTTTAGGCAATTCTACATTCCCAAATCTGAAAGCCACCTTTATTCTTGCTCTAATTTTCCAGCAACAGTGACCAATACGGATCACTGTCTCTCCCAATACCATATTGCTACCTCCCTTTTGTTTCCTTCTTTTACTCTTTTTTTAATTCTCTCTCTCTCTCTCTCTCTCTCTCTCTCTCTCTCTCTCTCTCTCTCTCTCTCTGTTTATGGAGAGGTATACCATGTAGCGGTCAGAAGAGAACTTTATGGAGTTCTCGCCTTTATCCTTAATATGGTGTCCTAATTTTCTTTTTACTGCTGTGATTATTATTTTCTGACCAAAAGCAACTTGGGGAGGAGTTTGTTTCATCTTATAGCTCAGTCATCGTTTCCTTCTTTGAGGAAAGTCAGGGCAGAAACTCAAAGGTAGGAACCCGAAGGCAGGAACTGAAGCAGAGGCCATTGGAGCAACCGTGCTTACCAGCTTTTTTTTTTTTTTTTTTTTTTTTTTTTTTTTTTTTTTTTTTTCCTGAGACAGGGTTTCTCTGTGTAGCCCTGGCTGTCCTGGAACTCACTTTGTAGACCAGGCTGGCCTCAAACTCAGAAATCCGCCTGCCTCTGCCTCCCGAGTGCTGGGATTAAAGGCGTGCGCCACCACCGCCCAGCTTCAGCTCGCTTTCTTACACAGCCCAGAACCATCCGCCTCTGTTCTGACAAGACCCCGAGTGAGTCGGGCCCTCCCATCAGTTATTGATTAAGAAAACGTTCCTACAGACTCGTCTACTGACCAGTCTGGTGAGATTCCCTCTTCCCATATGATTTTAGCTTTTACGTCAAGTTGACAAACAAACAAACAAACACAACACCCCTCCCATCCCCTGCAAACCACCACCACTAACCAGTACGTATGGGTGTCAAGGATCAAAATGAAGACTTTGTGGCAAAAGGGTCTTTATCTGTAGCGCCACCTCACTGCTCCCCTTGCTTGCTTACTTTACCAGGGATCACTTTTAAAAGTATTTCTAGGATCTTCAACTCAAGATAGAAACAGCAGTACAGTTTTCTGAGCTGATAGCACTCCTGCGAACATGGTGAAAATACCTAAGACCCGCCGTTTAGAGCTCACCTCGTCCAGCAAGAAAAAAAACGCAACACGGTCGGATTCTTCTCAACAGCCTTTTTTATTTCAGGAACACCTTGATGCTACAGGAACCTCCGGAAACCCAGGGAGGACAGCTTATATACACCCCAGCACTGGGGAGAGCTATGTGTCCTCCTGGGATTGGCCAGTCTGCTGGCACTTTGATTTGTATGCACCCGCTCGGGAGGGGTTGGCGGCAGATATGAGCTAGCAGCGACGGTGTACCGGAGGCCGGCGCATGGCGCCCGGCTGTCTACACCGCCGGACATTCTGCAAGAAATGTGGGAAGCACCAAGCCCAGAAGGCGACACAGTACGAGAAGAGCGAGGATTCTTTGTATGTCCAGGGAAAGACAGGAAACAGAGTGGCTATAGTGGGCAGATTAAGCCTATTTTTCCCAAAAAGGCAACGACAAAGAAGATTGTGCTGAGCCTGGAGTGCATCGAGTCCAACTGCAGATCTAAGAGGATGCTGGCTATTAAGTGAGCATTTTGAACTGGGAGGAGATAAGAAGAGAAAGGACCAAGTGATCAAGTTCTAAGACAATTTTGTTATGAAGACAATAAAATCTTGACCTTTCACCCCCTAGAAAAAAGAAAAGAAAAACAGCAGTATAATCTCATAGGTTGTCCCTTCGCTCCTCTTTGTCTTGTCTAAATTTTATGTCTATCTGCCTCTTTCTATGGCATCAAAACCAGCTGGATTTTACATTAGCTTTGAACTTTGAGTGTGGCTATCTCTTGTCTACTTGGCCTGCCTGCTTGTACACTTAGCACTCGCCTCCAACTCAGTCAGTGAAGGACAGAACCATGTATTATCTGTTTGGAATTTTAAGATTGCTGGGTTCCATCCAGAGCTCCCGTGTTCCATCTCCTGTTCTTAGTTTCCTAGAAACTTAGTTTCACTGGTCTTGTTTGCCTATCTCATGCCTCCAACTTTAAAGTTCTCCATTGTATCTACACTGTCTAGTACAGTACCTGCCAGGTAGGTTCTGACAAGTGTGTTAGAATCTCAACCTAAAAAGGCTGTGTGGATGACTGACTGCTTCTGAAAACATAGCCAGAGCAGGGTATTGGGGTACTGGGTGGGGGAGAGGGGGGGATGGAATGAGGTGAGGGGTGAGTGGAGGTGGGGTGAGATGTTAACCACTAAGCCACTGGCCATGAGGTTAGATTTCTACTTTTTTTTTTTAAGATTAATTTATTTTATTCATACGAGTACACTACAGCTGTCTTCAGACACACCAGAAGAGGGCATCAGATCCCATTACAGATGGTTGTGAGTCACCATGTGGTTGCTGGGAATTGAACTCAGGACCTCTGCAAGAGCAGTCAGTGCCCTTAACTGCTGAGCCAACTCTCCAGCCAAGACCTCTACCTTTTTTTTTTTTTTTAATGAGTTCTTTTCTTATTATTCACATCTCAAGCTTCAAAGTAATTCCCCTAGGCGGGCCCTTCCAGAATTTGCCTCTCAGTGTGTATTATCTTGTTTTATTTTTGATAACAAACTTACTAATTATTATTCTTATTTTTTTTGTCCTGTGCTATATCATCTTAAGCTTACCGAATACGAGGACCTTGTTATTTTCCATGGCTAAAACAGTGGCTGTCTTATTTTGTATTTTATGTTATATTAGGTATTCAACATGTACTTGTTGAATGACCGCATCCAAGAAACTCAGACTCGCACCAGACTTCAAAGCACAGAGAAACGTTTTTGTCTGGGTGGTTGAACTGTGCGAAGGGTCCATGCTCAGAAATCACAAAGTCATTCCCTTGGTGCCTTTCTGCCTGATTCCCTTTTAGTACATGGTAACTGAACATCAATCTTAAGCAGGTCCCCAACCTGCAAAATAACGCCCTACAGAAAGATTACTGGAATTTTGAATTTAAGTATTATTAGATTATTTCCTCGATTTCCCTTTCAGAAAGTTTCTAACTTCTAAAACTTTGGCAGCTTTGCACTGAACGAACCTTCCGGAACATTTGAGCACTCGCTAGGGTACCACGGTACTGACAAGTCAGAAGGTGTCTGCCCCGAGACTCCGCCCACGCGACAGCGCCCTGTCTGGTCCCGCCCACAAGGCGGTGCCACGCTAGGGGCGGGGCCGAACGCGACCAGTCACGGACGCCTACGTGCCGCAGCGGCAGTGACGTCAGATTGGCGCAGGACAAAGTAACGTCGCGTCTTGCTGCTGTCAGGTGGTCCCTTTTATGGTGGGTTCCTGTGGTCGCTGCGCAGCGGCTGGCCGACTTCCGCAGCGGGTCTCGGGCCACCGAGCGCCGTCTTCACCCAGCGCCATGGCTGTGGCCGCTGTCGGCCGCCCGAGAGCCCTGCGCTGCCCGCTGTTGCTCCTGCTGTCACTCCTGCTGGTAGCCGGCCCTGCGCTGGGCTGGAACGACCCTGGTGAGTGCCGCCCTGCGGGTGCCCGGCCTCTTCATCACTACCCCCTTTGGACCACTTTCCTCCTGTCTGTCTTCTCCTGGCTTCTTTGCTTTGCCTCTAGGAGTGGGCGGGGCGCACGAATCCGTTCTGAAAAGTTCTCCAGGTCCTCGGACTCCCAGATGGTCCGCTTTTCTTGTTCTGTAGGCCGCATCCTTGAGTCCTGATGACAAGTTTGACTCTCTACCTGCGCATCTTGTCTTGTTATCATGGCTGTTCGATGTCATCATCGCCCACTGTTGTCATGGCTGCCTGTTGCTATGGCTCGTCGTTACCATGCACCCAGTGGTCTGAGTCCCGAGTAGGGGCCAGGACAGCAAACCTGGATTCCTGCTGTTTATTCTAATTAGTGCCGCAAACTGCGTTGTTTATACTAGCTTTCTTCATACTTTTCACCATGCATGCATGGTGAAATCTAAAATACAATTTCTTAACTTTTATGTAAAAATACATGCAAATTGGTTTGATGGGGAGCGCTCTCGCTCGCGGACCCCCTCCCTCTGTTATTAAAATGTAGAAATAAACTCTTAAATTTAAATGACATTTAAATGACAATTAAAATGACATTTTTTTTTTTTTTTGGCTTGGAGTGGAAAGCTGTCAGGCATGGAAAATACAGCAATGGCAGTGTATGCCTGGATTTTGAATTTAATCAACAGGTTTATTTTTGAAAGATAATTTTGTTCGTGGTTTTGAATTTAAACAACAGGTTTATTTTTGAAAGATAATTTTGTTCGTGCGTGCTGAAGTGGGTCAGTGCAGTTGCTCTGCACGGCCGACTGACTGAGCTTTAACTTGATAAGTATGCCTTGCCATGCTGTTTGGAATAAATTGCCTGTACACTTTGCCCAAGTAATCCTAGAAGGTTGTGTGAAAAACCAAGAGACTTGATTACAATTCATTGAAAATCTGGGGAACTTTGGAGATGTAGGCTCAGGGGAATTATAAGGAGAAACACAACCACATTTAAATTAATGGTGAACCACTTCCTGGTGGTTCTTACTCTACTTTTGCTGTAAAATTATTGTTCTGGAACGAAAAGCACCAAAATATTTTGCATCGTTAACTCAATTGGTTTCTACCTCATTTTAAGACGTTTAGGAACTGTTGTATGAAGGTACCTGATTGGAGTATCGATTATTAAGGTGTAGTCAAGCAACTCCTTAATTTATTTTTTGTTTCCTTTCTGTAAACACTTATTAATACATCTGGGAGAGAAAAAAAGCACCATTCAAAGATTACTTAAACATTTTCATTTTTTTTCTTGAATATTCCTTTAAGCCAGGGGTTCTTAACCTGTGGGTCGAAATCCCTTGGGGAAGGGCAAATGACCCTTTCACAAGGGGTCACCTTTGGAAAACAGATACTTAGATTACTACTCATAACAGTAGCAAAATTACAGTTATGAAGTAGCAGTGAAGAGAATTTTATGTTTGGAGCCACCATAGCATGAGGAACTAACTGCATTAAAGGTTTGAAGCCTGATGAAGGCTGCCTGCCCAAGCTCTCTGTGTTTGGATGCTGAGAGTGTCATGTAGTGAAATCAGTTACGGACACTGGTTTGAAGGCAGAAGGGAACTTTAAAAATTTCCACCATTAAAGTGATGTTTTTCAGAAACCTAAAGGGTGGGAGGTGTAAATGATACGATTTAAAAATATGAGAGTTCATGTGGGCTGTCATTTGGAAAGCAGGCTGAAATGTAGGTGGGAGGGAAACAGGCCAGTGAAAGGTGATTTTTATAGTAGGTTCTCAGAGCAGTGACCTCCTTAGGTGGGGAGGAGCCAATAGAGTTGGATTATCTCACAGGTTTTGAAGTTGGGTATTGTGATTGGGTGTGAAGGGGCAGATAAGGGCTGGGGGTGGCAGTGAGGGGCATACCTTCAATCCCAGCCCTGGGATGCAGAGGTCATGGGATCTCTGAAGTGAAGGCCAGCTGGATCTAGACAGCAAGTCCCAAGACAGCCAGGGCTGCACAGGCAAACCCCATGCTTTTCCTTTTTTTTTTTTTAGGGGCAGATAAGGATGGGCAGACCTTCTGGCTTGGCTAGAGTGACTAAAGTGTTAATCAGTTTCCTGAAATGCTGCCAAGTGTAGGGAGAATTGGGTTAGGGGCCTTTCGTTATCTTAAACCTGACACCTGAGGAAAGATTTTTGAATTAGGAGTCTGGAGTTCAGAGGATTCTTTGTGTGCTTTGTCTGGTGTAACAAGTTGGGGCCGGTAATTTGTTCTTAACCTTGAAAGCTCTCTAGAGAATGGTGCTTTGGGGTTATGATAATTATACTCCTGTGTATATAGTTCTTAATATTTTCTAGCAGTCAGTTTTAATGAATTGTATTTAAGGTTAACAATAAATTCAAAGGCCACAATCTTAACTTTATAGGTGATGAAACTTATGAACAGACAAATTTATTGCCTTGGCCAAAGTCATGTTAAGTTGGTGAGGCCAATTTAGTTCAGTGGTTTTTGCATTATTAAATTGTCCTTTGATAAATTCAATTATTACTCTTAGAGTATTAAGTGTTTCTTCTAAAGTCATAGATCATTTTCATTGTTTTAGTTTTTTTATGTATGAGGTAGTAATTGGATTTAGTATAACAAACTTTAATATAGTTCTTAGAAATTTTAGATTTTAAAAAAGGGTTTATTGTAATTGTTTTACTTATATCCACAGAGGTCAGAGGTGTGAGATACTTCAGAGCTGGGTTTACAGGCATGTGGAAGCCACTTAATATGGGCGCTGGGACTTGAATTCAGGTCCTCAGGAAGAGCAGTATATGCTCTTACCTGCTCAGCCATCAGCCATCTCTCCTACCCTACCCGACAGACCTTTTTTTTTTTTTGGAGGCACTGTTTCATATGTCACTAGCCCTGACAAGGTGATTCTGCCTGGGCTCCCAATGTGTTTACATTCTCGATCTTTGTCTCACAGGGAATTGGTTCGTACAGGCGGCAGGTGGATTTCCTTCTGTTGCACTGTCAGTTACCTTATCTCCACTCATTAGAGACATACTTTCTTTCCTTCTTGCTGTCGCTAGGTTAGGTATTGTGTCTGTCTGCAGTCCTTGTTAACACTCGGTAGTGAAGATGCAGTTTTTGGTAAAGTTGAAGTCAAGCATTCATTAGTAAAGAGTCTTCAGTGTGAACTCCAGAAGTTTCCTTACGCGTCTGATCAGGGCTACTGCTGATTGCACTCAGAATTGAACTCAATGGTTTATATCTTATTTATTTATTTTCTTAATTTTAGTTGAGATAGGGTCTCTATGGGTTGTTTTATTTTGCTTTCCTTTTCATTTTTTGAGACATAGGCTTATGTAGCCTAGGCTGACCTTAAACTTCTTTGTAGCCAAGGCTAACCATTCGAGTGATAAAGTAAATTCTTTTGATTTCATAAGAGACACAAAATCAGTTTATTCTGTTTCTACCATGATGGTTAGTCAGTGTGTTAAATTGGCCTTCTCTTTCTTGTGAAGTTACCCTTTGCCCACTTGGATTGAAGAACAATTTGTGTAATGATCTTGGCACTGTCCCAGAGTTTGACCGCTAGTTACTCCGTGTCTAGAAAAGGAAAGTGAAAACAGTTCTAATTCTGTCTTATCCTTAGCTAGCATTATCGAGGATGAAGTGGAGCCTTCCCTTATCAGTGAGGCTGTTTATGAGTTTATTTCCTGCTGGGAAAGCTGGGTTCGTGTTACGTTTTTAATCTTTAATAACTATTTTTTAAAAAGATTTATTTATTTTTATTATATATAAGTACACTGTAGCTGTCTTCAGACACTTCAGAAGAGGGAGTCAGATCTCATTACGGATGGTTGTGAGCCACCATGTGGTTGCTGGGATTTGAACTTCGGACCTTTGGAAGAGCAGTCGGGTGCTCTTACCCACTGAGCCATCTCATCAGCCCTAATAACTATTTTTTAAGGTACGGAAGTAATTGGTTGCCCTGTTAGCAGTGTGTAAACTTTTGATATTCACTGAGTATTATGGTTTCTTGTTTCTATATTTTTCATGACTTGATCCACTGTTTTTAAGTGCAATATGATTTATAAGTGAAAACAAATAATATTTCAGAAGTTAACAAACGTAACATTGATACTGAATGCACTTTATTTTCTTCATGTTTTGAGAGTTTTGTTAATTATATAAAGAGGATGAGCCAAGTTTTGCAACCAAAAATTTTTATTAAAACTGTAGACCACCGAGGTGGCTCAGTGGGTGAAGGTGCTTGCAGTCAAACCTAAGTTCTGATCCCTGGCACCCACATGGTGAGAGGAGAGTACAGTGTCCACAAATCGTCCCCTGACCTCCACATGTTACTGGTACAACTCAAACACATATACAAATACAAATCTAAAACTTCCCACCCTGTTTTTGTTTTGTTATTTTGAAACAAGGTCTCCTGTTGCCTAGGTTGTCCTTAAACTCAGTGTGTAGCAGACCTAGGCCTTGAACTCCTGATCCTCCTGCTTGGCCTCCTAAGTATTGGAATAAGACTGTGCTAATACTTTAATAAGCTGGATTAAAAAAGATGAGAGGGCTGGAGAGATGGCTCAGCAGGTAAGAGCACTGACTGCTCTTCTAAAGGTCCTGAGTTCAAATCCCAGCAACCACATGGTGGCTCACAACCATCTGTAATGGGATCTGACGCCCTCTTCTGGTGTGTCTGAAGACAGCTACAGTGTACTTAGATATAATAATAAATAAATCTTTAAAAAAATGATGAGAGCCATGTAGAAATAATTCTCTAACTGCATTTTGTCAGGTCTGGTGACTGCAGAAGGGAGTCCCAGAGTGAGGCATTCATCCGAGTACACAGGACCATCACTGGGTTGATTTATACACTGTCGTTTTAATATAGTCAGCCTTCCATCTTTTTTTAAATTTTTAAATCTAATTATAAGCTGCATTTTGAAAACCAACCCTGAACCCAGCTGTTGGCCAGAAGAACTCTGTGATGAGACCTCCATGGCGGTCAGCACTCCCCGTTTCTCAGCTGCTCAGTCCTTGCTTTTGAGACAAGTTCTGGATATTTGGCCCAGCTTGAGCTCCAGCTCATGATTTCCTTGCCTCAGTCTCCCAAGTTCAGGAGTTATACCCAGCTGGGGAGGAACTGTCTGCTGTGCATGCTGTGTGGCAGGATCTGCCCTGCGGAAACATAACCCCTTACCCAGCACCGTTTGTTCAGTAATCCCCCTCCCACCCCACGCCCCTCTCCTGTTGAAGTGCCTCATAGCCAACCAACACTTCCAAGTGTTGGAGTCAGTTTATTGCTCAGCGTTTCCAATTGTGTACCAATTATGGAACAGTTTGTAGTATCTAATTTATAGTATACATTTAACTTTTCATAGACCCAAAGCAGGTCTCTGTGTGTACTTGGCTGTGCATGTGTGTGCTGGTGGATGCCAGAAGAGGCCCCAGGCCCCCTGGAGCTGGCTCTTGAGGCACTTTAGGTTGCAAGGCCGATTTTAAATGTGTTAGATGTCTGTTTGATCAGTAAAGTGTGAATGGAGATCTGTGTCTGCTAACAGAAATGACTGACCATGATTATGATTAGGAAATGAAGAGGCCTAGTGAGATAGCCCAGTGAGTAGAGGTTCTTGCCACACAAGCCTGATGAGTTTGAGCTGAACCAGAGAGCCAGCTCCCAGGAGTTGCCCTCTGACCCCACATGTGGACGATGGCATGGGTACCTGCAGCCCCTCACACACACCACTAAAGAGGTTAAAGAGCAATACTTGCTGTATGTTTAAGTTTAATGAGGTAATCTAACAAGGATCTAAACTGTATTTTTGTTGTGCTCTGACTGGGTATTTTTCAGTCTATTGTGTTATCACAGAAATGGGGAGCTGGAGAAAGTAAGACTGGCTTTTAAAAGGAAAAGGTGACATTAGGATGGAACTGTGGGCAACATGACCCTCACTCTGTAATATATTAAAGAAACTAATGAAAGATACACACACACACACACACACACACACACACACACACACGCTTTGTGTAGAACCATCAAAATGTCTATGAATACTACCATGTAGTAGTTTTACATTAGACTTTTTTTCTGTTTCAGGAAAAGTGATGAAGAAGCATCTGGCTTACAGGGATGAGGTTCTCAGTGTGGTCATGGATTTTGTGTGAAGGGCCTGGGAGCCGTTGGGGGGGCTCTGAGTCCTCTCTCTCCAAAGCCAAGAGAGACACTTGACTTTGAGCCTGCTCCTTAGGATGCCTTTCTGTTTTAGTTTGCGGTAACGAGGCGGGTTCTCCTGCCTTTGGGATGTTGACACTTGCCTCACAGGCACTCACTTTGCTGTGTGTTCTTCTTTCAGACAGAATACTCTTGCGGGATGTGAAAGCTCTTACCCTCTACTCCGACCGCTACACCACCTCCCGGAGGCTGGACCCTATCCCACAGTTGAAGTGTGTTGGAGGCACCGCCGGTTGTGAGGCCTATACCCCCAGGGTGATACAGTGCCAGAACAAAGGCTGGGATGGCTACGATGTACAGGTAATAGCTACCACCTCAGCAGCGGTTCCCATGCAGTGATGCTGTGGGGCATCCCATGCAGTGATGCTGTGGGGCCTCCCATGCAGTGATGCTGTGGGGCCTCCCATGCAGTGATGCTGTGGGGCATCCCATGCAGTGATGCTGTGGGGCCTCCCATGCAGTGATGCTGTGGGGCATCCCATGCAGTGATGCTGTGGGGCATCCCATGCAGTGATGCTGTGGGGCATCCCATGCAGTGATGCTGTGGGGCATCCCATGCAGTGATGCTGTGGGGCATCCCATGCAGTGATGCTGTGGGGCATCCCATGGAGTGATGCTGTGGGGCATCCCATGCAGTGATGCTGTGGGGCCTCTTCCTGGGGAGACATGAGCAAACACTGACTTGTGCAAGATGACAGACCAAAGTACCAACCAACCAATTGCTTCTTCATCACAGGTTCTACATAATTATTGCTAAAACAGAAGAAAAGTTTAATATAAAACTACTACATGGTAGTATTCATAGCCATTTTGACGGTTCTACACAAAGCATATATATGTGTGTGTGTGTCTGTCTGTCTGTCTGTCTATCTATATATATATCTTTGCTTTCACTAGTTTCTTTAATATATAACCACCAACACCCAAGTTGGTGAACCAGTGAGTTTCACAGTAGCTGGAAAGCTGGAGCTCGCCATATAACCTACAGCTGGACAGATGGCAGAGTGTTGTTCTAGGCAGCTCAGCTGGTTTGAGAGTATCTCTCGCCGGGTGTGGTGGCACACGCCTTTAATCCCAGCACTTGGGAGGCAGAGGCAGGCGGATTTCTGAGTTCAAGGCCAGCCTGGTCTACAGAGTGAGTTCCAGGACAGCCAAAGCTACACAGAGAAACCCTGTCTCGAAAAACCAAAAAAAAAAAAAAAAAAAGAGAGAATCTCTTAGTGGTCCTTACTGTTTGCATGCATGTCACAAGCTGAGGCCTGGGTGTTTACTTTCAGAGCTTAGCGAGCTTTTCTGCAGGATGGAATGTGTCTCCTGTAGTTGGAACTTAAGCCTGTGTATTAACGAGCTTCCCTCCAAGATGGAGGTTAAGCAGAGTCTCACTCTGTAGGCCTGGTGGCCTGGAACTGGCTGTGTGGACCAGGCTGACCTCAAACTCATAGTGATTTCCTTGCGGCTTCTTCCCAAGTCTTGGGATTAGAGGCATACAGCAACAAAAAGAAAAATAGCATATTATGTAAATAAAAAACATTTGGGCTTGAAAGAAATCATCAAGAAAGATGCCCCAAAGCTGGGTTTGGTGGCCCACGCCTTTAATCCCAGTGCTCAGGAGGCTGAGGCAGGTGGATTTCTGAGTTGGAGGCCAGCCTGGTCTACAGAGTGAGTTCCAGGACAGCCAGAGGTTCATAGTGAGATCCTGTCTTAAAAGCCTCCAAAATGAGCGAGAGAGAGAGAGAGAGAGAGAGAGAGAGAGAGAGAGGGGAGGGGAGGGGAGGGGAGGGGAGGGGAGGGGAGAGGAGAGGGAAGAGAAGAGAGGGAGAGAGAGGGGGAGAGAGAGGAGAGAGAGGGAGAGAGAGAGGGGAGAGAGAGGAGAGGGAGAGAGAGGGAGAGAGAGAGAAAAGAGGGGAGAGAGGGAGAGAGAGGGGAGAAAGGGGAGAGAGAGGGAGAGAGAGAGGGGAGAGAGAGGAGAGGGAGAGAGAGGGAGAGAGAGAGAAAAGAAAAGAGAGGGGAGAGAGAGGGGAGAGAGGGGGGAGAGAGAGGAGAGGGAGAGAGAGGGAGGGAGGGAGGAAGAGAGAGAGAGAAAACAAAAAGAAAGATGCCCTAATTATGCCTCTCCTATACATACATATACTCCTATGTATTCAAGAGAACTAAAGACACATTTCTTCCCCAAATCTATAAAGATATTTGCAGGAATATTCAAATAGCTAAAACCTAGAGACAGCTGGAATGTCCTTTGGGAATGAGTCATACAGTGTAGTCCATTCCTAAGGTAGAGTGTTGTTTAAGTCATTAGGAAGGACAAGGTGCTGCTTGATACTGTAACACGGGTGGGCTTTGAAAATGCTCTGCTGAAGGAAGACAGCAGTTACAGACTCCTTGGAGTCTCCTCACAGGAAATGGCTAAGTAGGGGGAGGTAAAGCAGACAGGGTGGGGGCCAGGAAGGGGAAGTGGCAGCTGTGCACGGGCTGAGGTTTCTTTGGGGATTGTCGAATTACACCTCAGCCTAGCTATTTATTATAAACAGTAAAACAGTGCACCTGAACTTGAAAGAGAATTTGAACAAAACACAACCAACAGAACCGGTTACACTGGCCTGGCTTGTACCTCTAAACCTTGGGAGGAAAACATCTTATCTGTCTACTTAGTTTTTGATGGTGCTGTTGTACATGGATGTTGTACATGCTCAGCCCCTGCCTGCCTTACACTCCAGTCTGAGTTTTGTTGTTTTGATGAGAGATATTTCTGTGTTCCCTGGCTGGCCTGAAACATGGTGTGCAGCCTCAGCTGGCCTTGGACTTGAGCCTTTGGGCAGTCATCTCTGGCTGAAACCCTGTTTTCTCTAGGTCTCTTCTCCCCCCACCCC
Organism: Mus musculus; assembly: GCF_000001635.26. Classification (NCBI taxonomy): domain Eukaryota; kingdom Metazoa; phylum Chordata; class Mammalia; order Rodentia; family Muridae; genus Mus; species Mus musculus. The sequence goes on from NC_000074.6 coordinate 34,163,941, forward strand.
CCCACCCCCTGTAAAATGTAAGCATCATGGACTCTTTTTGGAGTTTTATAAATATTGTTTTAAAAAAGTTAAAGAAGATTATGTGGGATTAGCCCCTGTAAAGTCAGTCCATGCTTTTAGAAAACGTGCATGGGAAGTTTTGCTTTGCAGAAATCATTAGCTCTTATTTATCTGACGCTTGTTTAACAACCATTTCACTGTGTTCACATCATTTCCCGTTCCTTTTTCTAAGTCCTCTCACACACTCCCCTTGAATTCACGGCCTTTTCCCCTTTAGTTGTTATTACTGTATATATACAATAATATACAATATACATAATTAATATTTAAATACAATGTGCTGAGTCCCTTCACTTTTGCAAGCATGTGTATTCTTAGAACTGACCAGGTGGTATTAGATAACCAGTTAGGGGGTTCTTCCCTGATACTGATTCTTTAATGATTAACATCTAAACCATCTAGCTGTACAGGATGTACCTATGACAACAGTGGCAATCAGGTGATAGTTTGAAGATTTGCCTTTGTTTTATAAATTGTGGAATAACTGACATGTGTTGTCTTAGTTGCTGTAAAGAGACACCATAACCATGGCAACTCTTATAAAGGAAAACATCTAATTTGGGGCTGGCTTACAGTTTCAGTGGTTTAGTCAGTATTATGGTGGGATGCACGGCAGGATATAGGCAGACTTGGTGTGGGAGGAGCTGAGAGCTCTACATCTTTATCTGTAGGCAGCAGAGTCTGTGTGCCACACTGGGCATAGCTTGAGCATAGGAGACCTCAAAGTCCACCCCCACAGTGACACACTTCCTCTAACAAGGCCAAACCTCCTACTAGTGCCACTCACTATGGGCCAGGCATTCAAATTCATGAGTCTATAGGGGCCAAATCTATTCAGATTACTACATCTGCTGGCTGTGTTGGTGCAGACCTTTAATCTCTGTGAGTTCAAGGCCAGCCTTGTCTACAAAGTAAGTCCAGGACAGCCAGGGCTACACAGAGAAACCTTGACTCTAAAAACAAAACAAAACAAAAACAATTACCTCCCCCGACCCCTACAACACGTACAGAAGGATGTGCAATGTGCCATCTGGGGAATAAGGAAAAGCGACAGAGTGAGTGCTCGTGTACCCGCCCGCCAGCAGTCTAAGAAGCACCCAGTAGACCTAGTCTCTGACGTTGACGCTCTCTCTTTCACAGTGGGAATGTAAGACCGACTTGGATATTGCATACAAATTTGGCAAAACTGTGGTGAGCTGTGAAGGCTACGAGTCCTCTGAAGACCAGTATGTCCTCAGGGGTTCCTGCGGCTTGGAGTACAACTTAGATTACACAGAGCTGGGCCTGAAGAAACTGAAGGAGTCTGGAAAGCACCAGGGCTTCTCTGATTATTATCACAAGCTGTACTCCTCAGATTCCTGTGGCTTTATTACCATTGCAGTACTGTTTGTTCTCGCCTTTGCGGTTTACAAGCTGTTCCTCAGCGATGGCCAGGGGTCGCCTCCGCCGTATTCTGAGCACCCGCCATACTCAGAGCACTCTCAGAGGTTTGCCAGTGCCGCAGGGGCGCCTCCTCCGGGCTTTAAGTCGGAGTTCACAGGTATGTTTCCCTGCTCAGCGGGTCCATGGGTGTGTGGGAGCTGGCCAGTCACGTGCCTGGTTTGAAGAGGAGGTTAACATTGCTGACCTACTGAATTTTTAAAAAATCTGTTCTTTTTTCCAAAAAAGATTAAAAAAAAATGTGTCTCCATCTGTGTGTGGGTGCCCATGGAGGGCAGAAGTCAATATCAGGCCCCTGGGACTGGAGTTCCAGGTGGTTTCCTTTAGCCGTCTCATGTGGGTCCTAGAAGCCACACATGGGTCCTCTTTGAGAGCAGGGTGCTCTCAGTCACTGAGCTGACTCTCCAGCCATTCCTTTTCTAAAGAAACATTTAAGAATAAAGATTATGTATGTGCATTATATGTGTGTGGGGTGTGTGGATGTGTGTGGTGCTGATGTGGAGATCGTCAGGGGATAACCAAGTCCTTCCATCTTTATTTGGGTTTTAGGTGGGGATTGAACTCAAAATTGTCAGGGTTGCACTCTGCCGAACACAGGTCACTGGTTCTAAGAGTGTGTTATGGTCACTGTTACTAAGGATGCCTGGTAAATTGTAGGTCATCATTTTAGCTGCAAAGATTTGTTAACAGGCATTATTTTGACTTCTACTTCATACTATACACAAAATAAATTCATTAAATGTTATATAACTTCCTATAAAAAGGAAAAGAACTTGAATAAAATAGAGGAATATAGGTAAAGTTTTCTTGTGTGTGTGTGTTTGAGACAGGGTCTCACTCTGTAGCCCTAGCTGTCTTGGAACTTGACTAGGCTGTATCTGTAGACCAGGCTGGCAATCTCACAAAAGTCTGTCTACTTCTGCCTCCCAAGTCCTGGAATTAAAGGCGTGTGCCACTATACCTAGTTAGATAAAGATTTCTTCAGTAGCAAAAAAGTACTAGCTGTTAAAGGAAAGACAGGTAAACTAGACTTTACTTAGTTTGAGAATATCTGTTTATCAGAAAAGAGTCCTAAGAAATGAAGAGGCCAGGCCACAGGTTTGGGTAAAGACATTGTAAAGTATGGACTGGAGAGATGGAGCAAGGCTCACAAACAAAAAGACAAGATTTACAAAACACACTGCTGACAGAAGACTCATGTCTGGACTATATAAAGACATCTATCTATCTGAGAAAAGACAAACTCTTTAAACAGGGCAGAGAGGGCCAGCTAAATGGCTCAGTGACTGAGGAGCTTGCCTGCAAGCCTGGTGACCTGAATTTGATCTTCAAGACCAGGCGGTAGAAGGAGAGAACTGACATTCACAAGTTGTTATCTGACCTCTGTACTCACATGCTGTGCTGCTGTGTATACCCTCAAGTAAATAAAATTGGGCAGAGGGTTCAAAGAGCCATTTTATAGTAAGAGGATACCCAGGGCCTTGGAGAGTTGGCTCGGTGGTTAAGAGCACTTCCTGCTCTCACAGAGGACCTAGGTTCAATTTCTGACACTCACGTGGCAGCTCACAATGAAAACAACCTAGTCTCAGGAGTATCCAGCCCTCTTCTGACTTCTGTGGGTACCGCGCATGCATGGCCACTGAATGGACAGGATTAAAGCATAGGAAGGCTGAGTACTATTTATCTCATAACATACAGGGCTTATCTATTAGGCATTGTCACAGCTGTCTGAGGGGCTAACATGACATTGATGTGAGGGTGGCTACATGGAGGACATAAGACAAGCTTGCTGTTTTGTAGATATTTATAAAGTTAGCACAGTTTCCTAGGTGTTCACTGTGTCCTCCAGGTGGAACATGATGTCTGTAGTCTTGACACCATAATTGATAAATGTCAGGCTGCCTTTTCCATCAGAGACTTGGGTACAGTTCTCACGTGGAGTTCTTACAGAGCTTCACAGCTTAGGAAGGAAGACTCTGAAAGGGCCGTTACATCTTATAGAAGCTGATCCTGAGTAAGGGAGATAATCCCATAGGAAGACTGTCCTTGCAGGTCCTAAAAAGCCCTCCCTCCCTCCTTCCCTCCTTCTGCCTGTGGGAATTGTGTTCTTGGGACATAAGCCAATATTTTATAAGTACCCCTTTTAGATTCAGCTTGTTCATGTGTTAAGGGCTGAACATTAGTAAATAGTACTGTAGATGAAATAGTGAAATAGATGAAATAACGAAACGTCATGTGTGTACGAAGCTTCATCTAATAATGTGCTTTCTATTTTAAGGACCACAGAATACTGGCTATGGTGCAAGCTCTGGCTTCGGGAGTGCTTTTGGAGGCCAAGGCTATGGCAGTTCAGGGCCGGGGTTCTGGTCTGGCCTGGGAGCTGGAGGACTGCTTGGGTATTTGTTTGGCAGCAACAGGTAAGTTTTGTGCTAGTCTCATTTGCCCTTAGCTTCATTGGATGCCTCTGCTTTGCTGAGTTTGAATCTAGCTTTGCAAGGGAAACAAGTGATGGTGATCTCACCCATTAAATAGGATCTTTTATTTTTGCATAGAGGGGAAGGAACAGGGCTTTGGTTTGCTTTGATTAGTATTATGGCTATTATTTTCCCTCACTGTCTTCTTTCCTATGCTGTCCTAAGTGATAGAGAGCAAGTAGGAAGGCAGAGGAGGCCGCAGCGGTTGGGGAAGGGGCAGTTGGCAGTGTGCTGGGTAGGTGATGGAGGGAGGCCTGGAGAAGAGCCTGGACTGGGTTTGCAGTGTGGTACCTTTCTGGTGCTCTAGCTCAGGCTTTGGGTGGGATGTTCAGAAGGAGTACGTCCTGCCGCTTTCTGTTCCCATGGCAGCTGCTGTAGCTGGCAAAAGTAGACACTAAATCTGTGTCACGGTAACCCTCAACTATTAGAACATGCAGGAAAAATTACTTGATAAAGATGCTGTTTTCTGATGACTTAGAAACCAGGAAGGAGCTGTAAATTGTGGTGAGAAAAACAGACCAGCTGCCTTTTGTGTCTTCCAGAGCGGCGACGCCTTTCTCAGACTCGTGGTACCATCCAGCCTACCCTCCTTCCCACTCTGGGGCCTGGAACAGTCGGGCCTACTCACCCCTGGGTGGAGGCGCAGGGAGCTATTGTGCATCCTCTAATGCAGACTCGAGAACCAGAACAGCATCAGGTAAGTCTAGATGCTCCTGCTGTGTAGCTGGAGGCACACAGTATCAGCACCAAGGACGCCTGTGTGAGAAGTCCCGATTTTATCCCGTGTGCCCATGCAAATGTCAGGAGCATGGTTATCTGAGACTGAGAGAACTCAGCCATTCTTCCTCACGCCTTAAACAGTGCCTACAAACAGCGTTGAGATCAAGTCTTCCTGCATGCTCGTGTCTACAAATGGCTAACTCTGAGTCCACTAAGCTCTAAGTGAGGGCCTTCACGGTTTGTAGAAGTCTGGCCTTTACAATTCAAGAGAATTACAAAAATAGATTGAGTTCCACTTTAAAAAATGTCAGCAGTATGATTATAATATGTACTCGAAAGAGTGAAGAGGGATAGAAATCAAAGATAAGATATAAAAACAAAAAACCATCCACTGTTAGTGATGGTGGGAAACAAGGTATTTGCATATCTTCCCAGTTTGTCTTTCTTCAGAAGGAAGACACGGAGCAATTAATAATTCATGAAATTCATAGAAACATAGAAATTGCTTAAAAGTATAAAAGTAGAGTTCTTAGTGCTAGTTTGGATAGACATGAAATAATCACTTTTTACCTACTAACCTGAACTTAAGCATCCCTAGGGCCCAGCAGTTACACTGTCAGATGCAGCCATCCCTCTAAATGGGGGTGGTATTGCTTCCAGGATTCCCATACATACCCAAGCCCCTTACAGAAAGATGGCATTGTATCTGCCTATCACTAGCACAGCGTGCTCTCCCAGGTGTTCTACATCATCTCTGAATAACCTATGGTCCTCAGACAGTGCACACAGTATGTTTGTAGTCGTTACACCAATGTTTAGGGGATGACAAGGAAAACAGGTATGTGTACGTTACAGGTGCATCTTTTAAAAATATATTCAAACGTTAGTTGGTTGAGTCTATGGATGTGGAACTTACAGATCCAGACAGGCAGCTGTATTTCAGCAACAGGTACATACCCTCTGCACTGACAGATTAGCTCAGCGATGTTCTAAACTATTGACAGCCTGTTTGTTATGGAGTATGTGGGATGGTGGGTGGGTGGTATTCAAATAACACATTAAACCATTAAAAGTCCACGGCCCCCGTTTCGTCCCTTTATCGGTGAGTTTGAGTTGTGAGTGAGCAGGACATGGTGTATGGCCCACTGTCCTTTCTGCATTTTTTGGCTTAGACTTTGCATATTCGTGGTTCTTATTTGCATAGTGGCATATGGCTTGCTTGTTAGCTAGCTCACATGGGAGCACCTCCTTGCCTTCCTGAGAGCAATTGTGGACTTGCTGACTGAGGGTCTGCCTTGTTGGGTCTCACACTGTCGTGTTCCACGTCGTGCTGCGTGGTAGCCTTCCCTCATAGCTTGCTTTCTTCTGTGCTGACAAGAAGCACATACAACTTCTGAAACATTATGAACAATTTTCATATATTTTGAAAAGCTAATGCAGACTTTGTTTTTCTCATCCTAGGATATGGTGGCACCAGAAGACGGTAAAATAGGAAATTGAAGGCAAACACTGGATGCAAAGTTTCTGATTTGTCATCACCATCTCTTTAACACCTGGCTAATGGGAATAACCAAAAGTTGTGTGGTGTTTGGTCCTTGTGTAGCTTTTCGTGTCCCGTTGTTTGTGGCCAAGAGTTGATATGTGACAAAATGCTATGGTTTGTATGATAATGTAACATGCAGTTCAAAGCGATGGCCACTGTGGAATGCTGACATTGTGCTTGTGTCTCAAGCCTTTCATACCAGAGGGGGCATTAGGAATGGAGCACCCTCCTGCTGAGACTGAGCACAGACCGCTTGAGCTAGGTGGCTTTGGACCATGAGTCATTCCCTCGTAGAAACAACGATCCTCTATTGGATATTAAAACACTTGGTGTTTGCTGTTCTTCAAACATTTAAGCCCAGTGCCGACTACTAATTATGCTGATTTGTGGGTTGCAATCGCTTGATCAGTAGAGCTTGGACCCTTCTGTGGTGGTCAGCGCCTGGGGATTCTGACCTTTCACAGGAAGGGTAGAAAGCAAACGACATGCACAGAAGGCTTGGAACCGCTAGACGTCAGTTTTCAGGTGGTAGCATTCAGACGCAAAAGCATGGAGTTCTCTGTGGAGTCTTAAACTGTCAGATGTTGTTGTGACATTTTGTTTTAGCCTTACATTAATATGACAATAAATTAAAAAGACAGGAAGTATTCTTGTTCTTTGTACTGCTGAAGCGTGTTTCGTGTGTGGTTTCCTCATCTCACACAGGCACCCACTTCTGGGGCTCAAGGGATGCATGGCGCACTGGTTAAGAGCTTGTACTGCTCCATGGGTGACCTGGGTTTGGTTCCTGGCACCCATATCAGGCAGCTCACACTGGCCTAGACGCTGGTTCTAGGGGACATGGTTGTCGCTGGTCTCCAAGGGAGCTTGCACTCATATGCACATACACACACACACACACACACACACACACACACACTTAATTGAAAAATGACAAAACAGGCTAAGAGTAGCAGTGCATACCTTTAAGAGGCAGAAGGAAACCTCTGAGTTGGAAGCCAGCCAAGGTTATACAGTGAGAGACCCCGTCTCTAACAAAACAGAAACTTAGGGGACTAGAGAATCGGTAAGAGTTTGCTTCTCAGTAACTGGGTTGGGCAGCTTCTGACTCCGGCTCTAGGAGATCCGACCTGTGAGGGTACCAACTACCCAACCTACCTACCTACCTTCCTCCCTTCTTTCCTCCCTTCTTTCCTTCCTTCCCTCCCTCCCTCCCTCCCTCCCTCCCTCCCTCCCTCCCTCCCTCCCTCCCTCCCTCCCTCCCTCCCACACACATGCACACACAAAATAACTAAAAAACAAAACAACAAAAAACTTCAGGGTGGATGAGGGCCTCTGCTTAAAAAAAAAGACAGTTTTTAAAACTAAGTCTTCAAGTGTCCCAACCCACCAAGGACTGTTTTTTATTTTTAGTTGAAGACCACAGGCTGGAGAAGTTGCAGTTCCAAGGAATAGAAATGGAGATAAAGGTCTCAGTTCTGTGTCTTCCTTGCCCTTAGCGACAGCTCCACCTCTGAGAAGACCTTGCTGCTTTGCCTGCAGGGCATGTAATCACAGAGGTGTTCCTGCAAGGGACTGCTGAGTCTCCCCAGGAGTTCTTCCCGGCCTCTCTGCCACCCATCTGGACCCACATTCCAGGAGGCACCAAAGGGTGCAGTCCACTATGTGACCCATGGGGGGAGAGGACTGCACACCAGGAGTCACCATACTCAGGAGAACAGCATTTTAGAATGGGTTTATCATATAAGCCACCCACCTTGAGAGAGTCCAGAGCACACACTTCCACTGCGTGTATGACTCCGCTCCTATCAGGTTACCATGGAGATGAAAGTTTCCTGTGGCCCAGTGATGGCTATAACTGTTGTAGTGTCACAGGACACCCAGTACTCTTCTTTTGGTGGTGATGGTGTTAGCACGTGTGTATTCACCACCAAGGCTGGCTTTACTAATCCGGGAGTTTTCATTCCCGTCAGGTTGGCAATCAACCATTACAACTCCTGTCACAATGTGGGAGAAAGGAGACTCAACGCACACTCAGAACATCATGCGAAGATTGAAATTATGTTGTCACAAACCAATGTATGACATAGGTTAGCAAGCTACCAGGAGCCTGGAGACAGGCCTGGGGCAGAGCCTTTCCTGGAACCTTCGAAAAGAGTATGGGCCTGCTTATGTTCTCATCTCAGACTGACAGCCTCCCCAAATGTAAAACCATGTATGCTTAAGACAAGGAAAGCGAAAGCAACACCCCCATCTCTGGAGGGATTGTGGAGATGTGTGATATCGTCTGTCTTAGGGTTCCCATTGCTGAGAAGAGACGCCATGACCAAGGCAACTCTTGTAAAGAACAACATTTTATTGGGGGCTGGCTTACAGATTCAGAGGTTTAGAGGTTATCATCATGGTGGGACGCATGACAGTGTCCAGGCAGACATGGCACTGGAGAAGGAGCTGAGGGTTCTACATCTCCATCCTTAAGTAGCAGGTGACTGTGTACCACACTGAGCATAACTTTAAAGCCAGACTCCATGGTGACAGACATCCTCCAACAAGGCCACACCTCCTAATTGTGCCACTCCCAATGAGCCAAGCATTCAAATGCATGATCTGGGGTGCCATACCTATTCCAACTACCACACCATTAAAGGCTTGAAGGATGGAGGGTTAGGACCCTCACTTAGTTCACTGCTTGGCCTGTGCAGAAAGCACATCTTTGAGAATACTAGTCATAAGCTATTCAGAGGTGACTCCAATTGCAGTTGTGATTTTATTGCTTCAGTCCATTAACATATCAGGTGTGCAGCTGCCATACTGACAAATGCTTCCCCTCTTTATATCTCAGTACAGCCCCACCAGAGGCATCTAGCAGCTGGCAAGGCCATCAGTACACCCTCGCTTTCTTACCTCAGGAGGATATTCATTCTCTGGCCACATGTCATCATGCAGTTAGTCACTATCTGTGATCACGACTCTCTTAAGACTTCCCACCAGTCCACGACACGGATGATAATCCGTGTCCCAGGTAAACCATGCTGGACGGTGAGAAAGAGATCAGACAAAATTTCTTGGGCCTTCTAGTGAGATTTCTAGGGATCCAGTGGTATGGAGTGTGCTGAACTATGCCTCCATGGAGTATATGAACAATCCCTGTTCTCTAAGGCCATTCTAATCTCTGTTCACCTCTAGAGATGAAAGCTGTAAACACTAAGACAGAGGAAGGTTGGCAGACCAGATGAGATAAACTTCTAAGGGGAGAGGTGACTCAGCGCTTTACACGATGTGTCACAGTGCTGACTGTTCCTTCCTGGCAAGACAGGACAGGGCTGTTTTGCATGCCACCCATTCTAAAAAGAAAAGGCACAACACTTCGGAGGACTTTGGAGGCAACTTGTTGTCTACAGAGTGCTACTCTGGTATACTTATTGACCCCCAAAGCTGCTAGCTTTTATGGGTCCATAGTAAGAGAAGGCTATCTGTGATGGTTTGGATATGCTCGTCCCAGGGAGTGGCACTGTTAGAAGGTGTGGCTCTATAGAGTAGGTGTGTCATTGTGGGTGTGGACATTAAGACCCTCATCCTAGCTACTTGGAAGCCAGTATTCTGCTAGCAGCCTTCAGATAAAGATGTAGAACTCTCAGCTCCTCCTGCACCATGCCTGCCTGGATGTTGCTATGTTCCCACCTTGATAATGGACTGAACCTCTGAACCTGTAAGCCAGCCCCAATTAAATGTTGTCCTTACAAGAGTTGCCTTGGTCATGGTGTCTGTTCACAGCAGTGAAACCCTAACTAAGACACTATCTGACACAGGATATAGTATAATAGTGTAACATTTAGTAAGGTCTAATGGTAACAATTTACCATTGTTACCTATCATTTTTCCAGATAGTTCCTGTCTCTTCCTAGTTTTCTTGATTAATTTTGGTACTTCTCATTCAATTTCCTTATAAGATTTTTTTTTCTATTTTGTTCAAGGCTATGTCTCTGGTATCTGAAGTATCAAGTAGGGTCACAGGAAGAAATAGATGGCACAGTCAAAGCCTAATATCTGCCCCCCCCCAAGGCAGAGTTTCTCTGTGTAGTCCTGGTTGTCCTGGATCTCTCTCTGTAGACCAGGCTGGCTTTGAACTCAGCGATCCACCTCTCTCTGCCACGGAGTGCTGGGATTAAATGTCTGCTATCATGACCCAGCTAAAAGCAGAATAGTTGTGAGGATTTAATTAAGGAACTATTTACTACAAAAAAAAATATGGCCAGGTTCAGGAAAACCACCAGGATCCCCGTAATAGAAGAGAGCAAATAATAGGTTGGTTGTACCATAGACCTGAAAGATTATTCAAGGAGATACAGTCTCCTTTGTTCTGAGTAGAAGCAGAACATTTTTCCAGGGTAGTTAGGATGAGTTACCCTGGCCAGTGCCACAAACTCCTTTTTGACCTGTTTGTTCAGTAGCATGAAAAGCTCACATTGGCCGGAGGCTTATGTAACAGTGTTTGTTAGTGGGGGCTTTGCTTCCTTAGGTGCTAGACCAGTTTGTGCAAGCTAGCAGCTTAAAAGAAGCCAAGATAAGCAGGTCCCTTTTTCCTCTTGGACACCAGGTCACTTGTCTAGTGCGAGAATGTGAATAAAGCACGAGAGTCTCTTGTCACGTCTGAGATTTTGGCTTAGTGAGTAGCTGCTGGGAGCCCTGATAGTGCAACTCAGAAGTCCAGGAAGTGCTGTAGCTGTGTCAGAGGGAGATCCTGTGCGGTGAATCACTTCTATGTGATTTCACAGTGACCCAGGGAGAACCAAACGCTCCTCTTGTCAGGAATGACTACACAGTACAACTTCTGGCGATTCTTTCGATCTGTCTACACGTATGTGCCTGTGACTCCTCACTAAGCACACATCTGTGTCCTTGTCTCTCTCTAGGAAGCAACAGTTGGTGCTGTAACACTTTGTATAGCATTGCCTCACATTTTCCCCTTCCCAGCTGTTGGCTTCCAAACAATTTCACTAGGCTCTGCCCAACAGCGACCTAGCAACAGCTTACATCATCACCTGGTACAGAGCATGAGCAAAGCGTTTAAGAGGAGCTACCCCAGCTCTCTCTTCCCCTTCTTCAGTCTCTCTCTCTCTGTCCCCATGTGTTCCTGGCTGGCCTCTTCCTCTCACTGGGTGAGAATAAGACCATTACCATAATTTTGAGCCTTTAATTATAGACTGGCAAGAATGATGGATTCTGGCTAGGTCCATTCAGAGGTTTCCAGACATTGGTCACGAGCTAGGTTGGCCAGGTGCTTCCTTATAAAAGCAAACTCAAAAGGATACATACTTCCAACCTTCATCAAATCATCCAATCTAGGGCAAGCATAGATCTTGATGTACTCCCTGCCAAGGTAACTCCTGCCGACGTGTGTTCACACACATATGTATAATGCAGTTGGGTCCTGTGATTGTGCCTGTTCTGTGATGTCTTCAGGAGGGTGTCTCCCTGCCCGGCCCCGCCCCCCTGATTTTTGAGTTTCCTTGCGTGATAGGCCCAGTCCAACTTGTAAGAAGATCAGGTTAAAAACCAGCAGCTGGGGGCTGGTGAGATGGCTCAGAGGGTTAAGAGCACCAATTGCTCTTCTAGAGGTCCTGAGTTCAATTCCCAGCAACCACTTGGTGGCTTACAACCATCTGTAATGGGCATCTTCTGCTGTGTCTGAAGACAGTGACTGTGTACTTACATATATGAAATAAACATGGCCAGAGTGAGCAGGATTGAAAAAACCCCACCCGTTGCTATTCATGAATATTAAAATATTGGCTCTATAAACAAACACACATTCTTCTCCCCTGCCGCCTGCCTGGGCATCAGAGAGCCTGCTGCAGCCTCTTGTTGTGAATGTTTCCAAAAATCTAACAAAAATCTTCTTTTCCTAATTTACTAGAAAGTGGAATTTACCATGTCTAGGCATTTGAGAATAAATCCATCTTTTACCAAAGTAAAAATTTAAAATGTAAAATTATTATTTTTGAAAAATGGAGGCAGCATCTTTTTACCAAACCCAGGCTGACCTGGAACTCAGAGTCCTCTTGTCGCTGTCTTCTGAGTGCTGAGACAGTAGGTATATGCTGTCACACCTGCCTTGACCACTTTACTTTTCTACTTTTTTAGACCTCAAATATCTGATCATAATTTTAGGTTTGATAATATTTACTTATTTATTATCATTAGCTCCATCTTTAATTTCTTCCTTGTACTCTATACTATTAAAAGTATGAATACTTAACAACTTAAATTATTTATATATTAAACTACATTCTTGGGGCTGGTGAGATGGCTCAGCGGGTAAGAGCACTGACTGCTCTTCTGAAGGTCCTGAGTTCAATTCCCAGCAACCACATGGTGGCTCACAGCCACCAGTAATGAGATCTGAAGCCCTCTCTGGTGCATCTGAAGTCAGCTACAGTGTACTTATGTATAGTAATAAATAAATCTTTGGGCCGGAACAAACAAGGACTGAGTGAGTAGAGTTGACCAGAGCGAGCGGGGTTGATTAGAGTGAGTAGAAGTCCTAAAAATTCAATTCCCCAACAACCACATGAAGTCTCACAATTATCTGTATAGCTACAGTGTAGTCTCATACAAAATAAATAAATAAATCTTTTTTTAAAATTACATTCTTTTCAAAGGTCCAAAGGAAACTTTGTTTCCATAAATTCTGACAGTTGGGCTAAAGGCAGCATCCCTTGGGAAGTTGTGCTGATTCCCTTCTACTAAAAGGATCCATTTCCCTGATCACTGGCAGAAGGGATACATGACTACCTGTGGTGCCTAGTAGCAAACAAAAGCACCTGCTGGCCTCCAGGCCTTTGTATCACAAGTGCCTACTGCACACTTCAGAATCCACCCTGGCATCCTGATTCTTCTTAGCTCCTTTTTCTTCTCCTACCCTAAATTTCTCTCACCATGAGCCTCTCTTCTTCAAGCTAGCTCCTCATTTTCTTTATAACCCTGTTAGTCTTCATCTCTTGTCGCCCTCTCTTCCCCCTTCTGCTCCTGCTTCTCTCGTGGCCAGGTCTAGTCTGCTGGCCATGTTCTGTTAACTACTATCTTTCTCTGCTCTGCACTGTTCCAGATGCCTCTGCATAGTCTCTCCCTCATGTCTACAAAAAACAAAAACAAAAACAAAAAACCAAACCAAACAAACCAAAACACAAAAACCCCTTCTTCCTCTTCTTCTTCTTCTTCTCTTCTCCTCTTCCTCTTCTTCTCCTCCTCTCCTCCTCTTCCTCCTCTTCTTTTCTTTTCCTCCTCCTCTTCCTCCTTCTCTTCTTTTCTTCTCCTCCTCCTCTTCTTCTCCTCCTCTTCTCCTCTTCCTCCTCCTCTTCTTTTCTCCTCCTCCTCTTCTCCTCCTCTTCCTCCTCTTCTTTTCTTTTCCTCCTCTTCCTCCTCTTCTTTTCTTCTCCTCCTCCTCTTCTTCTTCCTCCTTCTCCTCCTCACAACCTCCTCCTGTTCTTCCTCCTCCTCCTCCTCTTCTTTTCTCCTCCTCCTCTTCTCCTCCTCTTCCTCCTCTTCTTTTCTTTTCCTCCTCTTCCTCCTCTTCTTTTCTTCTCCTCCTCCTCTTCTTCTCCTCCTCTCCTCCTCTTCCTCCTCCTCTTCTTTTCTCCTCCTCCTCCTCTTCTCCTCCTCTTCCTCCTCTTCCTCCTCTTCTTTTCTTTTCCTCCTCTTCCTCCTCTTCTTTTCTTCTCCTCTTCCTCTTCTTCTTCCTCCTTCTCCTCCTCCCCACAACCTCCTCCTGTTCTTCCTCCTCCTCCTCCTCCTCCTCCTCCTCCTTCTTCTTCTTCTCCTTCATCCTGTTCTTCTTCTTCTTACCATAAGTGGTCTTCTCACTAGTTCACACACTGTTGAGCTGTATTAAAAACTGAATTTTCTGTGACCTTACATAGTTTAGTGATTTTAAGTATTATATACATATTCCATAAGAAGTAAAAGTAATACAAGTTTTTTTCCCCTGTAGAAAATTCAAATAATTCAGAAGAATATCAAAGGAGAGGAAAACTTGGTGTGTCCCACTCCCTCCATTGCATCTTCCCCTTCAGCTCTGGGGACGGCCTCTCTACTTAGAAGCAAGAGGTTTCTTTGGTTAGAACTCATGCCTTCCAAACAGTTTTCATAGCAAATTTGTCTATGTCTTTCACATCATCATAGCATAATTCTAATCTGTGTATACCTTTATTGAGAGATGCTGTCTATATTTTTTATTTCTCCAATTTTTAGCAATGTAGATAGATTTTGGACACATGTTTATGCCATGGCCACTCCAGACAACGGTGTCAGATGAGTGCAGTTTTTGTTTGTTTTTGTTTTTTTCGAGACAGGGTTGCTCTGTATAGCCCTGGCTGTCCTGGAACTCATGCTATAGATCAGGCTGGCCATGAACTCAGAAATCCACCTGCCTATGTCTCCCAAATGCTGGAATTTAAGGCACGTGCCATCACTGCCTGGCCAGATGAGTGCAGTTTATATCTTCAGTGTATGTGCTGCTTGGGTTTGTAGAATATTGAGATCCATGCCGAAATGTGGACTCAGGACGTGACTGTCGGAAGACCTGCCACCTGGACACAGTCTTCCAACTTTCTGCATGGGTGGGTAACTGAGTCACGATGAAGTCCATCTTTGTCTCAGTAAGACAGCCTCCATGCTCTTCAGGGAATAAATCTAGGGTGAATAGGCAGCCATTGCTTTGGGGGGAGCCCATAACAGGGCTTTAATAAGTGGCTTCAGGAACACCCTTGCTTACAGTCTGTAGAGATCAAAGGTTGCCCAAGAGGGAGGAAGGGGGTTCTCTAGGATATCCAACAGGCTAACAGAAGGAAATGCACCTACGTTTCTCAGAAACCGTTTGGGTTCACGAATGCTGCCTTTGGGATGTTGAGGCACCTTTTACAAGAGGAAGGGGAGGATGGTGTCATGGTTAGGGTTACATCACCAAAAGCAACTCAGCGGAGAAAGGGCTTATTTAGTGTATACTTCCGCAGCACCGTTTATCATTGGAAGAAGCTAGGACCGGAGCTCAAGCAGGGCAGGAACCGGGAGGCAGGAGCTGATGCAGAGCAGGGCAGCACACATGGTGCTGGAACGGTAGCTGAAGGCTAGATCCTGGATTGTAGACTGAGAAAGAGGGAGAGAGGGAAGGAGGGAAGAAGGGAGAGAGAGAGAGAGAGAGAGAGAGAGAGAGAGAGAGAGAGAGAGAGAGAATGTGTGTGTGCAGTTTGTGTGACTGTGAGTCTGTGTGTGTGCTTGTTATGAACACAGGAGAGATTTAGGTTGTTGATATCACTGCTAATAACTGTCTGTCTGTCTGTCTTCCTTTTTTTTTTCTTTCTTGATGTTGCTGGGACCTGAACCCAGGGTCTTGCCTGTGGCAAGCATTTGTTTCAGTACTGAGTCACACACACACATACATTCAGACTTCACTACTCGCTTTTATAGCTATAGTGATTGTCATACATTAATCAATGGGTAGGGCAGTGCCTGGTTTCCATGTTATACAGTTGTTCATAATATCACCTATCGAAAATTGGAGTGCTAGAGAGATGGCTCAGCGGTTAAGGGCACTTTCTGTTCTTGCAGAAGACCCAGGTTCAGTTCCCAACACCTATATGGTGTCTTACAACAATCTGCAACTCCAGTTTCAGGAGATCCAATAACATCTTCTGACTCCTGTGGGCATCAGACATGCATATGGTACACAGTCATGCATGCAAGTAAAACACTCATACACATAAAAGAAAAATAATATGTCTTAAGAAGAAAAAGTTGTGATAAAGCAACTCATGGTAGAAAGAAAACCCACATTTGAAAACGTGTATTTCTTTGAGGCATTGGCTATCCTGGTTTCTAAGCTCATGTTTTTCTTGTGCCACTAGAGGGCAGCAATGGTCCATTTTGCAAAGTAGTACTTCCTACTGCAGGACAGTGTAATCCCTTTAACTACATTTATTTATTTCTATCTTAAACTGTTAATGTACATCAGGTTATGCTGTTGTAGACTTTCTAGGTAGATAATTTTTTTGCAGACTGTTATGAGCGATAAGTTATTTCTTCTAAAGTTACTTTTTATACAAAAAGTTCTCTGACATGGTAATAGGGGTAACATCTGCTATAAATGATGTGTGTTTGTGGTGTGTGCCCGCTTTCTTTAGGCCACATGTTGACACTGAGAGCTATCGTCAATCGATTTCCACTTTAATTTTTGAGGCAGGTTCTCTTACTGAATCTGGGACTTAAGTATTTGGCTAGGTAAGCTGGCCAGTAAAGTCCAGGGCTCCTCCTGCCTTTGCCTCCCCAGCACTGGGACTGAAGGTGGGTACACTTGCGTTTGACTTTTATGCAGGTCTGGGGATCTAGACTTAAGTTCTTTCTTTCTCTCTCTCTCTTTCTTTCTTTCTTTCTTTCTTTCTTTCTTCCTTTCTTAAGATTTATTTATTTATTATATGTAAATACACTGTAGCTGTCTTCAGATGCACCAGAAGACAGCATTAGATCCTATTATGGATGATTGTGAGCCACCATGTGGTTCCTGGGATTTGAACTCAGGACCTTCAGAAGAGCAGTCAGTGCTCTTAACCACTGAGCCATCTTTCCAGCCCCCTAGACTCAGGTTTTCATGCTGTGAGATAAACACTTTATTGACTGAGCCATCTCCCTAATCCCTAGTTTTACACTTTCAGTCATATGGGATCTGACTCTTTCCCAAATATCAAAATATATGTGTATTTGGAGTCTTTCTCAACTCTTCTGTTACTGTCTAAGCTGTCCCCGGTCACTTCAGTCCTGTGTCCTCTGACAGACAACTTGCATGAGTTAGGTCAGGTCATGCTACGCTGCAGCACAAGCCTTCCCATGTCTCCCCAGCTTGGTCACCAGGTGGCTCACACTAAGTGCTCAGTGCTAAATGGGGCATCAATCACTTCTCCAAAGCTCATGGAACCTCAGGAAGAAGGGGCAGAAAGTCTGTCTGAGCCAGAGGATGGGGAGGAGGGATGTGAAACGCTGCTGTAGGGGTGCACACAGCTATTGTACTTTTGAACTCATGATAACTATGGTTACGGGGACATGATCAAGTCAACAAGACCAGCCAGCATCCTGGCAGGCAGCACTTATAGCACTCAATGGTTGTGAAGGGGGATAGGCACACATTGAGAGGGCGTGGGGTGTGTGGGAGAGACTCTGCCGGTTCCTGGAGGAAGTGGGGGGGGGGATAGGGGGTATTTGTGGGGAGGAGGTGTGTAGACTCCTAGGAGGAGTGGATAGGGGGGTGTTATGGGACATATGATAAAGATGCATTGTTTACATGCAGAAGGTTGTGAAAGGATGAAAAAAAATCATGTTCTATTAGAAATTACAACTCTCTATTTACGCCTTAGGTCTTTCTCACCTTATTGGAGTTTTCTCATAACACTACATCTTTATATTGTATTATTCACTGGCATGTAAGATGTGCAAGGCCAGGGTGTTTTATTTTGTTTTTGTCTGTATTGTTCTGTATTCACATCACTCAAATGATTCTTGTCTCACGGTCCGCATTCAGTAAATACATCCTAAATGAATGAGTGGCCAACTAACCACATATCATTTTCCTTTTCCACAACAGCTGACTGCATATTCTGTTTAGGTAGACAAGAGGACGATGTGGATTGCAGATAGGACTTCTGTGGTTCTTCAAAAACCATAAACAGATTGCTAATATTGCTTAGTGTATTGTCATTAGAATTGGAATTATACATACAATGGTAAACCACTGGTTTTCAATGTGTGATATTATGTTCCCTGCAGAGGCAGCAGACCTCTACATTTTGGGTGGACAGAATCAGTTTTGGATGCTGAGACTAATGTCATACATACACAAGAAATATGAAAACCTGTTTTATGACCACAGTGGGGTCTCTAGTGAGACCTGAGACTAGATAGACCGGACCTAGGGGAAAACCAAATCCTTTTGTTCTATTAATGAAACAGCAATATAGTGACTCCTAAGGCAGTCTGCTATATTTGTTGATGTATATTATAAAGCCAAGGATATGTTTTATACAGTGTGGTATGGTGTGGTGGTGGGGGCATCTCTCTCCCGAGGAACCAGCCATATGATGGGTCTAGATAAAATAGAGTTTATTTGGGGAGCATAGGAAGGAGAGTTGAGGAGGGAGTAGAGGTAGACAAAGAGAAGGGACAAGGAAGGAGAGAGAGAGAGAGAGAGAGAGAGAGAGAGAGAGAGAGAGAGAGAGAGAGAGGGAGGAGGGGGAGAGGGAGAGGGAGAGAGAGAGGAACATGTGGAGGAGGGGGGAAGGGGAGAGAGAGAGAAAGGGTCAGAGAGTCAGAGAGCAAAGAAAGGCCAAGCAGCCCTTTTTATAGCAAGCCCGGCCTACCTAGCTGTTGCTAGGTAATTGTTGGGTGGAGCCTAGAAGGAATGCTGACATTCTTCCATTTTGGTTTAGTTAAAAAATGAGAAACTAGGAAGAGGTTGATGGTGAAGCAGGAATAGGGTCATTGTGATCTTTTGCTACTTCCTGCTAACTTTGGGGTGACGTGTCTCTGGAACACCTAAGAAAATGGAGATGGGGATGTTGGTCCAGTCTTAGAAGAGTTGGCTGTTTCCTTGCTGTCCAGGGTCTGTGGGACCATCTGTGGGTAGGGAGGAGCAGGTCCAGTAGAAACATCTGTGTCTCTGAGAGTAGGTTGAGCATCTGTGGGTTGCTTCTCTGGAGCTGTCCTGGATGTAGATGTTGAGTAAGTGCCTGGACTTGGCAAGATGCTGAAACACACATATGTTAGAGGTAGAGAATAAAGTAGGGTTGGGAGAAAAACGTTTCCTTAGGTATACACTTGAAACCATTAGGTCTTGGTGGTTGGGGTGAGGGGAGTCCCAAAACCAGGGAACGGGTGAGGAATCCCACCCTCTGGAATACGTAACAGGTAGAGTACTGGCTGGTTTTGTGTGTCAACTTGACACAAGCTGGAGTTATCACAGAGAAAGGAGCCTCCCTTGAGGAAATGCTTCCATGAGATCCAGCCGTAAGGCATTTTCTCAATTAGTGATCAAGGGTGGGAGGGCTCAGCCCATTGTGGGTGGTGCCATCCCTGGGCTGGTGGTCCTGGGTTCTGTAAGAAAACAAGCTGAGCAAGCCAGGGCAAGCAAGCCAGTAAGTAACATCCCTCCATGGCCTCTGCATCAGCTCCTGCTTCCTGCCCTGTGGGAGTTCCAGTCCTGATCTCCTCTGGTGATGAACAGCAGTGTGGAAGTGTAATCTGAATAAACCCTTTCCTCCCCAACTTGCTTCTTGGTCATGATATTTTTGTGCAGGACTACAAGCCCTGACTAAGACAGGTAGGAAGGTAGATTATTGACTGGCAGGTATACTTATCTGGAGGGAGTCGATTTGGTCCATGAGAGGTGGATCTGAGTGTGTTTCCTGGAGCTTATAAGTTTCTAAAAGAGATAAACTTGTTAACAGTATGGATGGTCTTTGAGTTGAGCTCAGGGAAGACAAAAACCTTTCATGGAGCAGAAGGAGCAAGAGAGGCTGTTCCCTCTGGTCAGAAGACTCAATGTATATTAGTTTAGTAATGAAAGAAGCATTACTAAGGGGGGGGACTTATGGGATAGCATTGGAAATGTAATTGAAGAAAATACGTAATAAAAAAAGAAGCATTACTAAGTTTATAGTTGATAAATAATCAAAGGAAACTAAAACATTGTGATGACCTTGTGAATATGAGAGTTGATCAGATAGTTTAGCACGAGAGACACCTTAAGTCTACAGTTAAAAGGCAACCAAAGGGAACTTAAATTTGTAACTGTGATGGCTGATGGCGTAGGTTTAGCATGAGAAGCACTTTAAGTCTATAGTTAGAAGACAACCGAAGGAAACTTAAAATCTGAACTTGTGATTATAAAAGTGGGTCGTACACTGAACTGTTTTATTAGGGTTGGGCTGATTTATAAGAACTCTATTGATAAATGTTAGGGTTTTGAACTTTTGAAGTCTCAATATAATAGTGGCATAGTAAGGAGAAGAAATATGAAGGAAGCATTTAGTCATTGGAAACTGAGTTAGATAAGGAAGTAGTAGAAGGTTACATCATCTGAACTTGGTTATCCCTTCTTGTGAAGCCTGTGAGCAAGGCAAACCTGTCTGCCTTTTTGATAAGAGATCTGGTAGTCTTACCTAGTTAATGTATTGGCTAATGAGCTAATAAGGTGCTGGATTACCATGCGGTAAGGAGCTAGAGGTCTGTTTTCTAGCTATCAAGCTGCAATTAGCTTAGCTGCCAATGTAATCAGAAATCTGGGAAGAATAAGTTATAATCTAGATGTCATATATAAATTAAAATGACAGAGGTTGGTCTCTAGTCCACTACATACACAGTTCTCCCAGGGCCCTGTGGTCTCCATCACAACTTGGGCAGAGTCAGTAGGGCCATCAGGCCCAGAAGATGAGTGGCTTTTTGTTCCTGTGGGTGAGGAACATGGGAGAGATGACTCACCTTAGGCAATATGAGACCTTTAATTCTCTGGGTGTCCTCTATTTGTCCACAGTTTAGGCTGAGCCCTGGCAGCAGGCAAGACAATGGAGAAGTCTTTCTTAGTAGTTATCATAGCACAATCCAGGTACAGTCCTTTGTCGCTGTGCCCATGTCTTCTTGGAGACCTTTGGGGGGGGGGCAGTCACTGTTAGAATTTGGGAGTTTCTGTCTGTTATCATAAGCTTAAGCATTTAATGTTACATTTAGCAGATTTCTGACAAGATTGAGTGCTAGTATCTATTAAGCATATCTGAATTAGACAGTCTGTGTCTGTTTTTAATTATTTGCTCTAGATTGTATCTAGCAAACAAAGATTATAACATTATAACTTAGTAGCAAAAACAAGGCTGAACATTTCTTTAAGGCAGTGGTCTTTAACTTTTCTGCTGTTGTAAATCTTTACAGTAGTATTAAATTAAATTATTATTTATCAAGGTAGGATAGAAACCACATGAAAATTTTATCTTAGTTGAAAAGTGTCTTTGGAGACTTTAAGCCAGGCTGTTCTCCTAAAGATTTTGTGTAAAGTGGGGACTTCCCATAACAAAGATGGTGAGACTGCTTTCAATCAAGATGGTATTGAAGCTACAGCCAGCCATGTGACTGCCCTTAGCTAAGATGGCATCAAAGCTATCTCTCTCTGCCTGTGGTAGAAAGCCATGTGTTTGTCATACCTTAGAATGGAGAAGAAAAAATGTGTAGCCCAGGTTGGCCTCGAACTCATGATCCCCCTGCCTCTGCCTCCTTCAGCAAATCCTACTGGCGATTTGCAAAACACATGAAACTCAAGAAGAACGAAGATCAAAGTGTGGAGACTTCGACCCTTCTTAGAACCCGGAAGGAGTTACAGAGACAAAGTTTGGAGCTGAGACGAAAGGATGGACCATCCAGAGACTGCCCCACCTGGGGATCCATCCCATAATCAGCCACCAAATGCAGACACTATTGCATACACCAGCAAGATTTTGCTGAAAGGACCCTGATATAGCTGTCGCTTGTAAGGCTGTGCCAGTGCCTGGCAAACACAGAAGTGGATGCTCACAGTCAGCTATTGGATGGAACACAGGGCCTCCAATGGAGGAGCTAGAGAATGTACCCAAGGAGCTAAAGGGGTCTGCAACCCTATAGGTGGAACAACAATATGAACTAACCAGTACCCCAGGAGCTTGTGTCTCTAGCTGCGTATGTAGCAGAAGATGGCCTAGTCGGCCATCATTGGGAAGAGAGGCCCATTGGACTTGCAACTTTATATGCCCCAGTACAGGGGAACGCCAGGGTCAAGAAGTGGGAGTGGGTGAGTAGGGGAGTAGAGATGGGGGAGGGTATAGGAGAATTTCGGGATAGCATTTGAAATGTAAATGAAGAAAACAACTAATAAAAAATTGGAAAGAAAAAAAAAGAATGGGAAGACATTTATTTATCAAAGCGTGGCTATGTGTCAGCAGAGACAAAGAGACAAATAGACATGGTTTGTCTGGTACCCAGGGCCTTATGTGTATGTGAGGAGATCTCCCCCGTCACCAAAGGCAGTCTCTGGTGCCACTGTGTTGGCACAGTGCAGCAGGTCTAAGTGGAGTACAGGGATTTCTTCTCCTGCTACAGCTGGTTTAGAGCTGGTGCAGACCAGATTGGAAAGAAATCTGAGATAAAAATTCCCCAGGAAGTAGAAACGTAAGACTGCCTGCTGGAGCAAACAGCTGGCAGCGGTGGTGGTGGCAGAGTGAGTTAAGTCTGAAACAATATCTGGAGGGTACTGCTCAGAGTCAAAGGCAGGGAGCTGAGAGCAGAGGGTGAGGTAGCTGGATCCAAGGAATAAAGCAGTTGGGAGAGAAGGTGGATTAAAAGCCTGGACATAGAATACCTTCCGTTTTTCTGGATTGCTGGCAAGAAGTAAAAGTGCTTTTTTTTTTTCTTTTTTTTTAAGTGCCATTAAGCAGCCATTTAGAGTTATTATCTAGTGGGTATTGGGGCCAAATTTAGTGTGTGACTTTGGAAGCCTTTAAGACCAGGAGGCGTCTCAGTAGAGCCTGGAAGTAGCTGCTAAGACAGTCCCTTTGAGTGAGAGCAGAAGATATTAAAATTACCCCTCGCCACTTACCGAAGGTAAATTAATAACTCAGAACAAAACGGGCAGCCAGGCTAGATTATCAAGTTGTCACGAGGTGACCTAGGGGCTAAGCTGCGGGGCCAGTGTCCAAGGGGGTCTGGTTTACCTAAGCCTAGGATTTTCCAGCAGCTAGCATGACTATGGTACCTCTATCCCCAAGGACACCAGAGGGTGCCTGTGAGCTCTACAGCCCTTCCTTGGGACCAGGGGCCATTTACACTGACCGATGGGGGAAGCTGACCAATTTGCTGGTGTTTGGATGGAGAGGTCTGGTGATCTGATGGCTGGAAAGTCCATGCGGCAGCGGGAAATGTGAACCTGCGAGTTTGTAAATCTGAGTCAAGACACCAAATGATGTGTTTTATAAAACCCAGGATATGTTTTATAGAGCGCGGAATGGTGCGGTGGGAGGGGATACCTCAGTGGGTCCATGTTGAGGCACCCCTTCCCCGAAGTACCAGCCATACAACAGGTACAGTATAGAATAGAGTTTATTTGGGGGCATGGGAAGGGGAGTTGAGAAGGGAGAAGGGTGTAGAAACAGAAGGGAGGAGGGGGGGGCAAGGGGGGAAGAGGGTGGACAGGAACATTGGGGAGTGGGGAGGGGAAGGGGAGAGAGGGAGAAAAGGGTCTGAGAGGAAAAAGAGTCAGAGAGGGAAGGGAGGCCAAGCAGTCCCTTTTATAGCAAGCCCCGCCTACCTAGCTGTTGCTAGGTAACTGTTGGGTGGAGCCTAGAAGGACTGCTAACTCCTGTAGATCAGGTCTCACTCAGAAAAACTTCTTCCTGCAGATAGAAGCTAATACAGAGACCCACAGCTAGACAATGTGCAGAGAGTGAGAGATCTTGGCATATTCAGTCCTAAATAGGATGTCTTCATCAAACTCCTCCTCTTAGGGCTCAGCGAACTCTGCAGAAGAGGAGGTAAAAGCAGAATAAAAGGCAGACACTAAGGAAACAGTGCCTTCCAGATACAGTAGGACACACATATGAACTCACAAGAGACTGGGCCAGGCATGCGCAGAGCCTGCACAGATCAGACATCTGCCTAAGACAGATGGGGTCTTAGCACGGAGAGGGGAACTGGATAAGAGACTCCCATCCCTAACCCAGAAGCTATGTCCAATTGGCAACCTCTTGAGAAGAAGAACTAGTGTTTGCTGACGGCCTCTCACGGAGTGTAGAAACCACACTAAAGTGCTGGTCCCGTGCCCGGCTGTAGACGGCTAACACAGAACGAACTCAGTGGTCTCTCTGCAGATGTTTTGGAGAGATCACATAGTGCTTAGTTTGGACCTATGTTACCCTCCTGGTCTTGTGCTTATATATTATGGTTTCTGATTTTTGTGGTTTTATGAGTTTCATGTGTATAAGTTTGTGTAAGCTTCTCTGTGTGTACAGTGTATATGGTTTTTTGGGCTCTCTTTCTGTTTGTTTTCTTTTAGTCTGGATATATATATGTTTGTTTTCTAAAAAGAGAGAAAGAAGTCATGGAGTTGGATGGATGGGGAGGTGGGGTGGGAGGATCTGGGAGGAGATGAAGGGAAGGAAGCCATGAGAAAATACTGTATAAAAACCATACTTTCAATTAAATAAAAAAGAAGGGAAAAGTATATCACATATTTTGACCATATTCTCCTTCTCCAGCCTTCATCTTTCTCCTCCCTGACCCTCCCTTGTTCCCATTACTTTCCTTCTTTCCTCGAGGCTCCGGAAGGATGAAACTTTGTTAAAAGAAACTCAGTCTCTGGAGAAAGACAACTTCCAAGTGTTAAATCTGTGTTTTTTTTTTTTTTTTTTTTTAAAAGTCCACTAGCTAGGCATTTCCTCAGTGTGATACATGTTCAATTACTCGTTTTTTAGCATTGCCTAATTTAGATAAGGTTTTACCAGAAAGCCACGGAAAAGCTATGATTTCAGCATTTCAAATGGCCTGTGCCTCTGTAGCGGAAGTATCCCATTTCGCAAGTGATCATTAAGGACAGGAACAGGGTGAATTTGTTAGTCAGTCACCGAGCTCCTCATTAGTGAGCTAGCTAGTAAGGTGGCCTGCTGAGTGATTAGGAGGAAAGATGGAGAGAGGAATTGCATACTTCCAGATCCGATCTTGTTAATACTGGATAGCTGATTAATAACTGCGGAGAAAAGA
Source organism: Mus musculus (assembly GCF_000001635.26). Classification (NCBI taxonomy): domain Eukaryota; kingdom Metazoa; phylum Chordata; class Mammalia; order Rodentia; family Muridae; genus Mus; species Mus musculus. Next base: position 34,188,991 of record NC_000074.6, read on the forward strand.
AAGGTCCTTCTGGATGGCCCACAGGGAGCAATACCTAATTAGAGGAAGCTTCCCCTGCCAAACACAGCTGCTGCCTACGGGTTGATGCATAACCTTGTGACATCGCGCTTGGAACTGAGCCTAACTCTTGCCCCTTTCTCCCGGAGTGTGCCGGTATGATTCACCGATGGGAAGAGCGGTTCTCTGGAGGTGAGCCCTCCTACGCGTGAGCCTCAGATCCCGATGGACTCGTTTTGAATTCACCCTCCCTTGGAGATTGTCAATTAGGTAATCTCTCCTACTCAGGTTTATGATTAAGGTGAATTAGAAAATTAGTGGCACTTAAACTGGTTATGAGAGATGCCTGAGCTTGGGTGGGCCTGACAAGGCATAACTACGCTCTGCAGCACTTCATATGAGCCTTGAACCTTGTCTCCCCCAGCTTCTTGGCTGGGCAGAATTTCATTCCTGTTAATGCTGTCATTGATAGAGCAGCTAATTGTTAACTCAAAGGACAAGGAGGGGGAGAAGTCTCCAAACTTATCCGAACTTTGGGATGATAATCAGGCATGCCTTTCTTTCAAATTCTTTCTCAATAAGCACAACAAACACAAACAGAAACTTTGGAAATTTATAAGGGAAAGAGAATGGGGTGACCCGATCAACACACTCCCTTAGGGATAGCCACGTGACACTGGCATTCAGTAAGACCAATTGATAACCAGTCTAAGGACATAGCTACTGCTTCTTCTTCTTCTTCTTCTTCTTCTTCTTCTTCTTCTTCTTCTTCTTCTTCTTCTTCTTCTTCTTCTTCTTCATTTATTTATTTATTTATTTATTTTATGTATATGAGTACACTGTGAGCCTTCATGTGGTTGTTGGGAATTGAATTTTAGAATCTCTGCTTGCTCCGGTTGCCCCTGCTCGCTCCGCTCCAGTCAACCCTACTCTGGCCCAAAGATTTCTTTATTATTATAAATAAGTACACTGTGGCTGTTTTCAGAAACACCAGAAAAGGGCATCAGATCTCATTATGGGTGGTTGTGAACCACCATGTGGTTGCTGGGATTTGAACTCAGTGCCTTTGGAAGAGCAGTTAATGCTCTTACCCACTGAGCCATCTCACCAGCCCCCAGGAAGTAACTTCTGAACATTCAATTGTGTTTCACCGATCTGGGTCTAACTCCTTTGTGTGCGTGCTTTGCATGTGCATAGTAATATGTATGAGTAAGCACAGAAGCTAGAGGAAGGTTTTGAGTGGCTTCCTCTAACACAGTAGTTTTCAACCTGTGTGACTCATTGGGGTGGTGGTGTCAAAGGACCCTTTGACAGGGGTTGCATATCAGATATTTACATTATGATTCATAGAATTATGGTGTAACAACAAAAATAATTTTATGGTCAGGGGTTACCACAACATGAGGAACTGTATTAAAAGGGCCGCAGCATTTGTAAAGTTGAGACGACTGATGTAACACTTTATGCTTTATTTCTTTGAGGCTGGTTTTCTCTGAACCTTATGATTCTGATTTTTGGCTAGGCTGGCAGCCAGCAAGTCCTAGAGAGCCCCTATCTTTGTCACCACTCCTTTATGAGTGAGGCTATAGGCACAGTGAGCATATGCCTGTCTTGGTATGTGGGTGCTGGGATTTGAATTCAGGTCCTTGTGGATATGCAGCAAGCACTGTAACCACGGAACCATTTCTCCATTCTGCTAAGATCCATCTTTATGCAGTGGTATCCTGCATCGGTTACTGTTTTTTGATACTGTTGGAAAAAGGAATTGTTTTAATTTCCTTTCAGATTGTTCATTACTGGTTGTATAGAAATTCAACATATATATTGGTTTCTTACAGTGTAGTGCCTTAGACCCTGTTCTATCACTGTGAAGAGACACTATGACCATGGCAAACATATATATATATATGTATATATATATGTGTGTGTGTGTGTGTGTGTGTGTGTGTGTATGTGTATATGTGTGTGTGTGTGTGTGTGTGTATGTATATATAGTATTAGTTAGGGTTTTACTGCTGTGAACAGACACCATGACCAAGGCAAGTCTTATTAAAAAAAAAAAACAACAGCAATATTTAATTGGGGCTGGCTTACAGATTCAGAGGTTTAGTCCATTACCATTAAGGTGGGAGCATGGCAGGCATGGTGCAGGAGGAGCTGAGAGTTCTACATCTTCATCCAAAGGCTGCTAATAGAAGACTGACTTCTAGGCACCTAGGGTGAGAGTATTAAGCCCACACCCATAGTGACACACCTATTCCAACCAGGTCACACCTATTCCAACAAGACCACTTCCAAATGTGCCATTTCCTGGCCCAAGAATATACAAACCATCATATATATACATATATATGTACATATGTGTATATATATATATATATATATACACATACATACATATATATACACACACATATATGTATATATACATATGTAATTTTATTGGAGCTGGCTTACAGTTTTATAGTTCTAGCCCATTGTCACCATGGTAGGGAGCATGGCCACATGCAGGCAGACATGGTACTGGAGAAGAAGCTGGGAGCTATATCCTCTTGGCAGGAAGAGAGAGGGATTCTGAGCCTGGCTGGTGCTTTTGAAACCTTAAATGCACAATGACATACTTCCTCCAATAAGGCCACACCTACCCCCAAAAGGCCACACCTCTATCCCATCTTAAGTAGTGCCACTCCTTGATGACCAAGCATTCAAATATGTGAGCCTATGGGGTCCACTCGTACTTAACCAGCACAAGTGTCATAGATTGGCTTTAACACAAACATATTAGTAGAATCATTAAAAAGTTAGCATGCCCTCCCCTTTTCTAGACTTGAAAGCCTGAGGATTACTATTAATAGAGTCTTGATATTAATGTTTGATAATATTCTACAGTGAAGTCACCTGTCCTAGATTTTCTTTGTAGAAAACTGTAAAATTGCTCATTCAACCTCTCTATAGGTTACAGGTTTATTCATAGTTTTCGTTTCTTTATGAGTCATTTTTCAAAGTTTGTGTACTGTGAAGAATTTTACTTAGGTTATTGAATTTGATGACATCATTTCCAGCCTTCATTTATAGTCATTTTATTTCTGTAAATTCAGTAGTAGTATCCCACTTTCATACTTGGGTTTAGTAACCTGACTACTATCTTTTTTCTTCTTTTCTTTGTCAGACTAGTTAAATGTTTCTCCATTTATTTGCCTTTTCAAAGGTATACATTTTGATTTAGTTCTTTCTAAGGTTTTTTGATATTTTATGTATCTCCTTTGCTCTAATCCCTTTTTTAATTAGGTATTTTCTTCATTTACATTTCAAATGTTATTCCCTTTCCTAGTTTCCTCTCTGAAAGCCCCCTATACCCCCCACTCTAATCCTTTTTATTTCCTATTGCTGCTCTTCTTTTTGCATATATATATATATATATATATATATATATATAGAGAGAGAGAGAGAGAGAGAGAGAGAGAGATAAAGTCTCACTATGTACTCCTGCATGGCTTGGAACTTGCTGTGTAGACCATACTCACAGGGATCCCCCTGCCTCTCCCTTGTGAGTGCTACCACTCTTGGGCTTTTCTGGTTCCATGGATATTCATCTCATGTTGTGAGACCCCGATTTAAAGCGTTTCTCCCTGAAAGGTAAAGCCCCTAGATGTTCCCCAAGCTTGTTTTCCCTGATCTCTAAAAATACAGCCAGAAAGAAGCTCTTTGTTCTCTATAGCCAGCAAAAAGCCTTTTTGTTTCTGTGCCTTACAGCCAGAGATACGATGACTGTAACAAGACCTAGCCAGGTGCTTGCTTGGCTCCCTTTGCCAAGGACACGGAGATTTCACAGAGAAGAGCTACAGCTCACTCCCCACTCCTCATGCCTTGTAATTTTACCAAGGACACCTGCTAGAGAAGAGCTGTAGCCAAATTCCTCCCAACTCCTTCCAACTCTCCTCCCAACTCCTCTCAACTCCTCCCAATTCCTCACTTTTCCTTTAAAAGCTCCCTACTGTTACCTTAACTCCCCTGCCCTTCGTGGTGGAAGGAGTTCGTCCTCAGCTAGCTGATAATAAAGCCTCTTGCAGTTTGCATCAGGTGTGGTTTTCTCTTGAGTCATTGGGGTGCCGGCCAGCTCATCCCAGAACTTGAGGGGAGGCCCAGCTTCGAGGGTCTTACAATGTATTCATCTCAAAGTATTTTCTAATTTTCCATTTTTCTCGACATGTTGTGGTTTAGCAGTTTTTTTTTTTTTGTTTTGTTTTGTTTTTTTGAGACAGGGTTTCTCTGTGTAGCCCTGGCTGTCCTGGAATTCACTTTGTAGACCAGACTGGCCTCGAACTCAGAAATCCGCTTGCCTCTGCCTCCCAGGTGCTGGGATTAAAGACGTGCGACACCACTGCCAGTCTAGCAGTGTTTTATATAATTTCCACATAGTCATCAATTTCCTAGACTTTTTTTTTCTTTTATTGATGGGGCCAGAGAAGATACTCGGTGTGCTTTATCTGCTAAAAGCTCATTGAGAATTGTTTTGTGCTGTAAATATGTCCTATCATGCAGATATTTCATGTGTGTTTTTGAATTCTGGATATGAGAAGAATGGCTATCATGAGAAGAAAATTCTATAGAGAATTCTATGGAGTCTTCTGTTAGAACTCTCTAAAGGAACAGAACTGATAGAATAAATATACAATTTACCTTTCTTTCTCTGTATATATTAATCTATCTATCTATCTATCTATCTATCTATCTATCTATCTATCTATCTATCTATCTATCTATCTATCTACCTACCCATCCATCCATCATATCTATCTATCTATCTATCTATCTATCTATCTATCTATCTATCTATCTATCATCTATCTATCTATCTATCTATCTATCTATCTATCTATCCATCTACCTTTCCATCTATCCATCCATCTTCTATCTATCTATCTATCTATCTATCTATCTATCTATCTATCTATCTATTATCTATCTATTATCTATCTATCTATCTATCTATCTATCTATCTATCTATCTATCACAGGCTATAGTCTGGTTAGGGCAACAGTGACTGTTCCTCGACCAAGAATCTGGTCCAGAGATTGTGGCTCAGTCCACAAGGCTGGATGTCAATCAGGTGCCAGAGTCCTGGAGGATTCCCAAGAGCTGATGGTCTATGCTAGAATCCTGAAGTTCTAATACTTGCAAAAGAATGCCTCAGCAACAGGAGAGATGAACTTGCCAGTGAGAGTGAGGACAAGCAAGCAAAAAGCAAAATCTTTCCTCTTCTGTGTCCTTTTATATGTCCTGCCACAAGAAGGTGTGGCCCAGATTTAGGATGGGTCTCCCTACCTCAAATGATCCAGCAAAGAAAATCCCACATAGACATGCCTGGCTGCTTAGGTTTTAGTTGAACGCAGACATAGTCAAGTTGACCACTGAGATTAGCCACCACAAGTCTGGCTGCTTTATTGTGGGGTTCAAGGGTTCTTCATCCACATCCATGTTCTTTCTAGGGATTCTATCCACTATCAGAAGTGGAACATTGACCCTTGCAGTTATGGGTGACACTTTCCCTTAAAGTTCTGGGAGTTTTGTCTCTAGCATCTTGTCTCCTGTTTTAGACAAGTGTATGTTTTGAACTGTTGTTATTACTTCAGTTGACTGACACTGTTGTCATCAGATATTAGTGACTTTCGTCTCTTATCACCTAGTCATAGAGCTTACAGCTCAATTTTACCTCTCATTTCCTGCTCTGCAGCCTGGTGATCCGCCGGAGGGCTTTTCTGAATAGTTATTCTGTTCTGGGTATTTCTGGAGGCTGTTCAGTATCTCAGGAGCACAAGGGAGCTTCCCAGAGTCCGTATTCTTTAAACATGTATATATGTATAATAGATACGTATTATATACATGTATAATATATATACACACATTATACATATATGCACTTGTTGTAGGTATGCATATGTGTGTGCTAGTATGTGTGCACATGTGTGTACATGCACGTGGAAGCGACCATTCAGTGTCATCTGCCTTCCTCCTTTGTTCTCCTATGTGTTGAAACAGGATCTTTCTTGCTCAGCCTGAATCTCACCACCACAGCAAGGTTTGCTTGCCAAGAAGCTCTTAGGATCTAATTGTATCTGCATCTTAAGTTCCGTGGTGACAGCATTGTCACATCCAAATTTGGCACAGGTGCCGGGGGTCTACACCCAGGCCCTCACGCTTTCATGGCAGGCACTTTGCTTAGAGACCTATGTCCTGTAACCTCATTATAATCTTTAATGAGAGTGGAGCTCATTCTGCTCCCTAAACTACCGTACGGATATTGTGACCTCTTATCTTCAGTGTCCCACCAAGCTGGGAAGTGGGAGAGGGAACCAGAGGTGCTAGAACGTTACACCCATTTCTCCCTGAGATTCCATCAGTTTCTTCTGGAGTTAGTGGTCCCCTCCTGCTATAAGATTATAAATTTCATAAAGCTGAAGAAGCCAATTCCAATAAACTTTGCTGGTCTTTTTCATTACTCTGACAGACTGAAAGACTTAGATTTCTCCTTTCTGCTATTTTTAAATGTTTATGTTTATATATGTATTTTGTGTGTCTGTGAAATGTATATACATGCCCGTGGAGGCCAGAAGAGGGTGTTGGGTTCTCTGGAGCTGAATTTAGAGATGGTTGTGAACCATGTGGGGTGTGTGTGTGTGTGTGTGTGTGTGTGTTTAAACTGATGTCATTCAATATCTGAATTCTAGGGCAGGTTGTCTCTATCATGAAACTAGATATCCAATGTCTACTTAATCCCTAAAGCTAGAGTACAGTTTTGGATGATTTATTGTGGTTCAAAACCAGGGCTGTAATAGTCAGTTATTTACTTATACAATTCTCCAGCAAGGAATCTATTCCTTTTTTTAAAAAATTAATTAATTTATTTTATGCATATGAGTACACCACCATTGCTGTCTTCAGACACACCAGAAGAGGGCACCAGACCCCACAACAGATGGTTGCGAGCCACCATGTGGTTGCTGGGAATTGAACTCAGGACCTCTGGAAGAGCAGTCAGTGCTCTTAACCACTGAGCCATCTCTCCAGCCCCAAGGAATCTATTCCTTAAATAGAAGCTAGACGTATTGGGTTTATCTGCTTTCTCAATGTTTTGCAGGTTACAACTTAATTTTGAACAATGGATGCACTTTATCTGTAGGTAATAAAACTTTAGTTACCTTCAAATGGTGTCCTTCCAAAGAGCTTGGAAGAGATAGAAATCTATCTCTTCCTGTCGTTCAGTTTGGGATGATCCAGTTGATAACTTATGTCACTCATTTTGTGCTGTTGACTACTTTGGCCTTCAAAATGTGATGCTTTCTGATTCTATTTATGAGTTTACAGTTTTTTGTTGTTGTTGTTTTTTTTAATTTAAGAGTTTGGAAATGCTGGTGTTAGAGATGGCTGCGAACCATCTGGTGTGTGTGTTTAAAGTGATGTCATTTAGTATCTGAATTCTAGAAGTATCCAAGGCAGGTAGATCAGAGTAGTTTAGTAGAGAGAGGCTGTTGTTGCTAATGTGGTTCCTTTGACTGGAACTTGGGAAGCTTAAAACCTTTTGGTTCAACTCGTCTTTCTTTCCTCTTAAAACATTTTGACTTGAATTGGTGTGGTATGTAAATCTTAAAACCAGCACGAGGGAGAAAGGAGGATTGCCATAAACTACGTAGTGAGTTCCAGGCTGCACATGACCTCAATAGTGAGTTTCACTTAAAATGGCAAGACTTTGTCTCAAATTACCCAAATAGCAAACAAACAGCTAAACTACACACAAGCCAAAAATAAAGCCCCAACCAATTTACTTTAGAGAAATTGAAATGTTTTTAAAAGCAGAGAGAATACAATACTCTTCCCTCAACCATGTGGGGATATACTCCAATGCTTCATTTAGTTAATGCTTAAGATGACTTCTGCTCTACAAGCCTGCCAGAATCTTATAAATTAGGTATCAGGATCCATTAGCAAAAACAATACTACAAAACAGTGTGGAGCGATAGTGAAAGTCACTTAAAATGTATAAACTTTATTTCCAGAAAAATTCCATTTAACATTTTAAAATCGTGGTTAATCATGGTAATTGAAACACAGGAAGCAAAACTATAGACGAGGAGGTCTACCTTATAATGCCCTAATTTCTTTTCTTTAGAAAAATATTTCTAGTCTGGACGTGGTGGTGCATACTTTTAATCCCAGCACTCAGGAGGCAGCGACAGGACGATCTCTGTGAGTTCAAGGCCAGGCTGGTCTATAGAGCAATTTCCAGGATAGTCAGGCTACACAGAGAAACTCTGCCTTAAAAAAAACAAAACAAAACAAAATATTTATTTTATTTATTTATTTTGTGTGTGTGTGCACATGTGCGTGTGCGTGGGTGTGTGGGTGTGTCTGTGTGTCTGTGTTGAGTTTATGCACACCATGTGTATGCAGCCTGGAGACCAGGAGGCATCAGATCTCCTAGAATGGAACTTACAGGCTGATGTGAGTTGTGTAATGTGGGTACCGGGAACTGAACCTGGGTCCTCTGGAGGGGCGGTAGGAGCTCTAGCCTAGGTCCCTCGCTTCAATCGTTGTGTACTTTGGCCAGTGTTGTTTCATCTGTTGCTAGCCTCAAGATCATTAAGAAAAAACAATCCAGACACTACCATGCCATCTTATCAGTGGAGGCCACAAAAGACACAGACTCATTTTAGGACACCAAATCCCTAAGGCAAGCGATGGACTTTCTAACTGCACATATGCTTGTCTTCAACAATAGGCACTTCCTCCTCTCCTTAACAAGGATGAACAGGGCACCTGGGCAGAGTAAAAACAGAAATCTAGCTTAAGTCTTTTTCCCTTTTTAATTTAAATACCTAAAGCATTTTAGTTGTCACACCATTGAATGCATTTATTTAGGTTTTTTTTCTTTCTTGGCTTTGTGAACTCTCACAACGCCCTAGCTGATGGGTTAGAAAGGGCTGGTGATGCTCCATGGGTAGCAAGGCAAGCAAAGAAAGGGATGGGGTACCTGGGCAGCTCTAGCCTGGCATTTGGCAATAGGTGGTGATGTTCCCCTGTATCTGTGTTTTATTGGCTTGGCTTCCTTGAAGGAGGAAAGGTTTCTTTTGACAGATCGTTTCAGAGGCTTCAGAAGCCCTGGTGTTTGGTGTTTCCGTGGTGAGTCAGAGCATCCTGGTGGTCAGATTGGTGATGAGGTAGCCATTTACTTTATGGTGACAGAAAACAGAAAGGGAAGGGCTGGGGACAAGGGAAAGCTTCTAAGAATATACTGTCTCCTACAAGGCTTTCCAAAATTCCCATCATGTCCCAATATAGCCATTTATTGATGAACCTATCAGTAGATTACTCCATGGATGAGCTTAGAGTCTGTATGATGCCACCATTTCCCCAAAGCCCCAAATTGCTGCCTCTGGGGGACAGTTCAGATTCAAACTAGAACAGGAGCTAACTATAGCAACGACGACGACGATGATGTTTATGGTGATGATGAACTACTTTCAGTTGATTTTTTTTTTCTTTGAAGAAAAACAACACAGCTATACAGTCTAGAATCTAGAAGGAAGGGGACCTAAAAGTGCAAACTACTAGATCTGGGTGGGGGGGGGTGGGAGCAAGAAGAAGGCAGAGGAAAAGGAGCCTCAAACTTTGAGTAAGGGGGACCTGAGTTGAGCTCATTTAACCCTGGGATTTTTTCTCTGTGTGTGTGTTTTCTGTCAATACTCTGATTTGTAGACTTCATTTCCCAGGTTAGACACCATTTAACACACGATTTGCTGTGCTGTGATCCTTCTATAGTGTTGGGGGAAAACGGGTTTTCAAGGCTGGCTTCCTTTAAAGATCAAGATGTGTTTTGATGCAAACCCAGGGATGCGTCATGCGCCTCACAAAAGAAGATTTAGGATCCCCATCTTTGCATCGGTCCATTCTTCGAGCTCCAAGGCAGGCAAGGAGGTAGGCTGGATCCTAATAACTTCCTCTCTGTAGGCCAGAGGAGCTGATCAGAACTCTGGTCTTCTCCGTCTGGCTTGTTAAAGGTGTTGAAACAGGACCGTGGAGGGAATGAATGCCAGACCTCTGTTATTTATGCAGAGAGACAGAGTGAAACCTCCCAGCTTCTGAATTCACCCAGTTGGCTTGGAGATGCGTCTCTGACTCCTCACTTCCTTTGGCAGTAGGATGTACAGAGCCGGGCCAGCTGGGAAACGTCCCATCTTCCTCCTCCACCTCCTCTTGGCATCCTGACAAGGCATTCCTTGTACGTATACCACCATCCAGCTCTGGTAGTGACTTACTGGCTCCATGTTTATCCTGGAATTTCATTTGCAGGCCAGATAGCAACAGTATGTATACATCAAGCGATCCAGACCCAGTCACTGAAACATCCCTTTAGCAAACATTTAACACTTGTATGAGTGCCAGGTATTAAGCTAGATGCTCCGTGAGGATACAACCTGAAAGATGATCTTAACAGGCACTGTAGCCCCTTATTCTAAAATATTTTATGTGTATGTGCTTGCATGGGTTTCTATGTACCAATTTGTGCAGCTGCCTGCAGAGGCCAGAAGAGGACGTCAGACTCCATGACTAGGACTTTACATGATTGTGAGCAACCTGACTTGGGGGTCGGGAACTGAACCCAGGTCCTCTGGAAGAATGAGTCTTCTTAACCAGTGAGCGATCTCTCCAGCCCCAGGAGTAGGTTCTTCGCTTGACAAGGAGACAGTGTGGATCCAACAGTGCAGGCCTGTCTGAATTGGGGCATTCTGGATGATTACAGCTGTATCACCATTTGCCTTTTGGCTGCTTCCCAACACGAGGATCTCAAGATGTCTTCCTGGGGTGGATCACTGAAACTGAACGGCAAGGCACACTACTGTTGATGGAGAGTTGTGGAGAAATAGTTCTACATCAGGGGTAAGAAGTGGAAGGATGTCACCATGGATGTCCAAGTCTGGATGTCATACAAGGGATGAATCACTTTGATTTTACTTCAATTTAATTGTCACCTCCCCAAGTTTAGCTCTGCAAACTGACCTTTTCATCAGCTCTGGCTTCTGTCCTACTAAAGGTTCATTCTTGTAGCCTTTAATGACAACAAATCTTTGCATTATGAGAAGGCCTTCCAGTGAGGCTGGTAACTACAGGGCTTTTCTAATATTGCCCCAGTTCCTGAATAATGCCACGGAGGTTTTTTTTTTTTTCTTATGTGGTAACTTCGAATTTTATTTTTTTCCCAAAATTTAAAAATTCATATTACATCCTAGTAGTCACAGCTCCCTTCTTCCTCTCCTTCCAGTCCTGCCCTTACAAACCTCTCTCCCTCATTAATCCCTCCCTCTTGGGACCACCCCACACTGGGACAACTAGTCTCAGCAGGACTAAGCACCTCCTTTCTCACTGAGGCCCAATCAGGTAGTCCAGGTAGAGGAAGGGGATCCAATGGCAGAAAATAGAGTCAGAGGTAGCCTCTGCTCCAATTGTTAGGGTATCCACATGAAGGTGCACAACTGATACAAATGTGTGTGTGGGGTCTAGGTCCAGCCTCTACATGTTCTTTGGTTGCTGTGGTTCAGTGTCTGTGAGTCCCCATGGGCCCAGGTTAGTTGACTCTGTAGGTGTTCTTGTGGCGGCATCCTTGACCCCATGGAGGCTTAATTTGTATTAATTAATGCCTAGGCCTTAAGCTAGACTTGTTCACAACTAGCTCATAACTTTATTATTTCAATTATACTTGTCTAAGTTCTGCCACATGGCTGGTTACCTCTCCTCAGTTTCACAAGTCCAGCTTCCTCCACATCTCGGCAGTAAATATCCCACCTCTCACTGTTTCCCAGAGTTGTTCTCTCTGCCCGATGTCCCACCTTACTATTCTGCCTTTTGTTATAGGCCATAGGCATTTTATTTTAACCAATCAGAGGGTGGCTTAGGCAGGCAAGGATGGACAGAGACACATCTTCACACAATGTAAATAAACACGATCCCTACAGAGGCTGTCACATGGGAAAGTTTTCAATATTGAAGTTCATTGAAAAAGTGTACTAGAGACTTTTGGTTTTCAGTAAAAAACAAAAAACAAAACCAAAAACAGAAAACCTATATTGATTTTTACCCCCTCCTGAGGTAGAATGAGGGAAGAATATTGTCCTGCAGTCAGGCCTCTGGTTTGACTAGTTGTGATCAATGGGCAGTGTGTGAAATCAATTTGAGTCACTTCTGGATATTTAGCTGCCAGGGTGGAATACCCTGTTGCTAAGATGTCTAGACACAGACTTGCTGGGCTGAGTCTCAGTCTGCATCTTTAACTATTTGGTGTTCAGCTTTATTCTCCAAAATGGGTGCAGTAATTCTTTTCTTTCACCAATGTGATATAATGGTACTATTTGTCCACATCACTGACAAATTAAAACTTAAACATTTTTGTTTTTGTTTTGTTTTGATTTTTTTTTTGAGATACGGTTTCACTATGTAGCTGTCTTGGAGCTCACTCTGTAGCCCAGGCTGGCCTCAAACACACAGAGATACACCTGCCTCTGCCTCTGCCTCTCAAGCGCTGGGATCCAAGATGCGTGCTACCACCACCTTGCTAGTATTTTACAATAAAGTAGTTGTAAAATACTGCTCACCTGTTTTGGGAGTGAGCATAATTTTGCATTTCTGTGACTAGTTGTGAAATTGGCAAGTCAATTGTAGTTATTGGCTTTTTGGGCTCTAACTTCTAGAAATAGTTTGGTTTCTGTCAGGATAACACTTTGGTTGTTGATTTTCTACAGCTCAGTAATTAATTGTTCATGTTCAGAATACTGCTTTCAGAAAACAACACCAGAAAAGCTACATTTCCCGACTCCCTTGCAGCTAGGATGTACCAAATAAATCTAGCTTCTTTCAATCACACTGTGTCCTTATAACATTTAATTTGTAAGTGAGCAACATGGGCAGCATCCTTAGAGTGAGGGTCAGTGGCTGTAGCAAATAGTTCTTATCCTCTTAACACACAGGTGCAAGCAATATACATTTGTCTGTAATTCATGTCAGAATCTGATGTGAGATGTCCTGATGGGTCACTGTTCCATATGCTCACTTTGGGACTTAGACATTCTTCTTTTAAACTGAAATCTGTAGTTCTGTTTTATTGTAGATCCTCAGAGATAATGGAAAGAATCAAGAAAGGGACACTTGTAGAACATTGATAATGAGCCTTTCTCTCGCAGGAAGGAAAGTACTTTTCTTCTAGCATTTTTGTGCTGCCTGGATCAGAAATGTTTCACTAGCTGCAAGGGAGTCTGGATCAGTGCCATTCCTGCCTGTAGGCTACAAGTACCGGCTGCTGTGTCAGCTGTTTCACTTCTCCATTGCACCTAGACCAGGCTGTCATCAATTACTTCTGATAATGGGCTGTTTTCTCTTCTGTTGGTTTGTCCTTTGGTCCTGCATGTCTAACCTTTGAGATTGGGCCTGGAGAAGAATATCTTTGCTGGCATAGACACTACTGTCTGAGTAGCAGCCTGCATGTTCCGCTTATATTAAGAGCAAGCTCAGACTCACATTAGCATAAAAGTAAGCCTTCAGCAAATCCATTTTACAAGTTTCAAGCCCAACAACATCTCTTCCTAAACTAGACCAGAATGAAGCAAATATTTGTAATTCTTATGCAGTTGAGGTAGGACATTTTTGTTGATTCTTTGACTAAACAGCAGCCTATTTGAAATGTTATTGTTGCCACCAATGATAATGGCGTGGTACTGACAATGGAGCACAAACTTAAGAAAAAATGTTGTCATTGCACTTCTGTGTAAGGGGCTCAGACAGACAGCAGGAATCCCATCTTTGCTTCTGGGGCACAAACAAAGCATCAGGGATCATGGCTGTGGCTGTCACAAGTGGAATGCTTGCCTGGGATGCTTTGAGACCCAGGCTTAATCCCCAGCATTGCATAGACTAGGCATAGCAGTATGTACCTGTAGTCCTAGGGTTTTGCAGGCTGAGGCAGGAGGATTAGAAGGTCAAAGTTCTCCTTAGTTACTGTGGTGGTTTGAATAGGTATGGGCCCCCCCCCATTGACTCATGTGTGTGAATGATTGACCCACAGGGAGGGGCACTATTAGGAGGTATGGCCTTGTTGGAGTAGGTGTGACTTTGTTGGAGGAAGTGTGTCATTATGGGGGTGAGCTTGGAGTTCTCCTATGCTCTAGTTACGTTCAATGTGGCAGTCTCCTGCTGCATGCAGATTAAGATTTAGAACTTTCAGCTTCTTCTCCAGCACCATGTCTACCTGCACACTGACACGCTTCCTGCCATGATGATAATGGACTAAATCTCTGAAATGTAAGTCAGTCCTATTGAAATGCTTTCCTTTTTAAGAGTTGCCATGATCATGGTATCTCTTCATAGCAATAAAACCCAAACTAAGACAGCTACATAGACTGGGTTACATGAAACTGTATACCAAAAAGAAAAACAAAGACAAAACCATGGGACTGGCGCTGCATATTCCTGGGTTCAAGAAAAAGCAAAGGTGGAAGGTTCAGGACAGAATAATTGTAACTTGTAGTTGAAGCTCTTCAGAATCAATTCTTCACTTTTTGGTTCATATTTGATCTAAATCTTACCAAGAGGTGAACAACCTCATATTGACTGCACTTTCCTATTTCATCCCAAGGAAGTTGTTTAATTTTGTTGAATTTCAATTTATTCATAAGTATCCTCCCAGTCACTGCTTTTGCAATGTGGTTCCCTCCTTCCCTTACAGATTTTCACAGATTCTCCTTTTCCTCTTCCTCCTCCTCCTCCTTCTTCTCCTTCCTCAGCTGTATTTATTTATTTTATGTATATGAGTACACTGTAGCTGTACAGATGGTTGAGAGCCATCATGTGGTTGCTGGGAATTGAACTCAGGACCTCTGCTCACTCCGGCCCAAAGATTTATTTATTATAAATTATTAATACACTGTAGCTGTCTTGAGACACACCAGAAGAGGGCGTCAGATCTCATTACGGATGGTTGTGAGCCACCATGTGGTTGCTGGGATTTGAACTCAGGCCCTTCAGAAGAGCAGCCATGCTCTTAACCGCTGAGTCATCACCCCAGCCCCACAGATTCTTCTTATTCTTGGCTGCTTTCATTGTTCTCCACCAGATGGCTCCAGTCTGCCTGTGAAAACCCACATCCACAGCTTCCTTCCTATGGAGCGGGGACTGCGATGGCTGATTCCTTCTCTCGGTGCAAACGGATGGATTCCTTTCTGCACCACTTTAAACAAAGCCATTTCACATGTTTGGAAACATCTTCTTTCTCCTGTGTTCTTTGGTGTGCTCCTTTCATTTAACTAGACACCCACACACAAACAGTCCAGTTGTTTATTCACTTATTTTATGGTGGTACTATATTCCCTGATATGGGCTGTAGCCAGGCTTGGTGTCCCCAAAGATGGCCACTGGTGTAGTGAGAAGCAGGGTGCAGACATACAGAGCTGTTTCTTAGATAAAGACATTCTTTATCCTCATGGGGAACTGCTGTGAAAGCCAGTGACCCATGTTGTTGCACTGTCTTGGAGAATTCTGCATATCATGCTGAAACTGTAAGTGAAGGAAATATCAAGCCAAGTTTGAATCTTTAGTTTGGAAATCATTAAGTACAAACTGGCTTTATGATTTGGTTCAATTCAACCCATAGTCTTCACCATGCCATCGAAACCATCTTCATAGTATAAACATATCTGTGTATGTGGATATACCTAGTGATTAGCTATTGACTTGCATTGTCTTCAGCTGTGGACTCAACTTGAAATACTCAAGGGTGTGTTCCCATGTTCCCTCCAGGAGATGGGCTGTTCTTGAAGAATGAGATCCACTGGTGGTGGTGTTTGCTGTTAGAAGAATGTCTGGTGGGCTGGAGAGACGACTCCGTGGTTAAGAGCACTGACTGCTCTTCAGAGGTTCTGAGTTCCATTTTGCAGCAACCACATGGTGGCTCACAACCATCTGTAATGGGATCTGACGCCCTCTTCTGGTGTGTCTGAAGACAGTGACAGTGTACTCACATATGTAAAATAAATACATCTTGAAAAGAAGGACTATTTGACAATGTTATAATCTGACTATGAAATGTTCCCCGAAGGCTCCTTGTTGAACACTTGATCCCCTGGTAGGGGCACTATGTGGGGGAAGTCATGGAATCTACTAAGTGGAGCCCTTGTGGAAGAAGTAGGCTGTGGAGAGCCGTGCAGCGAGCAATCGCCATTATAAGATGGCGCTGGCCTCCGCTGTGCCTAACTAGTAAACAAGCCTTGTACGCAGGTGCGAGAGTGAACTCACTCCTAGTCACTCCCATTCTCGGGGTGTAATAGTGGGGTGATGGGCGAGCAACGAATCAGGAGCTGTCACGCCATATCAGGTGCTGAAACGTCACGCTATGGGTTATAAAAGCTGCACCATTTTCCCGGTTCAGGGTCTTCCTGAAGAAGTAAGCAATAAAGCTTTTGCCACGGAAGATTCCGGTTTGTTGCGTCTTTCTTGCCGGTCGAGTGGGACACAATAGTAGGCCAGTTGGGGTTTTGTCTCTGAAGGATGCTCCAGGTCCCCAGACCCTATCCCTATGCTTCCTGCCAACCATGACGTGACGAGATCTTCCTCCATACACTCTGCAGCCATGATGTTTGTCTCTTTTCGGGCCTTGAGTAATGCAGCCAGCTGACTACGGATTAGAACTTCTGAATCAGGAACTCAAACAAACCCTTTTCTGAGATGTTTCTCTGTGGTATTTATTCACAGTAATGAAAATCTCACTGACATGGGTCACATGAGCAAAGAGAGTGTCTGGAGACGGGACAAAAAGGTACTCATCCAGTAGATTTCCCATCATCATGGGGTGCTGTACTGGCTGGTTTTGTGTCAACTTGACACAGCTGGAGTTATCACAGAGAAAGGAGCTTCAGTTGGGGAAATGCCTCCATGAGATACAACTGTAAGGCATTTTCTCAATTAGTGATCAAGGGGGAAAGGCCCCTTGTGGGTGGGACTATCTCTGGGCTGGTAGTCTTGGTTCTATAAGAGAGCAGGCTGAGCAAGCCAGGGGGAGCAAGCCAGTAAATAACATCCCTCCATGGCCTCTGTATCAGCTCCTGCTTTCTGCCCTGCTTGAGTTCCAGTCCTGACTTCCTTGGTGATAAACAGCAGTATGGAAGTGTAAGCCGAATAAACCCTTTCCTCCCCAATTTGCTTCTTGGTCATGATGTTTGTGCAGGAATAGAAACCCTGACTAAGACAGGTGCCAAGAAGTTTCCTAGTCACTGGGTATATTTATTAATAAATTGGACCACAAAAAGGATTCTGCTCTTATAGACTTGCCACCTTTCTTTTTGAGAACATAGATCATTAACACATGGGCCATAAATCTAGATGTCTCTGTGATCAGCACCTTGAAGAAAACACAACGGGACTGAGAGGACTGTTGTGTGAGGAGATCCTGAGGGTCGAAAAGGTTGAAGAGGGAGTTGAAGGGTTCCCAGAACCATTGAGAGGGCTGTGAGCTCTCTCATCAGTAGGGAAGTCGATCCATCTGATTCCATTATCTCAGGAATGGGAAGCCATGCAACATCAGTGACTGCTTGGCAGAGTGTTGGTTATCCAGGGGCTCTGCCTCACGGATGAGCTGGTATGGGGGCAGGGCATATGTACGGGTGGAACACAGCTGTCTGCCATTGAGTATATGCAGCATGTATCTGAGGATGGAGCTCAGAAGTGCTGAGCAAGCAGGTTGTCTGTCTTCTCTTTTTGGGCTCACAAAGCACCATGGTTCTTATGAGCTTGGGAAAGAGAAAGACAGTCCCCACCCCTCCCCCAACCTTCTTTTCCCCAAGTGACTTTTTTTTTTTAAGACTTATTTATTTTATGTATACAAGTACACTGTAGCTGTCCTCAGACATGCCAGAAGAGGGCATCGGATCCCATTACAGATGGTTGTGAGCCACCATGTGGTTGCTGGGAATTGAACTCAGGACCTCTGGAAGAGCAGTCAGTGTTCTTAACCGCTGAGCCATCTCTCCAGCTCCCAAGTGAACTTTTAAATCACATTTGGATAGGAAGGTCTCACAGGATTTAATTTGACTAAAAAAATAAAGGATTAAAAAAATATCTCTTGTGTCACGGAGCTACGTAAAGCAATGTACATATATTACCTATAGTTGCCTGCTCTACTTAAAAAATTAAAATTGCACTCATTTATTAGTTACTTGCATACTGCATGCGGGTAAATGCCTGCCATGGGGAGTTAGTTTTCTCTTTCTACCGTGTGACCCCCCCCCCACCCCCCACCCCCGGGATGAAATCAGGTGGCCGGACTTGTCTCTCACGTTAGATTCTAGGTGGCTCCAGGTCCACCTCATGACTCTCTCCACACAGAAAGCTCCAGTGATTAAAGGTTGGTTATCCAGGGGCTGCATCATGGTTGAGCTGGTATCGGGGCAGGGCATGTGTATGGGTGGAACACAGTTGCTTGCCATTGAATAGTCCTTTCAGCACAAACACTCAAGCGAACCAAGCCAACAAATCCATACAACAAACATGCAGACTTGTGTGTGTGGAGAACTATGTGAAGAGATGCTACACTGGGACAAGCCACGGCTTGCGCCAGAGACTGGCTTCTCAGAGGAACCCACTGTCCAGCCAGGATGCCTTCCTTGGCAAGCTTTTCCTGCCTGGGCCTCTGTCTTCACTTTGTGGGCTTTGAGATCTTGCAGGGTATGGTGATTTGCATAAGAGTGGCCCCCACACACTATAGATTTGAATGCTTGGTCACCAGGGAGTAGCACTATTTGCAAGTATTGGGAGGTGTGGCCTTGTTGGAGGTGCCAAGAAACCTACAAGGAGAGCTTGTCTCCTCTGCTCTGAGTGTGGGGCACCTGCCACCTGTTTCCTGAGGGCTCTGTCACTGGGCTGGAGCTGGGGCTTGATGAAACCAGTGCAAACTCAGGCTTAGTAGGTGACGGTATTGCCAGAAGCCCGCTCGCGGCAGCGCCTCATTTCTGCTTTTGCAGACATCCTGGCTTCAGCAAAAGGCGGTGCAGAGAATGCTGCACGGATGTTGTCCTTTGGGTGCAGGTTTGCTGAGTGGGCAGGTGGTGCTAGTATCTACTGGAGCAAGTTGCTAAGGTTGGAACCCAAACCAGAAAAATGGTAGGTGTGCCGTGGGGTAGAGACAAGAACAGCTGCAGTATTCAGGGGAGTGAGTCAGCGGAAAGAGCCTCCTTCCTCCTCTGGCACTGAGCTCGTGAGGCCAGCCCACCTTCCTGACTGCCCAGATCCATCTAAGCATCACCGGGGCTGCTGTTTCTGTATGTCAGGGCAAATTCTGCCTTGCTCGCACTTTAGCCGCGTCGGTAGTTTTGTCTTGGGTGGTGTGGTGGTATGTGGGGGCTCCTCAGTGCCTGTGGTTTTGAGTCTCTCCCTCTCTCCTTGTAAAATGAAGAAGTTGGTAAAATGTCTGACCCTGCTCTTTCCTACCAAGAAGGACTGGCAAGAGGGTGTAGGTTGGTGTCTGTGGTCGAAGAGTAATCACTGAGTTTCACTGGTGGTTCTTCCAAAGCCAGGGCTGTAGGTTGGACTTGGGAATTCCGTTTCTGGAACAAGCCCTGGAGGCTAATGAAGGGGGTGGTGCTTATGCTAAAGTTCTGTTCTCCAATTGGTTCTTGATTTGTCAATAAAGGAGGCCAGGACCAATTGCTGGGTAGAAGGTACAGGCAGAACTTCTGGGTTCCAGGAGGAAAAGGCAGGGACACAGAGAGGGGCTTTTCTACCATGCTTTGGAGGACGAAGAACACAAGAACCATGTAAGGTCTCAGGGAGGGGGCAGCTAGGGCCTGCAGCCTCTGCTATAAGCGGGTGGACAAGGATGTTTGGCAGGGGCTAGATGGGACTAGCCACTAAGTTTAGGGCAGGTGGAAAGATGGAGATAATAAATTGCTAAGGGCATGCTTTTCTAGGTGAGAGATATCTGAGCCCAGCAATTGTGTCAAGAAGACAAACTGTGGAGGAATAAACTGTGTGTGTCTTTTATCCACAGATTGAAGGGTCTTGGGTGGGAGCTGGTAGTGTGGTCACCTCCCTGAGCAAAGGCCAGTAAACAAAAGGGAAACAGGGAGGGGCTTTGCTGACCCTGGCAAAGGTGGTAAACAGGCTAACCCAGACTTATAAAGAGGACAAGAAATTAGATGCCTTCCGGTGATCTCTTGTGTCAATCAAAACCTTCCCTGTGTGCCCCTGAAACTGCTTGTTGTTCTTCCAAGTTTAGTTGCTTTTCAGTCATGGACAAATCAACGTGGGGGTATTTAGGTCTTGTGCACGCAGGACTTGACCAGCAAGAAGACGCTGCAACAGGATCCTTCTGCACACGTTTATTGGGAGAGCTTGATTGCAGAGGCGAAGAAACCCTGAGCCCAGAACTGGTGCTGCTTTTATAGGCCTAGGAGAGGCGTGTCTCACACCTGGATTGGTTATGCACTACGCCTCATTTGCATGTTCCTCATCTGATTGGCTACTCTCTCTCAGTACCTCACAGAGCCTCATTATCATACCTCATTTGCATGTCTCACATCTGATTGGTTACTCTCTCTCAGTACCTTACAGAACCTCATTATCATACCTCATTTGCATGTCTCACATCTGATTGGTTATACTCTCAGTACCTTACAGAACCTCATTATCATACCTCATTTGCATGTCTCACATCTGATTGGTTATACTCTCAGTACCTTACAGAACCTCATTATCATGTCCGGGCCAGGCAGTGTCTTTGCAAAAAACTTTACTGCATATGTACACATTGGTTGTTTGTCCAAACTTATGTGTGGTGGCCAGCAGTAGTCAGTGCCACTCAGCAACGGCACATGTGGCTTCCCACATTTAGGGTACTGGCTCGCACTGTTCCAATAGCCTCTGTTTTAGTGATGGAGTCTGTTGGTGTGAAGAACAGTCTCCTATACTTTCGGTTGTAGTTTGTTGCAATGAAATCTTTAAACAACCCAAAAAAACCTGTCGTGCTGTTTTGTTGCACCGCTTGGCCTCTGTGGTGGTTCTGAAGTGCACAGGCAGCTTCCTTCTGCACTTTCTTGCAGAAGTTTCCCTTCTCCCAACCCAGGCTCCCTCCCACAGCAAGTGCATTGGGATGTGAAGACAGCTTGCCTCTGAGCTTTCCCCCAGAAGTTCTGCTTTCCCCAACCCCTGCTCCCCGCCTCCCCCTGCAAATGCAGGGCTTCCTCCCCCTCCCTGGCCACTCAGAGAGAACTCAAGGAGCCCTGGGTACCAGCTTGAGTGTGATGGATGACAGCCCCCCTTGCCCTTGTGACGTTGAGGCTAGCTCTCTCCCTGATAATCAGGCTGGGCACTTCTCAGGTGCAGTTGGTGCCTGTCCTTGGAAAACAGAGATTAGGGTCCCATGTTTAAATCATTGAAGGGAGGTGATCAGGGGTCACAGACAGTTATGGCTGGCCATAAAACTAGTTCCTGATAGCCCCATAAAGATAATCCTTAGGTCAGAAGCATCCCCCTCGCAGACACGCAACCCTGCTCTACCAAATGGTATCATGTCTGAATTATGACTCACCTCCCCTGCCTCCCCCATCACCCTAAGCTTTCAAAGAGTCTCTAACTATGCTGCATATAAGTGCCAAGCCTTCCAAGCTCAGGGTCCCACTCCTGCCCTGTGCTGTGGGAAGCTTTGCCAGTCGAGTCTGACTCTTATGCATCAGACCCTATAGTTCTTGAGCTCTCCTGGGTTTCCTGCAGAGTCGGGGCATAACAGTTTGAATAAAATGGCCCCCATAGGCCCATAGGGAGTGGCACTGTTAGAAGGTGTGACCTTGTTGGAGGAGGTGTGTTGCTAGGGAGTGGGCTTTGAGGTCTCAAATGCTCAAGCCAGATCTAGAGTGACATTCACTTCCTGCTGCCTGCTGATCCTGATGTAGAAATCTCAGCTCCATCTCCAGCATCATATCTGCCTGGAAGCTGTTATGTCCTCTGCCATGAAGATAACAGACTAACCTCAGAAACTGTAAGCCAGCCCTGATTATGTTTTCCTTTATAAGAGTTGTTGTGGTCATGGTGTCTCTTCACAGGGATAGAAACCCTGACTAAGACTGCCTCCTATTATCAATACCACCTAGGAATTTTCATGAAAAGATCAAAGCCTAGTCCACACCTAGTAATAAAACTACTTGGGAACGAGGCTAAGGGATCTGTGTTGTTAATGTTCTTTGGGGGCTTTGCTAAAGAACTCTGACTTGCAGCCTGTATTATTAGATTTCTCCCCATTACAGATCACTCTGCTCTCCTTCCTGGTCCATGTGCCACCTTTTTGCCTCTGTAATTTGATTGTAAGTTTCTGGAAGGTAACATACAACATATGACATTTATGTGATATTTAGTGTGTATTCATGTCACCCACCTCTGAGGTTTAAATAGCAAGTTATTGGTGAGGTGACATACACCTATAATCCTAGCACTCTGCTGCTGAGGTAGAAGGATCAGGAATTCAGAGGCAGCTTAGGACTACACTACACAGCAAGACCTTATCTAAAAAAACAACAAAACCAAAAAAAAAAAAAAACTTAGAATAAAAAACCCAAGCCAAATTCTTGCATTGGCAAGTCCAAGGTTTGACATAACTCTGGAGATTTGGGGATAGCTGGGTGACTGCTGGTCCTGGGAAAACATGGTAAGGGGAGGAGAGGCCAGGCTGGATTATTCTAGATGCATTTATAACATCCTTTTGTTTCCAGGAAGCATCAGGTATTCAGGACTCTTTTCCCTAGAAGTGTTTACCAGAGGAGTTTTGGGACCAGTCAAAAGGTCTATAAGGACCATCGTAGTCTAGAAGTAGTATGGGGGAGGGTGGACCGAGGGCCGTGGATGCAGGTCACTGGAGTCCCTAACATGGTAACAAGTGTGACTTGTCTTGTCTCTCACATTTAGGACTATTTGGTTAAGTGGTTGCCCAGAGACCCAACCAAACCCAAAGGAGAGGAAGACAGGAAAATGAGGAGGCCTCTGACAACCCCCAGGCCATGGGGAAATTAAAAGGGCTGCTAAATGCTCTGGCTCTCGCTGATAGAATATGAAATTGCAGGATGATGTCTCCTCTGATTACGATGCAGAGAATTCTAGAAGTTACATTTAGCTGGATGACTTGTGCAGGTAATGACAGGAGGTGAGGGGCAACAGGGGTGGCAGGGATGGAGGAAGCAGTAGTAGAGAGCGACAAAACAGGAACTGGTGTCTCCAAAGAACCCGACAGTGCAAGATGAGAGCTGGCTCGGGGGCAGAGGCAAGAGGGGTTTCCAGGATTGTGGGTGCAGACCCAGTGAGGAAAAACCCATATGGGACATTTCAGGACATGTGATTTGGCTGCAGCTTCAGTCTATATGTTGCAGAAAGCTGACCTTGTTAGGACAGAAAAACCAGAATCCTTTTAGCCAGAGCAATCAAGTCTCCATTTCTTATGAGCTGTGTTCAGCTGTAAAGGGTATTATAGGACAACTTAGATCAGGGTCTTATTGTTCCTTTGGGGAAGACCTCAGGTGTGGCGCCAGAGTTATCTGAAGGACAACCTACATTGTAACCAGAGCATATGAACAGCTCCTGAAGCTCAACAAAACGGTTTCATGATGTTTGGTGAAGGTTCACGGAGAGGCAAGGTACATGTCTTAGTTAGGGTTTACTGCCGTGAACAGACACCATGACCAAGGCAACTCTCATAAGGACAACATTTAATTGGGGCTGGTTCACGGGGTCAGAGGTTCAGTCCAGTATCAAGGTGGGAACATGGCAGCATCTAGGCAGGTATGGTGCAGAAGGAGCTTAGAGGTCTACATCTTCATCTGAAGGTTGTTAGGAGAATACTGACTTCTAGACAGCTAGGATGAGGGTCTTAAAGCCCATACCCACAGTGACACACCTTCTCCAAGGCCACACCGCCAAATAGTGCCACTCCCTGGGCCAAGGATATTCAAACCACTACGGTATGGGAGCCTTCCATAAATTTCTCTAAATCTTGCTCATCTAAATCTTGAGGCTTCCAGTTCCTCACTGTCATCTGTTGCACCCATCCCATTGCTCTGAGAGATGGCCAGAGGCAGGAATATTACTCCTATCTAGGAAGATCTAGGTTAAAGAAGCCAGAACATTTCAAGGGTATGTAACAGTGGTAGAAACAGAAAGAGGCCTGTGTGTGACTCGTAAGTTGCTTAAGCTTATGGGGAAACTCACTCAGTTTCTGCCAAGGAAGCCTTTGTATGTCATTGGAAGGAGGTGGTGGGAGCTATGTAAGATGGAGCCTGGTAGGAAGACATTTGCTTCTTCTTTCTGTCTTTATGTGCTTCCTAGACATCACAATGCTATACTTTTCTGCTGTGATGCTTTGCCTTAAGCTTCTCCTTGAGTTGTTCCAGGTCAGAACAATGGGAGAGCAAGTAACATTTATTTGCCTCCATTCCCTCCTGGGGTCATCTCCATCTTCTGGGACTCAACTCCTCAGGTCCAAATTTCTTCCTCCTGCCTTGTTCCACCTTACAAGTTGAATCTTCATTCCTTAGCTAGTGGTACTATTTTGAAAGACTGTAGAACTGGTAGGAGGTGAGGGTGTAGCTGATAGAACAAGCTCACGAAGGGGCTCTTGCCGATATGAACTGTACTGCTCCGTGATACGTTCTACGTCATGATGGCTTGAGCCCTCTGAAGCTGTGAGCCAAGATAGATCCTTCCTTCTGTAAGTGTCTCAGTCAGATATTGGCAGAGCAATGCAAGAGTGATCTGCCCATTAGCAAGCTGCTCTGTAGACAGCCACTTTGTTCTGGCTACTCTGCCTCTGCTTGTGAGAACACTTCTGGGAAACTGGATAAGTTGCTGAGACTGGAAGAGCATCCCCTGGTCATGAATACAAAGAATAAACAAAGCAGAGGCCTATGAAATTCCATCTCTCTGAAATCACACACACACACACACACACACACACACACACACACACACACAGAGTGTGCATATATGTATTCTGTATATATGCCAGTGGTGTGTGTGTAGGTCAAAGGACAACTTGTGGGAATTGGAT
The DNA here is from genome assembly GCF_000001635.26 of Mus musculus. NCBI lineage: Eukaryota > Metazoa > Chordata > Mammalia > Rodentia > Muridae > Mus > Mus musculus. The sequence continues at coordinate 34,214,103 of NC_000074.6, forward strand.
TTTCCTTCTACCATGAGGCTCAAACTCAGGCCTCCAGGCTTGACTGCAAGAGCTTTTATGCACCAAGCCGTCTCACAGGCCCAATTCCAGCTTTCTTACCCCCAAGGTCCATTACCATAGAAAGTTCTGAAGTCCAGGAAGTTTACAAAAACCAAGAACAAACCATAAGCTTCAACAATATGGAACATATTAAATTGATTTTTGAACTTTTTGGTTAAGAGGATGCGCACACAGTTCTGGTGGTGGCTATTAGCTTTGTCCTCTGATTTATTCACAACTTTTTACTCATCTGATGCTCCTATGATTCATCTACCATTCATATAATCCATGGTGCTTCTGAAAATTTTCCTGTTATTGTACACTTACTGTGCTTTATTCTTAACTAATAGCATCCTTGGCATTGGAAATACAAGCTTTGAAATGATCATATGGAACTCCACTTGGCATCTCAGAGCCACTTAGTTACTTAGCTTGGCTTTGGAAGGGCCTTACAGACAGGAAAGCTTTGTTCCAGCTTAGATATGTATTAACAAGCAATTTGAGACAAAACAGAGCAGCTACAAAAACATAGATAACAAAAAAGACGTACCCCCAAACCCTAATCAAGCCCCCACTGGAACGCAGCTGTCATTACAACATCTTCCAAACTAGTTGGGTTTTGCACGTGTCCACACAGTAGACTCTGTACTGTCAGACTTGAAAGCTACTTCTTGATATTTAAATATATGATTATGTTACTTTTCAGTTACAATGATGCCAGCAGAGTACAAAGCCTCCCCGCCTCCCCTGCCCACACCTCTGCCAGTGGGGTCTCACCTATACACCAGGCTGGCCTTGAACTCTTCAACTTCCAACCACAGCCTCGATGTTTTCTACAACTTCAGTGCCATCGAAACTAGTTTAATGATGTAAGATGTAGTTCTATTCCATGGCTAAACCCAGATACTAACTGCTGTTGGGGAGTGTATAAGTGACTGAATCTTCCTTTAAAAAACCATATTCATTCCAGAGCTCCCGACCCCCGACTTCCCTGCCAAGACAGGCTTTCTTTATGTAGCCTCAGTTGTCCTGGAACTTGCTCTGTAGATCAGGCTGGCCTCGAACTGCCTCTGCCTCCCGAGTGCTGCGATTAAAAGCATGCACTATACTTTCTAGCCCCGGTACTTTCAAAGGGACTTGTGAAGCTTAGGTCAATGAAGCAAAAACTGCAGCTGCTCCGGAGAGGCAACCTTCGGTATAATCACATAGATCCTCCCATTATTTTTATTGGGCTTGTGGGCTGTAGCCAGAGTTCAGGCTTCAACTGAACACTAGAGGGTACTCCTGGCTGCAGAATAGTTTTGCCCTTTCTTTTCTTTTTTCTTTTTTTCTCCCCCTTTTTCCCTAGCATTGTCTCAGGGAAACTGAAGGCCGCACCAGTACGTGTGGCTTAATGAAAGTCGCTTTCCTGAGTCCCTGGCAGGATGCTCCCGGAGGCTCTGAAATGCAAAGAGATGCTGATGGATACCCAGCTGGAGAGAGACTCCTGCCTTTCCCTTTGCTTCTGGGAATGCACTACACTGCTCCGGTGTTTTCAAGAACGTACATAGCAAAGGTGCATCCATTGGAGGATATGCTGAAATAAAAACAAACGAAACCCCAGGCAGCCCTCCGAGCAGAATCTGGGCGGTACACCCTCTAGGGTTGCTCAGCTCCAGCCCTTGATATTTGGTGATCTTTGCATCAGTTTGGATTGTAATGGGGGCTAGCTCCTGAGGGAACCAATTGAAGCTTGGCATGGCAAGCAGGAATAAACACAGAGGCTCTCCCTGGGGTAGGGATGGAAAGAGAAAGAGCCGGAAACTTCCCGGGTGCCCCTGGAGCCAGGACTGACCATCCTACAGGAAGCAAGGAAGCCACGTGGCTCTTTTCAAAAAAAAAAAAAAAAAAAAAACCACAACCCGATTAGAGCAATGTTTGTCCTCAATCTAGGTAGCCTGCTTCTCAGAGGAGCTCAGAAGTCGTGATCTCATTAGCCCTGAAGGCAGCTCTGTGAAGAGAGCTCTCTTGGTGACACCTTGTTTCCTGACAGGAAACCAAATCCCCCAAAAGCGAAGGCGGGGAGGCAGAGCCACGCGTGGTCTTATGTAACAAGCTGACTGTGTGGCGTCCTTACCAGGCTGTCTGTGGCTTCAGAGAGGCTCTGAGCGCCACATGCTTTAACCCCTATGGCCTCCAAAGTCTAAAACCTTTTTTCAATGCTGTCTGCCAATTTCTCTGGGTTCTATTCTCAAACACAACAAGGGCAGCTCCTTTATAAAAATCTCACCGAAGCTGGTATATCACCCTTTCCTCGACAAGCCACGGTCTGAAGTAAACTTCCTGCCTGCGTCTTTCAACAGCAGGAAATAGGGTTCTTTTTAACAGAAAAAGATTTCAAAGAATGCTAGAAATCTAGCAGTTGATGTGAACTTTGGTTTGGGCAAAAATAGGACGATTACACTGAAAAACTTTACAAGCAAAAGTTATTAGAGACCATTAGACGTAAACTTGCAACTATCCAAAGCAAGTATTTCTAATATATGCACAGAGAAATGTCTAGATGTTTGGTAATCTTAATGAAACTGACACCCATAGACTCATAGGGAGGGGCACTATGAGGAGGCGTGGCCTTGTCGGAAGAGGCGTGGCCTTGTCGGAGGAAGTGTGTCACAAGGAGTGGACTTGAGGTTTCAGAGGCTAAAGCCCAGTGTTGTGCTCTCTTCCTGCTGCCTGAGGATCTGGATGAGAACTCTCAGCCACCTCTCCAGCACCGTGCCTGCCTGCTTGCCACCATGCTTCTCACCATGATGACAATGGACTAAAACTCTGAACTGTAAGCCAGTCGCCAATGAAATGTTTTCCCTTGTAAGAGTTGCCATGGTCATGGTGTCTCTATGTAGCAACAGAAATCCTTAATAACTTAAGCAGTAACCTTAGGAAGTTCATGGTGTTTGTCTGGAGGATAGAGGAAATCCATTTTTATTTTCCTCTCCATCTTTCTTTAACATTTTCTTTTTACAATAAGTGAAATAGGAGTTTTGATAACAGAGAAAAAGAGCTTTATTAATTTCTTACCTTTCCTGTGTCCTTACATTGGCCAGCTCCTTAGCAAGTCCATGTCATCTTCTGCCTCCACATCTTTACCAATATGTGAGTCATTCTGAGTCATGAGTGATCAACTGCTGCTATGTTTTAGTGCCCCTGCCCCCAAAGTGTAGGTATCAGAGGAGATCTTGAATAAGTAAAGCCCAGAGTGAAGGTTTATTTTGACATGGGCACGGCTTGTTAGGGACTCCAAGCCCAATTGGCCTGTGGGGAATTGGTAAAGCTGATGGCCCAGACTCAGGAGGAACCGCAAAGCTCTCCTTGAGAGTCCGAGTATGAGTGTGCAGAGACTAGCAATGGTGGCTTCCTGCTCCTGCATATTTATCGCTTGTTATTGCTGCCTACAGAGATCTACTGCTGGGTCCGGCTAACCCCTCCTCCTGGTGCATATAATAAACATGAGGTTCTGGGTAGGAGCAGTTAGAAAACCTAACCTGGTCTCAGCTTCAGTATATGTGTGTGCACGCCTGTGTGTGTGTTTGTGTGCACACGCGCATGCGTGAGTCCATCCGTCTGTCTGTCTGTCTTTCCTCCATTCCCTCTGCCTCTAGCCATGGTCCCAGGACCCAAGCTGCATGGGTCATACACGGCATCAGCCCTCTCTGCCTTCCTCATTATTCCCGATACATTTCCAGGCAGGTGTTCATCAGGACCTCAGTTTTATCCCACGATGTCCAAAATGGAACAAATATTCTTTATGTACCTGTCTTGTTTCCATGTTCCCCCCGCCCCCTATACAAATATCTTTCTCATTTTAAAAACTTATAATAATGATATTACCTAGGGGCATCGGCTGCTTCTGCATCATGGTGAGCAGAAAACTCGACAGAAGCAACGTAAGGGAGGGAGGGTGATGGTTTCTGAGGGTTTCAGCCTATCATGTCGGAGAAGACTTGGTGGAGCCATGCCAGTAGGTGTGCTCATTGGCATGGTGGATCAGGAAGCAGGGAATTCAACAGGAACTAGGGGCCAGATGTCACCGTCAAAGGCCTTGCATTGATGACTTACTTCTTCCAGGAAGGCCCCACAGTTCCTTCTTCAGTGTAAGGCTCTCAACTGAGCTCTCTGGCTTTCCACAGTCTCATAAAGTAGCACACACTTAAAGCCCAAGACTCTGAGGCACATTTCAGAGGCAGGCTGTACCCCTTGCTTCCAGGCTTGGGCTTGGAATAGAAAGTCCAGTCAGACATCTCTTTCTTTCTGGCTTTGCTCCCCATCCACTTCATTGTTGAGTCGTCTGAACTTGAGCTTAGTTACTTCACTTTCGTCTACCCTTCCCTCCCTTTCCCCCACACCACTCTTGGAGGTTGGAAGTTTCCTGTCTGATGTGTGGGTGATGCCAACGGCATCAGAACAGCTTTGATGCCCTCTGATCCTCCCCCCATCCCATATATACAGTCAATAGCCTAGAGGACCACAGCCAGTTCTGAGTAGGTTTCTACTCTGAGTTGGCTTCTACTTTGGGCTCCTGGTGATCTACATGAAGTGGAAACTTAAGGGTTCTTTGGAAAGTCAGTTGTGTTGGAAGGTGTTTTCCTGAAGTGGACACTGGAGTGAAAGGCTGAGGCAGACTGGAGAAGGAACATTGAGCTGAAGCAGACACAGGAGAGAGGATGTTCTACTAAAGCAGGCACATGAAAGGACATTCAATGAAAGATTCTTTGCTAATGACACCCATGTATTGGTCTGCCTTACACTGCGTAGTTGAGCTGCATTTGTCGGGACACTATAGAGAGAAACACACCAATAAACTTCAGGTGGTGTGCTGTGGCTTCTTGCCGCTTCTGTAGACTTGGGCTGATTGGCACGGTGATGTCAGCTGAGACAGCCACATGTGCTTGCTGAGGCAAGACCATGGAGGACAGGTGATGTTTGGAAGGTATAAATAGAATGCAAGCTTGGCTCGCTTATCGTTTGCGAGTGGATTTAGCTGCTCCTGCTAACCTATGAACTGAACTGCCGATTTCCAGACAACACAGATGGGAGTTGCTCCAAAGAACCTTTCTAAACAGGTCCACTCCCCCCACACCATATCCAATCTTTCTTGCTACCTGTGGTGAGTGGTGGGCTAAAAAGTGTTTAATAAAACTAAAAATCGGTCTTGAAAAAAATTAAAGTTACATCTACCAAAACCAATCCAGGTGTTCTTAGGCTTGGGTAGGTTTAATGATCCCTTCTAATTTTGTTTCCCATCATCCTCCAATATTAATCTAGGCCCAGGCTGTCTAGGCAGGGTGTATCTGCAGCTATGCCTTAGTGCTTACTAGTATCATCTAGGGAATTAAGCTCCTGAAGGGACCAGGCTGGACATGTTGAATTCCTTCTATCATCATTTACACGTCCACTGTGTTTTGAGCAAACTCTAGCTTGTTCATGACCCTGTAAACATTTGACACTCAGGATGAACGTCAGCATTTTGAGCTCAGCAGGCTTTTTGTCTGGGAAGGGCATTGGAAATGAGCAGTTGATGCTGGATACAGAGGGAGCTGCTTCCCTTTGGGATGGAAGAGGTTCTCCCACTAGGGAGGGTCAAGAGAAGAAGGATCTATGTGATAGATGGAAGTGACTTAGGCAGGGGAATGGGGTTTCCAAGAGGAAATTTCTATAAAGACAAGCAAGGGTGAGCCCAAATGGCCCCCTAGCTTCAGGCCTAGAAGTGTAAAGGGGAAATAACAGTGGTTCAGGAAGCCAATCTGATCTGGTCAGGCTGGCGTGGGCAGAGATGGTGATTCTGGTTGTGTGAGTATGAGTTTCAAGAGGGCTAACATTTGACAGCATAGGCAGGCAGATTTGCTATGCTCTACCCTATGCAAAGGTGGGCATTTTATTTTATTTACTCTGTGTGTGTGTGTGTGTGTGTGTGTGTGTTTGTGTGTGCATGGTGAGGTTGTGAATGGTATATGTGCATGTGTGTGTGGTATATGTGCATGTGTGTGTGGTGTATTTGTGTATGGTATATGTACACATGTGTGTGTATGGTACATTTGTGCATCTGTGTGTGTATGGTGTATGAGTATGAGTATGTGTGTGTATAGTGTATTTGTGTATGGTGTATATACCTGTGTATGCTATGGTGTGTGTATGGTATATGTGTATGTATGTATATGGTGTATTTGTGTGTGGTGTATGTGTGTGTATGGTATATTTGTATATGGCATATGTATATATGTGTATATGATATATTTCTGTATGGTATATGTGCATGTGTGTGCATGGTGTATTTGTGTATGGTATATGTACATGGGTGTATATGGTGTATTTGTGTATGGTATATGTGCACATGTGTGTGTGTATGGTATATGTGCATGTGTGTATGGTGTATTTGTGTATGGTGTATGTGCATGTGTGTGTGTCTCTGTGTGTGTATGTGTACTGAAGCAGAGGCCAGAAGAGGTTGTTGGGTATCCTGTCCCATCACTCTCCACTTCATTCCTTTGAGACAGAGCATTTCAGCGGACCCAGAGATAGTTTGGTAGGCGGATCTTCCTGTCTCCATGCACACAGTGCTGGTGTTATAGGTATACATACAGCCGCCACCCCTGGCTTTTTGTATGTCCTCATGCTCATGAATCATGTGCTCTTACACTGAGCCATCTCTGTCGTGCCACCAGATGTAATTTCCTATTTCATCTCATAAGCTAACAGCACCATAAAGATAGAAGACTAGCTACAGGGGATTCTCCGTACAATTCATACTAAAGCCATTGCCTGGAGAGTCTGGCATCTTGGACTGAAGGTAAGTTTCTGCTCTGTTGTCAACCTTCCTGAAGGTTCTAGGGAGAGGAATTTGAGGAAGAGGAAGCTCATGAAGCGGGATACCGCTTACACAGAATGACTTTCTCGAAAGACCATGAGCTCTGTTGAGTGTAGAGATATGCCTAACTTTTAACCCATAAAACCCAGTTTTTGAGTCTTAATGGGCACAACCATGAATGATTGCATGAGTATCTAGTTTGTTCAACAAACATTACAATGCATGGTAACCTTTATTTTAGAATCTATGTTCTATTAGTATAGTCTGCCACCACACTGGGTGTTTGCAGGTGTCATGTTACATGGTGTCAGTTGACAATCTGGTTCTACTGAGTCAGAACTTCAGGGCAGAGGAGGTTCCATGGTATTCCTAAGCACCTGGATGGTTTCCATCAGAGCCATTGCTGGACCTTGTTTCCTTCCTGGCTGACTCTAGTTACAGCCCTTGGATTCCAAGTTTCCTCTTATCATTTCTGGCTCATTGGTGTAGCTTGTCAGCATCTTTTTGATCACTCTCTGTCATTCATTATACTAGCTATTTGCTCTCAGTTTTTTTTTCTTTTTTTTGTATTGCGTGTGCTAATTAGATAAGCACACCTTCTCTTGGGAAAACATGGGGGACATCAAAGGGTTAGGATCGAAATGGATTCATCAATTAACACCATGAAATGGAGTCAGCTAGAAAACCATTTAAAGAAGTTGTTATTCCCCCACAAATGTAGTTTACAGAGAAACACCACCAGGACACAGCTAGGAGATTTAATTGGTACTTCCATCTCTGCCAATTAGTATTTCTGTGACCTTGGGTGAGACATGTAGTCTTTCTGGATTCCACTCTGTGGCGATTGGGATGGCTCATGCCTTGGGCTGACCCTTGTGGTTCCCTTGGTGGATCTACCCCAGTCAGATCCCTTCTTCCATAATTTCCCCGTGCTCAAGCCATCATGCACAGATCACCTGCTCCTTTCGATCAACCCCGGGCAAGGTAGAAGAAATTTCAAGAGTACTTTTCTGATAGAAACTATAGGGACATATCTGCCCCAAGGAAATAGAAAGGATACTGTCCATTCAACAAGACTCTGTTGAGTTTCTGTTACACGGCAATCACTGTGCTGGATTGTGGAGGTTGAGTAGTGAAAGAGAGCACCTACTCAGATGGGCTCGTGATCTACAATTGATGGGATGAGGGACGGGGGAAGGCAGCTGAGGAATATACAGCCAGATACACTGCTGGTGAAAATGTTTGGGAGTAAGTAGGGGATTGGACTGCGATTAGGTGACTATTTTAGGTAGGACATTAAATTAGAGTCTTTTTAAGAAGCTGACACAAACAGAGTTCTGAGCAGCAGAGGAAGCTAAGGGAGATGAGCTATGGCAGATGCTTTGGATGGGGAGAACTCTCTGCGGTCTGGGAACAGCAGAGGCACTGCAGTGCCAGGGAAATGTTAGTGGTTCTCCCTCTCCCCAAACAGACAGGAGCTGATCTGCTGAAACTCACAGCAGGGTCTTTATTCTATTCAAGCTAGCTCGGGTTCCTCCAACACACCCGCTGTCACACAGGACGGTTTTGGTAGTGGTAGAGCCCCAAATATCTATCGGGGCAAGGCTTTATAGTATGCAGCAAGCAGGGGTACGTGTACAGGCATCTAATTGAAGAGCTACCATGGCCTTTAACATAATTGGCTGGTGCTGGAAGTCATATAATAAACTTAGTTTCTGCTCTCCTCTGCATTGGTGGTCATTAGGCAGGGGGTGGGCTTGTAACCTGGGGAGGCAGGTTGCTGGGGAAATAACCTGGAGATGCTGGTATTGTTGAGGGTGTAACCTGGAGATACTGGTCTTGTTAGGAATTAATCTAGAGACTGGAGCTAGGCTCTGGTTTTGTTGGGGGTGAGGGCAACTTGGAAACTAATGTTAGGTACCAGCCTGTTAGTTTACCTGAGTTCAAACTTGGGTTAGGTTCTCTAAAATGGAGTCAGAACTCAAAAGATTTGGTCTCTCAGCAATGAAAAGGAAGATCTAATTAGGGAAAGATGAGGCAGAAGAGGCAACTGAGGGTCCTTTTAGTCCTGATGAAGTCTTTAGACCTCACTCTGAGATAAGGGAGAAGCCATAGGAGATTTCTCTGACCAGAGAGTTATTATATTTCAATGTTTAAAGGACCAGGCAGGCTGCAATGCAATGAGAGCAGTTCACTGAGGCAGCTGTGGGGAACAGGAGACCTGACCGACCCAAGGTCATTAGATCAGGATTGGGTGGTGAGGCGTGAGATTGCCCAGATTGGGATGTAGCTGCCCAGAATGGTCAGCAGAGGTAGGTAGGTTGGATGGATGAATGGGGAGGGGAAGGGGGGAATGCAAAGACAGAGAGACATAGATGAAGAGACAGACAGACAGACACACAGAGAGACAGAGACAGAAAGAAACAAAGTCAGAAAGACGGAGACAGAAGAGGAGAATCTAACTTAAGCCAAAGTTGATGTCACAATTGATTTCTCATCTGAGTACTGAGAATAATGGTGAAGTTGTCTGTAAAAGATGGAAATACCTGGGAGTGGACATAACTGGACCTTGGAAATGTGAAGTCTGAGATGTGTTTTCAATACTGGAATGAGTCAGAGTTTGATTTACAAACCGATAGCTGTGTAAGGAGACTTGGTATCCCATGGAGAGGTACTTCAAAATCGAACACATGCATTTCTGCATTTCTGAGTCTTGAAATTTGAAATCTTCGCCCTCCGTCTGACTTTTTGCATAAAGTCTCCATATTTACCACCAACCGAAGGCTGGTTTTCCCTATTAGAAGGCTAACTTTCTTCAACTGATTTTAGTGGGAAGCTCTCTACCACAGCATTCCTACCACAGCATTCCTCTACCGCAGGGAGATGCCATGGCTGACGGAGTCCTCATTGGGAAGCAGAGTCTTTGCTGGCTGCTTGGTTCACTTGGGTGGCTACTGCTGTTGCCTTATTTACAGAGTGGAGATGGGTAAGAAGCCTGGGGTAGCCACCTCCCCAAGTTCCCTGTGGTGACAAAGAAGATCATTCCTACCCCCCCCCTTTCCCCAGTGGCTATAGCAGTCTACGCAAGTTTCAGGCTGACTTCCATTGAGTGAGGTTTCAGTAAGGGAAGAGTCAACCCAGCGATCGTAAGTAACTAAATTCCTTCTGTAGATTAAGGGTCCAGCTGATGCTAAGACAATTTCCCAAGATTCTGAAGGTCGAGGGTCATAATACAATACACTCTAAAGGAAGAAGCAAATCTAATCCCGCTCACCCCATTATCTCTTGCTCTTGGCTCCAAGAAAGATTCTGTAGGTAGCAATAAGATTTTTACATTGGATGCTGCTCATGGTATCAACAAAACAATTTCTCTGTCTCAGAGAGTCGGAGCTCATAGCCTGTGTTTCCTCTCTTCCCCATTCCTTTTGCTTCCTTTTATTCTCCGTGAAGGTGTTAATGAACGGTTAATTGCTTAAGGGTGGGCTTGCTGACAAAGAAGAATAAGGACAGGAAAGCAGTGATAACAGTTTGAAAAACTGTGAATAGAGAACTGTAAAAGCAGGCTTCCGCAGAGCCTGGGGTGTGGGGGTGGGGGCTGGGTAGGCAGATTAATCTAGTTCCTTACCTCTGGCTCCCACCCAGCATCTTCCACTCCCATCTCCTTCCCTCAGTTTTGTCACAGCGTTTGAGGGTTTAATTGAAGACCTGCAGAGGAGAAAGTGCTACGGCCACTAACTGGCTGGTTATATTATGGGAAAGAGACTTGAGAGTAAACAGAGGGCCTTCTGCTCTGAGCACAGTGCTGAGAACCTGAAGTCAGGCAGAGGAGAGCCTGAGCCAAGGCTGTATATTAGTTTAATATTTGTAGACCCAATGTGATGCTCAAGATGGAGAGAGAGAGAGAGAGAGAGAGAGAGAGAGAGAGAGGTTCCATTCACCTTGGCCCTGAGATGAAGCCACACTAAGGGAGTCTAAGCAAGAGAAGCACGCAGAAGCGAACTTTTGTACCCTTGACTTTTGCAGAAGGCTCGCCCAGTTCATCTTCTATTTCCCCAGAATTCCCTTTCCTCATGCCTTTCTTCTCTGACTCACCGTCCTAGCTGTTCTTTACTGTGAAAGCACACACACAGTGTCCACCAGACAGTGGCTGGAACCTCTCATTGACAGGATGGCCCGACAGCGTGGGCTCTGTATGGAATCATGGTGTGCTGTGTGTGACTCACTCCTTGTTTTACCACCATCTGAGTCGGCCATCAGCCCATCCATTATCTGTGGCTTGTAAGCCTATTACATTAGCTCATCTCTTTTTGCCCAGTTGACATCCGGTCTTCTTCCTTTGTTGGAGTCCCCGGGACCGGCTGCATTACCTTCTCATGTGCTCATTGCCCCGTATGGTGTCATCCACAGATAACATTAACATGCCGTTTACACTTTCCTGGGTCACTAATCCAAATGTTAAATGAGTCAGAGGGTGACACTTGGCATTCACCATCTGTGGTGGGTTGACATTTGCCACTCCTGCAAACATTCACCCTCTTAAAGCAGGACCGGATCTGGTGCTTGTCAAAACCGGACCCATTCAAACCCTAATGATGTTGGTATGTGCAGCAACAGCACTCTTGTTAGCTATAACCTTTGTTCATAGTCACCCTCCTGCCCCGCCCCCACCCCACGCCTGTGGCCTGTGGAACCAAGAACTGGCTGGAGTCTGGGAGTAAGGACAAAGGTAGTGACGGGATGCCAGAGGATGCTGCCAGATGGCAGAGTTGGGGGGCTCAGCCGTCTGATCACTCAGAACCTATAAGCAAATGGCAGTGCCCTGCAGTATTGTCAAGACCGGATAGTGAAGGTGTGCTAGCACAAGCTAGCTCTGTTGAGTTACTTGAGATGCAAATTAGATTCATGAAGAAAACCTATTTGGCTTCCTTGACTACTGTGATGAACTAGACCCTTAAGCTTCTACACCATTTAGAACTGATGGAATACTGTTTTCCTGGCTGAACTACTAAATATTGATTTATAATTTTCTCTCTTTCTCTCACTCCTAGAGATGAAATCCAAGGTCTTTCAAGATATGCAAATGAAGCATCCTTTTTAAATTCAAATTGTGGCATAGCATTAAAAAACTTATTTTGATTAAAAATTATACTTGTGAATCTTCCCATTCACTTACTCTTTCTTTTGTTTGATTTTTATTTCTTTTAAAGACATTTTAAAATTTTAATTTATATATATGTGTGTGTGTGTGTGTGTGTGTGTGTGTGTGTGTGTGTGTGTGTGTGTGTTTACTCACATGTGCAAGGCCACAGAGGCTAGAAGAGGGTGCTGGATTTCCTGGAACTAGAGTTGCAGGTGGTGTGAGTCACCTGATGCAGATGCTGGGAATTGAACTTGGACCCTGTGTGAGAGTGTCTTAACTGTTGGATCATCTCCCCGTCCCCCATCCCTGCCACCCCCCCATCCCTGCCGCCCCCTTGACATTATTTCTTGATAGGAGATTTTGTTTTGTTTTCTAAAAACCTGTACTGACTCTCCGTGTGTGAGTGTATGTTTTACCCTGAACTGTGCTGGCTTGTAAAACAGAATCGCATAGATTTTATGTATCTCTGATTTCCAGTTTTGCTGTGTATCTTCTCTCCTCTCATCCTCTTTCCTTCCTTGTAGGGGATTTTAATTCAGAGCTTTGCCTATGCTAAGCTTTTACTAACATGAGCTATACCCTGGACCCTAATATTTTTTTTTTCTTTCAGAGTGACTCTTCAAAACTTCATTCTATAGATATTATTTCTTGGGAGAACTGGAGTTTTATTTCAAAATGTCCTTCTCTCTCTCTCTCTCTCTCTCTCTCTCTCTCTCTCTCTCTCTCTCCCCCTCCTCTTCCCCCTCCCCCTCCTCTCTCCTCTCCCTTTCCCTATGTCTCCCCTCTCCCTTTTCATCTCCCTCACCCCTCTCCCTCTCTGTTCATACTTGAGAAGCTGTTTTCTGTGTATTCCAGGGTAAGCTTAACTTTATAATCCCCATGTCTCAGCTTCCTAAGGGCTGACATTCCAAGCATATGCGTCCATACTAGTGATTTTTACACTTTGAACAGACTTTCAGAATGGATTATGATTTCTTCCTTTTTCCTTCCTTCCTTCCTTCCTTCCTTCCTTCCTTCCTTCCTTCCTTCCTTCCTTCCTTCCTCCCTCCCTCCCTCCCTCCCTCCCTCCCTCCCTCCCTTCATTCCTTCTTTCTCTTTTTGATCAGAGGTGGAAAGTAGATGTAGACATAAATAACATCAATTGAAGGGACGAAGTAACCAGTGTCCTCATGCTGTTGGCTGTGGCAGTGATGCAGTCCTATCCCAGGGACTCTGCTCATGTGGACCACTAGAAGTTGGAAAGTTTGGGCTGGAAACCTATAAGCAGGAAAAGAGAACACTAGAATATGTAGCCATGCATGCGTACATATATTATCTCAGATCAGTTTCCTGTAAAAGACAGTCATCTAAGTGCAAGGAAGTAAAAAAAATCTATCTTTATGAACTCTGTGTCATTTAGTTGACTATGGTTGATAATGCCAGGCATCGAATTAAATGCTCTTGCTGAATTTATCATAATAATTTCTCATCAATATGTATTGAGAATTATTATCATAATAATTCTCAATAATTACCCCATCAACCCAATCAGCTTAGAAAGGTTAAGTCAGGAAGCTTTCTGAGGCTACACAGCTGACTGAGGTCGTCATCCGGTTTGACCCTGAGGTCTGAGCTATCGCTATTACTCTGATTGCTTGGGCGTTTGGAGATAATCAGATGGGTTCACTTATCGAGGCTCTTCCGATTAAATGAAGAGGAAGTGGAATTCGTGTCAGCATATCTTCAGGGATCATACTATGATAGAAGTGTACCCAGAGACGACTGGGCATAAAGAGGACAGGCTAGATTCAGTGTAACGACAGGGACTGATTTAAGATAGGGGGAAGGAACAGTGAGCTGAATCGTAAAAACAAGGATGAGCTCTAATCTTCAGACTCTGACAGTTACCCTACCTGAGAAGAGGTAGATGAAGAATCTTGAAGTGAACAGATTATCTTGGATTATCGAAGTTGACCCTAAATCCAATGACAAGTGTTCTTATAAAAGCCTCTAGCGATGTGAGACATCAGTATCCTTCACTGTGTCCTCTGTGGGCTTTGCCCCAAATGCATTCGCACCTGTATCCTAACCTCCTCTTCTAAGGACATTTATCACATTGGATCGGGGCTAGTTATGATTGACATTGATTCCCAACTTGACAAGCTCTAGCGTTACCAAGGAAATAAACTTCTGGGAAAGTCTAGGAGGGAGTGTCTAGGTTGGTTTAGTTGAACTGGTGAGACTAGCCCTATAGGTGGGCATCACCATTACGTGGATCCAGGTCTGAAAGAAAAGGAGAGAGTAAATCAACCACCAGCCTCCACGGCTCTCTGCTTCCTGCCTGTGGATACAATGTAACCAGGCACCTACGATCCCATTACCAGAATGGATTGTATCTCTTCCTACGGGAGGCCCAAGCAAACCTTTCTTCCTTAAGTTGCTTCATGGCAGGTATTTGGTCACCACAATGAAGAAACAGTAACTAATCCAGCTACCAATATGGAAAGGCTAGCAACAGAAACAGCTAAGCAAGGAGTCTCCTGCCCAGGTAAAGACACATGGCTTTTGAGATGGTGTCTTGAGAAGTTTCAGTCGGCCATGTTATATGCTTTTGATGGCAAAAGGCCAACAGTATCACGTGTTTGGCTCCTTCCTAAATGTTCTAATGAGTAGCTCATATAATCATTTTCTGAGCCTCAGTCTTCCCTCACATTCCATGGAAGAAGGAACCTCTTTAATTCTGTATGTAGGATTTTTATTTATTTACAGAATAAGGCACTTGTTTTTCTAAAATATTTGTATTACATTTTATTTATTTTATTGGGGCGTGGTAGTGGTACATATTTCCTAGCCTCCCTCCCTCTCCCTCTCCCTCTCTCTCTCTCTCTGTGTGTGTATATGTGTGTGTGTGTGAGAGAGACAGAGAGAGACAGAGAGAGAGACAGAGAAACACAGAGAGAGACACAGAGAGAGACAGAGAGAGAGAGATCATGAGTTTTTTGCAGGTCACAGAACAATTTATAGGACTCTGTTCTTTCCACCATGTGGATTCATGAGATCAAATTCAGGCCATAAGGCTTGGTCGCAGGAGTCTTTAACCACTCAGCCCTGTTGCTGGCTTTGACTGCTTCCTGCCCCCAAGACAGGGTCTCTCTCTCTCTCTCTCTCTCTCCTCTCTCTCTCTGTTTTTCTCTCTCTCCCTTATGTAGCTCTCGCTGTCCTGAAACTATGTAGAATAAGCTGGCCTTGAACTCTCAGAGTTCCACCTGCTTCTGCTTTTTCAGTGCTGAAATTAAAGGTGTAGGCCACTGTGCCTTTTAAAAAAATGTGGGACAGGGTCTTTCTGCTGGTGTGTACCATCCCACCTGGCTGGTGTGTAGGCATTTTCACATTTATTCTACTTGATGAGGCCTATAGTTTGGGCCTCAGTATTTGTACTTCACATGCCTAAAGCCAGCAGCCCTGACTCCTGTCTCTTTAGGTCATGTTGGTGAAGAGACTATATGACATCACAGGCAGCACTTGCAGCACTTGCTGGCCACCAGGTCTGTGACGCTTGGGTTATATTTAGTACAGAGGAAGCAAAGGCAGACAGCTATGAACTCACCATTGTTCCAAGCAGGGCGGAGTCCACTGAGTCTGTGGGGCCAACTTCTCAAGGATCTTTTTCCTGTGAATTAACGTAGGTTGGTCTTCCATGGGGAGCTGTGGTCAGTGGGTAGGGCATTGTGTGTTTCCATCTCATTGTCAAGAACCAGCTGTTTATGTTAAAAAAAAAAAGACCTTACATTTAATTAGAACCACTTAATGTTATTTTTCTCTCTGTGTGTACGTTTCCACAAACATGGGCCATGTCATATAGGTAGAGGGCTCTCTTTCTACAATATGGATCCTGATGGACGGACTTCATGGGCTCTGGATTGATAGAGGAAGCCATTCCCCACTCAGCCAGCTCACTGGCCCCAACCTTAGGTGGTATTCAACTTACTGAGCATCATTTTTTTAATTATAAAGTAATAAATGGTTAACAGTTTAATGCTGTTGAATGCTGCATTTTTTATAGTATTATTTGTTTCTGGGGACATTTCTCTAAAATAAGTGTGTGTGCATGTAAAATAATTACTGAAAACAGCATAGGTCATATTTTTAAATAAAAATTTATCCTCTAAGTATTATTTTAAAGTTTCATATGTGTATTGTATTTACACAGTTTCTCCTCTCCCTTTTCTTCTTTCACCTGGTACTATGTATCCCCACTCCCCTCTCAAATTAATGGCCTCTTTTCCTTTAATTATTAGTATCATATACATACAGACACACACATACACATATGCAAAAATACTGAGTATGTTTAGTGTTGTTCGTGTGTGTGTGTGTGTGTGTGTGTGTGTGTGTGTGTGTGTGTGTGCGTGTGTGTTTAGGGCTGACCAGTTGGTAATGAATAGCTAATTGGGGGTTCATCCCAAGGAAGAATGATTCTCTCTTAGCAGTCACTAGTTGCCAGTAGCTCTTCCTCTAGGGATAGGACCTTGTATAATCTCCCCTGCTTCTATGTCGCCAAGCCAACTGGTGCTATTGATGCTTATTATAGATGTTCAAAGAAACCTAACCCTGAACTTTGAATCAGCTTTAGCTACAATGACACTAACCTATATATCTCAAGAGATGGGAGGTCTTGAGAGGATCTGTCTTGTTACGGTAAGGTCCTTTGAACATTTAAGTACAGACCCATTTACATTATACCTCAGTGATTTCAACAGAGAAGGGATGGCTTTCCCACAGTGCAATGGACAGCAGATTAGCCTTCCACACTAGCCTGGCAAGGTCAAGGTCCTTTAAAGGATTTATTTTTATTCCTGTGTATGGATATGTGTTTGTGTGAGTGTGTGCCTCCTGCGTGTGGGTGTCCAGTGTCAGACCTCCTGGGGTTACAGTTCCCATGGGTCCTGGGATTGAGCTCTGGTTGCCTATAACAGCAAGAAGCACCCTGAAGTGCTGTATATGTGAACTCACAAAAACACCTGTGGTGGTTTATCTCATGACCACCGCAGTTCCCTGTCAGGCTTGCTGATGTACGAGAACCAGCAGAAAAGGCTAACTCATCCCATTCCCTAACTACACATTTAAGAAATTATAGTTCCTGGGAAAGTAATAGTTTAACTGCAACTAACCAATAACACTGAAAAATGCCTTTGTTGTAGGGCTCTGTAGTCCTTTCCTTAAGCCATAAATTGTAGGGAAAATTGAATTTGCTTACCTAAGCTAGAGATGAACTTCCAGCCCTATGCTAATTAACCCATTGCTCTCATATCCATGAATCTTCCAGCTTTATATTAATTGACTCTGCACGTGATATATCGTGTGTGTTCTCTTGTTAGTTAGAAAGCAGCTATTATAGTCTAGTTTCCTCCCTGTAGGCCTGCTCGCCGCAGTAGATTCTACAGACTTTGGCTGGAATGTACTGCAAAGTTTTACTCTTCTACAAAATCCCCTAAGTCAAGGAGAGCCAACCTTTCACAGAGATCACAGCTCCTTCCTTATAGGCCGTAGGTTAAATGCTTTTATTGCCAATATTCAGAAATGTATCACATTGAAATTATTCCCAGACAGTGACCGTTTTCTCATTGTATCACAAGTTGACTTAGTTTTGCAATGCATAGTGCTATTCCACTGTGGTCTCTCTTTCTGCTGATTATTTTGGATTCTGATAAATTGACCTGGCCAATGATAAGCTTTAAAGGTATGTGAGTGAGACCACACTAAGACCACAAAGGCCAAATGAGTCTGTCATGGCAGGCATTCAAGCACAGGGCACTTGGAGTTTTATTGAAGGACATTGTTGAAGAAGCAGGTGGTACAGTTCAGTAAGAGGTTGGGGATTTGTGGATGTCCTTTGATGTTATGACCAACAGGCATCATCAAAATGATGGCAGCTAGGGAATTGATTGGCAGGGAACCGGAAGGGCAAAGGTCAGATTCGGCTGTGTGTACAGTTCCAGGGATACACAGTTACCTGGGAGAAGCCAAAAGAACCTTCCAAGTCTGTTCTAGTTCTCAAGAAGTGGCCGTTCACTTCTAATACCTCACGGAGTAAAAATGTGTTCACATTGCTGTGTATTGATGAAACATTGGTTGTATAGAGAAGATGTTGAAAATTTCAAATCTTCATCCTTTCTCCATTTCTGCCCTCTACGTGTAACCATGGGCTTTTCCACCCATGCCCAGGTTCCCAAAATAATGATGCTGAGTCTTATTTATGAATAAATGCCTAGACCATAAGCCAGGGCTCACTCCCCAACTAGCTTGTAACCTAATTAACTCATTTATTCTATCCTATGCGTGCCATAGGCTGGTTACCTCTCTTCAGTTTCATGCCTCAGTCTCCATCAATGTTGGGGGCTCCTGTGCCTGAGTCTATCCCAGAATCCTCTCTCCCCACCAGAGCTCTCACCTCCTATTCCCTGCCTAAGCTAATAGGCCAATATTTTTATTGATAAGTGATGTTTCCACACAGTGTAGAGATTCTCTCTACATTGATAGGTAGCCACTGCTAGCATTTTAGAAAACGTTAATATGAGTATCCGGATATAGGTGTATAAGCAGTGGCAGGATTCAGGCCATATATTTGGGTGACAGAAAATGTAGTTAATTTTATTTTCTATAAGAGAAATTAACTCTCTTTTTAAGTGGCCCCTGGGATGTGTAACCTTGAGCATAGATATTTCTGAATTAACCCTGATTTTTTCTCTGATGCTATTGTGACGCTTTGAGAACTGGGTGGATGGGGTGATGGTGATGGACAGCCAGGTGAGGTGGGTGAAGTGTAGGCTTCTCAGGCACCTAGCATTCATATTTCCTTAATTGCCCAGCCACTGAACCATGTGACTTTAAAGACTCTGAAGTTGAGTGGTCAGTATTAGTTGCATACATTTTTAATCCCAGCACTTGGGAAGCAGAGGCAGATAGATCTCTGAGTTCAAGACCACTCTGGTCTACAGAGCAAGTCCCCTGTCTCAAAAAACCAAACCAAACCAAACCAAAAAAAAAAAAAAAAAGGACCTCTGAGATCTGGCTCCCTGGGGACCCTTGGGGTACCCCAGAAACTGCTTGATCCTTCTTGTTCCATTGTGGGTTGTATGAAGGAAATCTGCTATTTCCCAGGTCACTGGCTTGGCTGTCTCTGCTCTCTGATTCCATGTGATGTGGCATGTGCATTGAGGTCCAGGTCTTTTGGCACTCAGACTTCTGATGCATCCTAGCAGGTCCACTTTTACAACATGTATATACATGCTATGGGCGCTGTTCCTCTAGAGAACCAGGGTTAGCACTCCTCCTGACCTCCTTCTGGCAGTCTTCAAGAAGACGGCATCGTCTTCATCCAAGAGTCAGGAGCACAGCCTTCTTTTGTTTTGTTTTTCTTTTTTTAAAAAAGTTTATGAGTCAGTGTTTCTCTGTGTAGCCTTGGCTGTCCTGCCACTCACTCTGTAGACCAAGCTGGCCTCGAACTTACAGAGATCAGCCTGCCTTTGCTTCCCAAGTGCTGGGATTAAAGGTGTGCACTACCACTGCCCACACAACCTTGCTCTTAAGCCACGCCCCTGCCTGGGATTCCCTCACTCTACCTGGATATGAGATGTTGGACAGCAAGGAGGAGTCATTATGTTGCTGGCAGTCTTGGGCCTGTCAGTGTCCAAGGCCTAGGGGCTTCACAGGCAGACGAGAGGCTGTTAGCTCCCAACCTTGATTGCCAGAGACCTAATGCTGCAGGGCTTTAGAAGCCTGAAACATATGGTACTCAGGTTGGGAGCTTGTCAGTGCCTCTGATACTTGGCAGCTGTTGTAATCCTCAGCTCCTGCCAGGTTTGAGTGATGGTGGCAAGCAGTACCAGGCACTGGCTGCTAGTGTTAGAGCTGTCACAGAGCCTCAGGTAACAGCCCCACGGTGACAAGTGTGACATTCTCTATCGGGCGTGTTGAGACCCCTGAGCTCTTGAGAATGGCCTGAGGGTCTGGAATCCTTCTGGCTACGCAGATCCACTGTCTGTTGTTTTCAGGTTTTTTGTTTTGTTTTGTTTTGTTTTGTTTTGTTTTGTTTTGTTTTGTTTTGTTTTGTTTTTCCCAGCTTTCACTGTCTCTGGTCATCCATGTTTGTCCTGGCTGCTCTCTGTAACTCTTTACTACTGTTGGTGACATTGCCTTTGCTTCTGCATAGGGCTTTGCTGTCACCATCTCAGCCTGTCCTAGTGTGGTAGTGTGATGAGAATGGCCCCCACAGGCTCATGTGTTTGCATGCTTAGTCATCAGCCAGTGGCACTTGACAGGACAGGGAGGCGTGAGGAGGAAGTAGGTCACTGGAGGTGGACTATGAAGTTTCAAAAGCCCATGTCAGACCAAGTCTGTCTGTCTGTCTGTCTGTCTGTCTGTCTGTCTGTCTGCCTGTCTCTGTCTGCCTACACACTAGGATGTAGCTCTAAGCCACTGCTCCAGTATCTGCCCTGTTCCCTCTCATGATGGTACTAGACTAAATCTCTGAAACTGTAAGCAAGCTCCCAACTAAATGCCTTCTTTCACAAGAGTTGCCTCGGTCATGGTGTCTCTTCACAGCAACAGAACAGTGACTAAGACACCCAGCAATGAGTAAGATCAAAACCAGGCAAGGAAAGACCACTTGAGAGAAGCTTTCTATAGAGTGTAATGTGGCAATACGAGACAGAACAAAAGGTGTCTCCTTGTGAGCCAAATAGCCCAAGTTGGTAACAAGAAAGGGGGTTGGATACGAGTGTCTGCACCAATCACAGAAGTTCTCCAGCAAGAATGGACTGTTTGTACCATTCATAAGACTTCTGCTGGGGACCACAAGAGAAGGGCTCCTCCTGGGCTAGGTAGAATGACTACGGGGTCATCTTCAGTTCACTGGGCAGGTGATGGTAAATGCCCTGTCCAAACTGTGGAAACAATGGCTAAGATACTCTTTAAGTTTGGGTTTTAGTGCTGTAAAGAGATACCATGACCAAGGCAACTCTTACAAAGCCAAACATTTCATTGGGACTGGCTTACAGTTTCAGAGGTTCAGTCTATTATCAGGGCAGGAAGTATAGTAGCCTGCTGGAAAAGGAAATGAGAGTTTTACATCTTTGTCAGAGAGCAGCCAGGAGACTGTCACTTCTGCACTGGGCAGAACTTGAGCATAGGACCTTGAAGCCCGCGCTCAGAATGACATACTTCCTCCAACAAGGCCACACCTATTTCAAAAAGGACACACCTCCTAATAGTGTCACTCTCTGTGGGCTGAGCATTCAAACACACGAGTCTATGGGGCACCAAACCTATTCAAACCACCACAGACACTGACTTCAGGAGTCAGAGGTGTGCTTTGGCAGCAAACAGCTGTAGTTTCTGTACAGATTCCTCAAGTGTCTGTGAAGTGTCCAGAGCACTAAGGGAGCCCAGTTGGCTGCTTGGCTGCTTGTCCTTCACTCCAGACAGTCACGGAACTAGGGCAGGGTCTCACAGTTGTCAATTTAAGGAGTCAAATTCCCCAAATCTTTATTTAAAGGAAAAAAATGTCCATTAAAAAGAGGCAGTTATGCCGAGGCTAGAGTCACATCCTGACATGGTACTTGGTAGAGGCCTTTAGTATCCCTTCTAGTGCCCAGATCAGAAACATGGTGGGAAAAAAAAAAGAGGCAATTACAATAAAGATCCATCACCAATAGTGATTTAACAGTGTTTAAAAAATCTGTACTGGTTGGTTTTGTGAGATGACTTGACACAAGTTAGAGTTGTCAGAGAGGAAGGAGTCTCAGTTGAGAAAATGCCTCTATGAGATCCAGCTGTAAGGTGTTTAGTGATCAGTAGGGGAGGGCCATGCTTGGGCTGGTGGTCCTGGATTATATAAGAAGGGAGACTGAGCAAGCCAGTAAGCAGCACCCCTCGATGGCTTCTGCATCAGCTCCTGCTTCCAGGATTTTGCCTCTGTTTCACTTCCCATCCTGGCTTCCTTCAATAATGAACAGCAATATGGAAGTATAAGCCAAATAAACCCTTCTCCCCAGCTTGCTTTTTGGTTAAGGTGTTTCACCTCAGCAAAGGAAACTCTAAGATAGTGTCCTAACAATCTCCTGTCTAATTGCCCAGGGACAGGTGGACCTGTTAATAGGTCTCACTGTTAATTGTTTTACTTAGTATCTATTTAGGATCCAAGAACTAGGGGGGGTGGAGGGGGTGGGCAGGGAGGGAGGGATGAGGGAGAGAATTGGCCAAATTCAATCGGAGGACATAGCAGATGTCCTTAATACCAAGCACATGTAGGTACAACAAGCCTTTGCAAATTTCAGTGGATAATTTTATATTTGCTGGAAGAGACACACAGCTGAAAGAGGACTTAGGATATTTAAAAATAAAATCTCCTTCAAAAAAAATACTGGAGTGTTACAATGGTGACATTTCGGTTACTTCTGGCACTATTTGTAGCAAATAGAAACATGTCACTCATGGTGCAAAATACACTTTTTATTCAAAAAGTTTAAATAAAGTAGGCATGGTGTCACTCAACTGTAGTCCCAGCATTTAGGGGGCTGAGGCAGGAGGATTGAGGCTAACCTAGGTTATGTTACATTGGAATTTCAAGGCCACACTGGGTGAGACAGCTAGATTTTTGTCCGAGAATAATTACATATGTATTCATACATCTATGTAACAAATAGTTGCATTCAACAGTGTTTATTATTCATATGAACTACATATAAAAGTGTCTATTGACATATACACATGTATGTAGATGTCTATTGGATGTGTGCTCTTTAAGAGACCTGGTATTAGGGCTATTTAACATTTATCCTATCCGCTCCTACCAGTGCCCCAGTGACACTAACACTAACATCCCTTTTCTTTTTAGCCTTGCATTGCCTAAATCCTCTTCCCAGCTGCTATTAACACGAGTTAATAGCACCATTAGGCCAGTGTTAGGAGGAGACAAAGGGCACAGTATTCTTTCCTGTACACTTACATCATTGACCCATCAGGGCTGTGTGAGAATCACCTTCCTACAAGTCATGGTGAGGTAGTCTGCCTCCAGTGACAGAAAAACAAAATATCGGTAGTCGGGCCAGGGAGGACTTTCAAGAGAGCCTGGTGTATGTGCAAGACTTGGTGAAGGATCACTGAGATGGCTCAGCTGGCAAAAAAAAAAAAAAAAAAAAAAAAAAAGCTTTTGGTACAAAATCTTGAGGACCTGAGTTTGATACCTGGAAGCCACAGTAGGAGAGAGCTGACTCCTGAATGTGTCCTCTGACCTTTGCATTTATGTGTATGCCCCAGTCTCACCCCTTCCATTCTGTTAGCTACTTTCTTAATGAGCCCAGAAGGTCTTCCTAGAAGAGCAGCAGGTGGCAGAGTAAATTCAATTGCAGATGCTTATTAAATGAATGAACGAGAAGGATGGATTTCCATGAAAGGAGATGGGAGTGGAATGTGGCTCACGGAGCAGAACGTGGCTCACCAGCTCGTCTTCTCCTTGACCCTTCCTGGCTGCGGCATGATGATTGGTTACAGTAATTACTTAGAGCAGTGATCCCTGATCCACTTAGAGACTCTGCTGAATAATGGACTGAAAGAAATACAAAGAGTTCATCTTCAATTTCAGACCCCATGTAAGCTGACAAAAAGATTCCATGTCTTCAGGTTTGCACCAAGTAGACCTGCCCCACCCCTGGGGCAATTTCTAGACTGACTTTCCCTTTCAACCAATTGCCAATGGTGGGCAGCCTTACCTCCCAGCAATTTCCCAGTTCTCTGGATTTTTCATTGAGTCTCAGCACAGTTGGAGTTGGTCCTCATCCCTGTGTAGAAGTTCAGTAGAACTGAAAGCTCTGGAGTAAGTGCCTCTTTTTAATGGACATTTTTGTTGTTGTTGTTTAAATTTAGATTTGGGGAATCTGCCTCCCTAAATTGACAACTGTTAGACCCTGTTCTGGTGCCTTGACTGTCTGGAGTGAAGGACTATCAGCCATGCAGCCAACTGGGCTCCCTTCATGCCTGTTACTAGCTGCCCGGCACACTTCACAGACACCCTGAGGAAGCTGTGCAGAATTGCAGCTTGTCTTTTTGGTACAATGAGATCCATTCTACCCACATGCAGAATGTGGGCCTCTTTACCCCAATTATGCCAGCCTGGCAGGGCAGGGGTTGGGGGCATGAGACTTGAGTTATTGGGATAAAGGAATGGAATCTTGAGTTTAAAAGCACTATTTAGTGTTGCAGGGAACATTTCTATTATGTAGACCTTCAAGTGGTGATGGCCTACAGGGTCTGGCCTTCTGTTATCTATATTGGAAGGATTGTCAGCAATAGGAATTGTAAAATTGAATCAAATAATCCATGTTTACTTGTCTGTAAACAAGTATCCATCTGTACTTGTATCTTGGTTACATAGGTAATATCTGAAAAAAATTTTTTTTTCAGTTTTAAGCCTGTTTTAATCAGGAAGAGACAGGCTTGTCTTTTGTAAGGAAGACCTCATCCCAGCTTGTGCAGAACCAGGGGAAACTGTGCATCTCAAATAAAATCTAGGGGGAGGTGGACAGTGTTAGGATTACATGCAGTAGCACAGGTTGAGTTGGCTGTTGTTTTGGTTATTATTAAAAAATTGACAGCACCCTGTATACGGCAATGGCTCTGATCATTTTACGTGTGTTAGCCTAGTGACTCTGGGAGGCATGGGCCTCATTTGCTCTTCTGTCACCGTGATAAATACCATGGCCCAAAGCAACTTAGGGCAGGCAAGTATTCTCTTGGCTTACAGGATTTAGCCACCCTTGGGGAATGCTAAGGCGGAACACAGAGGCAGGAGCGGAAGCAGAGACCATGGAGGAACACTGTTTACCAGACTGCTCAGCTACTTTTCCTGAGTGTCCCAAGTTTCCCTGCTTAGGGATGCCACTGCCCATGATGGGATGGACTGGGCCTTTCAACATCAACCAAGAAAATATCTCAGAGCCGGGCAGTGGTGGCTCACACCTTTAATTCCAGCACTTGGGAGGCAGAGGCAGGGCTAGCCTGGTCTACATAGTGAGTTCCAGGGCAGCCAGGGCTATACAGAGAAACCCTTTCTTGAAACCCACCCCTCCCCCGAAAAAAATAAAAAAATAAAAAACAACAGAGATGTGATCACAGGTCAATCTGATGGTGACAATTCCCAGGTGGCTCTCCTTTGTGCCAAGCTGACAAAAAGCCACCAGCCCAGACACAGAGTACCCTTTTCCAGCCTTTAAGAACATTATGCAAGCATACAGAACTCATAAGTGACAAGGCTGGGATTTGAACCTTGAGATCTGCACATTTATGCTATTCTGTTCTGATGACTCAGGAAGATTGCCTGCATCTAAAATAGATCTGCTGTATGAATCAGAGAACCATTTTAGAAAATATCTGCTCCAAATGTGAAAAAAAAATTATAAGGGGATATTTCCTCTGTAGAAGAAGAGGGAGCTTTTATGGGAAAAATATGTGAAAAGCCCAGGAAAAGACTCCATAAAGCTAAATATAACAGCTAACAGATACTAGGGTGGAGGCAGCAAATGATGCATTCGAAGCCATGGAGGAAGAGAATTCGTGTAGAAACAACAGTTGTGAAAACGGCTGAACTGCACGGCGTCCAGGAATAGGCTATCAGAAGCGGTGTGCTGGCTGCTGTGTGACATGTTTTGGAGATCCCAGTTCTTGGAATAATAATTAATCTGCAGGGGAAAAAATAATCCAACCAGAAATGCAAAAGCATAATCCAAGAAATAAGGGAGAAAAATGTTTATTCTTCTACACATGTTTTTAGCCTAAAAAGTAGATGGATATAGCATCAAACTAACCCCTAAATACCCGTTTATAGCCACAGACCAAGGCTACCCTCAGCCTTAAACAGAAAAGCCTTTCCTTTCAGTGACTGGAGTGAAGCACAAGAACCCATGGGTGTCCTAGAGGGTCCCTAGAGGACAAAGGGCTGGGCTCTAGACAAGAGTTCCTCCCACCCTCAGGGGACACTGCTGAAAGGGGGAAAGAAGCCATTAAGAGCTGAAAGATGGGGGAGGGCTGTGAGATACCATCGTCTAAGCAACACAAGCAAGAACCAACGGTGACCACAGACTCACAGTAGCTGTGGCACTGGGTCCACGAAAGTCAGGTCCTAACAGTCAGCTGTGGAGGGAAAGGATTTGTAGGCTCTTACCATTTATTGGCAACCAACAGATTCCGAGAGAGAAGAAGGCATGGTAGCCAATTGAATAGCCATTGGTACACGTGTGTGTGTGTGTGTGTGTGTGTGTGTGTGTGTGTAGAAACTGATCAGTATGCATAGTGCACATGTATGAAGTTGTGAAGGAACACAATTTACTAACGAAAATGGTGAAATCCGGGGCTGTCCTGCTTTCTGCCAGAGACTTGACTCATTCTGTGGCCCAGCATCCCCACAGCATATAAATTCATCCTATTAGTCACGTACAGCCCTCTTGGTTATCAGGTTGACTTACCGTCATGGTAACGTATGCTTGTGTTGAAGTAACGCTTATTCATTTACTTAGCAATGGCCCCATAAGAGTTGTGATGCTGGTAATTTTACTGTAGTATATAATTATAATCACCCCATTTTTTTTTTGTTATATTGTACTGTCTCTTACTGTGCCTGATGCATACTTTAATTTCATCCCTGGCAGGTATGTATAGGAGGAAGCAGTATACACAGAGTCTGATACTATCTGCAGTTTCAACCATCCACGGGGGGGGGGGAAGGTCATGGAATGAATACCCCATGGAGAAGGGGGCAGGTAGGTGTAGTTCTTAGTTAAAATAGAAAAACAATGGCAAAATAATTAACAAGAAGGCATACAACAGAAATGGAAGGTGTATTTATAGTATAAAAGTAGCTAATTGGCTCACTATGGTTTTTTTTTTTCTGTGTTAACTCATTCATTAGATAGGAGTTTTGGAAGAGACAGAAATATATTTGAAGTCTAGATCTCTCTAGATGTGGCTGGATTTAAGGATGTCACAGGTCTCTCTGTGTATCTCTGTCTGTTTCTATCTGTTCCTCCCTCCCTCTTTCCCTTCTTCTCTCCCTCCCTCCTCCTCCTCTTCCTTTTCCTCCTCCTCCTTCTCCCCCATCTCTCTCTGCTGTTTCCTGCTTTGACTTCACTTTCAGGCAGCCTTTACTTTATGGCTCCAAGGCTGGTTCCTAGGCTCTAGCCTACACACTTGTAGCTAGCATGTCAAGTGTCAATGAAGGTGATGCCTTCTTCCCTGTGACTCTGCCCAAAGTCACAGGGGTGAATTCATTATCTTGGCTGGGGCTGTAGGCTTCTATTTAGAGAGGTGTGGGTCCACTTAAAACAAGAGTAGATGCCTCCAAATGAAGAAAGGAGCCAGTGTTTGCTCCACTAACACCACCAACATTTGTAGATGTACTATTAACATAAGCTGGGCACCCTGTTGTTATATACATCGTCTGTTTTAACCTCACAACACACTTCAGGTCTTTGTCATACCCGGGAGGAAATGAAGATGAAACAAGTGATCCCTGGTCTCACAAACAGGGAATTACTCAAGTCAAGACCGTGTCTTACTCCAGAGTCTGAGATCACTCACCACTCTTCCGTTAAACACGAAGCAAACATTCCTGTCTTTCTAGCACCAGCTAGTGTGTGCTTCTGTGTGTCTCTGTCAGTTATAGGTTTCTTTGCTGTCCTTTCCTAGTTGTAAGGCTTTTATACAAGATTGAAATATTGCTATATGCCCATGAATTGGAATTCTTTTTGTATACTTTTGATTCTAATAAACTATTTCATTAAGTTCTCTTTCACCTCTTTTAAAAATAATAATTACTGTGTATGTGTGTGTGTGTGTGTGTGTGTGTGTGTGTGCTTGTGGTTGTGAGTGTATATACCATGGTGTGCTTGCAGAGGACAGGTGGAGTGGGTCCTCCCATCTCGCCTTAGTGTGGGTTCTGGTGATCAAGCTCACATCGTCAGGCTTTTGTGGCAGGTCCCTTCATCTGCTGAGCCACCCCTCATTTTACCTCTTAATGTTTGCTTATGTTACGCCTTCCTTTTTGATAACATTATAAGACATATCATACATACGAAAGAAAGCATATAACACCACATTTAAGTAATAGTAATAAATTAAGATGCATGCATCTCCCTGCATGAAAAGAATGTTTCCAGGATGCTTGAAGCTTTTGGAAAGAATGATATGTATGTGTGTGTCTGTGTGAATGATGCATGCCATGTGTGGGTATAGGTGTCTGCAGAAGCCCGAAGAGGATGTCAGATTCTCAGGAGCTGTTACAGGCAGCTGTAAGCCACCATGGGTTCTGGGTACTGATCCTGGGTACTCTAGAAGAGCATGATGTCACCCCTCTAACCCTAAATCCTTTTTAGAGACAACCACTAATTTGACTTCAGTTCTTTCTAGTTTTACTACATATGTCATAGTAACTGTGTGAACAGAGGAAAGCCATGTAAATTCCTTGCTCCAGTTCCCTCATCAAAACTGGCTTCAAGGGAAACACTAACCAAGATATCTGTCTTGTGTTTAGCTAATTCTTTCTTCAATTCAATCTAATCTGCTATTTAACCTTTCATATCCTCTCTCCCACATCTTCCTTCTATCTTCCCTCCCTCCTTCCCTGCTCCCTTCCTTCCTCCCTCCCTTCTTTCCAGTGTTGGGAATCAAATGCAGTGTTTCATGTATATCAGGCAAAAGTCACATCTTTAGTCCCCACTTTACTGAAAAGAACTTTCTCTAAAGCATATTAAGTCCATATTTGATAATCAACATCTGCTCTGTCATTCTGATTGTTGTTTTTTGTTTTTTGTTTTGTTTGTTTTTTGTTTTTAATACTCCTGCTCATAGAATTTTGTCTCCTATTGTTGTTAGTGTCTCAGATACACTTCGTGCAGCTCATCTTAGATCCATCCTAAAGTAAACTGAAGTGTGGTTGAAACAGTCAGTTGTCTCCTAGTATTTGCTTTCTGTTCTCCAGTACGAGTAGCTGTACGGCTGCTCAGCCTGAAGATGGTAGGTTCTACTCCTTTGCTGGTAAGTGTGGCCATCAGTGATAAATGGCCAGTGGGATTTAGATTATAAACACATGGAGGTGGCTTACTGTAAATGCCTATGACATGCCAATACTTACCTGTGTCCCTTCTACCACTTCCTTCTTCCATCCTGTGGAGGGCCATGTTGCTGAGGTCATACTTTATGACAACATTGAAAGTGGCAGTAGCTTAGTCCACCCAATGTGGCCAGGTGTACAGCTAGAGTCTCTAAAATTTTATATTACAGAGAAATAAACTATCCTAGTTAATGTGTTGTTATTTTTTTCCCCAGGAAATCTGCCATTAAACCCAATTTTGACTTACTGAGACTCAGGAAGACTTATGGGAGCTACTCTACTTGGGAAGAGGCAGAGTAAGGATTTGAACCCAGTGCTTTGTGTTGGAGTAAAAAAAAAAAGACTGGATAAAATGAATTTTAACTTTTTTTGGTAATAAAACCATTATTATATCACATAAGTAAGTTTTTCTAGGCTTTTCAGGCTCCTTTAATTCTCCCTCAACTATACCTATCTTTCCTCCCATCAATTCCTTAACATTGGCTTTTTCATGCAGGCCCCTTTAAAACTGGCATTGTGTCAGTTTAAATAAGAATGCCGCCCCACCCCACCTCCATAGGCTCATGTCTTAAAGATTGGCTCCCAGTTGGTGGAACTGGTTGGGAAGGATTAAGTGGTGTCGAGCGCGCCCCCAACTCGCCAGCAAGAACGACGCTGCTACAGGATCCTTCTGCACACGTTTATTCAGTCCTATTTCTTCTTGTTTATATCTCCCTTGTTTATATCTCCCTTGTTTTTATATCTCTCCCTCGTTTATATCTCCCAATAATAACAATCCTCTCTCGAATAATAATCCTCCCTCTAACCCGGGCCTCTCACTCTTATATACTCTCAGTTCCCATCCACGCACAGCAGGCCACGCCACCTCACCAGGCACGCAGCTTCAGCTAATCAGGGCAGCAGGGGCAAATCTCCACCAAATTGGATTCACCTGAATCCTGGTACACCTGCGCAGCACTCAAGATGTTTGTGTCTTATATGAGGAAGTCAGGTGCAAGTCATATGACTTAGCTGCAGTACCTGACACCTTTGGGACTGCCGCCACACCCGCTCCCCACAATTCCCCCTTTTTTCTTTTTTGGCAGAGAGAATGTCTGTAGATAGCCCCCCGCAGCCATGCCCCTTACCCGTCCTTGGGAGACAAACAGCATTGGTTTGATCCCTGTCTTAGGTTGGTGACATGCCCAGGGAGTCTTATCACTGACTACCTCTCTATTATGCCAAGCCACACCTGGGGAGATTGTGTTTTGCTTGCGGCAGGTGCATCAAAAGGCCAGGATGTTAATTAACCTATGGCCAGATCTTAATTGCTGCAAGCAAGCCTCATGGGTGAAGGTAGAGGTCTGATCCCCAGTGTGCAAGCATAGGGGCCCTACACAAAACCATCCCTTAGGCTCATCACCCAGAGAGGTCTTGGCCAGCTCCCGTGTCGTTTTTCCTGGGGGAAGGGAACTAGGACACTGAACCTTCATGCAATCAGACGTGCCTTCCACAGGATGCCAACAGCAAGCTATCCTCTGTGCAGTGCTTAGCCTCGCACCCCACGGCATAACGCAGCATAATTTCTTTTAGAGCGGCAAACTGAATCTGAGGAGATTGTCCCGCCTCCACTGCAGCAAAAGCCTACGCTACCATGGCGAAAGTGCGGGCCGCACACTCTGCACCTAACACATGTGCCAAACACACAACACACACACACTATAACAAGCATACATCCCAGGGCTCTCATCCCCGCTCATCTTCCCTGAAGCAAGGGATAGATAGCCAGAGGGGCTATCTCTTTAAGGGGAATTCAGGGATCAAAAAGCGTGGAAAAATTTGAATGTCATGTCGAGCTGGTATCGGCTTCTGGAATACCGAAAGGATCTCCCATCTCTGCTCCATCGTTTGTGCTTGTGGGACCATCCACCACATCCACAGGGGCAACTGGATCAGGAGCCTCATTCTTGCAGCGTCTCACCAATCTCTCCGGCACCCAAAGAGGTTCCGTCTGGTCCTGTGGAAACACACAAACAGACCCTCTCGCCCACGTCAACACCTGATCCTGTCGATCCTCTCCAAATCTCCAGACAGAAGGTCCACCTACAGGTGGCTGCTGAGGAGGCATAGGGAGGCGGCACAAAAGCTAATTTGCCTTCCTCCTCCACCTCAGCTCTTTTATTTTGTCCTTTCTGTCCACCTGATAACACTGTGTCTCCTTTCTTTTTCCTTTTTCTTTTTAAGCCCTTTTCCTCTTCCGACATACTTTCTTGTTGCTCTGTAAGGATTTTCTGACCTGTCTTGACTGCCTCTACACACAGTTTCAAACAGTAACAGAGTCCATATATCAGAACAAACAAGACCAAAACTATCAGACCTACCCACAAAGGGTCAATGGGAGAAAAAAGCATAACTACACAGCGAGGATCTATTGATCACTACACTGAGGTTATCATAGTTCCTTAATCTATCCTGAAACCGTGAACCTTAACTTGTCCCAAAGCCATGAACCTTTAGTTACCTTGTACCTGCTTCCTGGCAACGTTATATTCGCCTCTATTTTATCCGAGGTCCTTCCCAAACTCCTGGGTTACTTTGTGCCTACTTCCTGGCAACTTTATGCTCACCTCTAATTTATCCGAGGTCCTTCCCAAACTCCTGGGGTCGCAAGTTTCACTCACCGTGAACTTACCCTGCCGGCAACCACTGACTGCTGAAAGTTCTGAACTCGGTGGGGGAGTCGGTTCCCCGTACGGGCCACCAATTGTCGCGCCCGCTCTCGACCAGCAAGAATGATGCGACCACCAGTCCTTCTAACAGCAGTTTATTCAGTCTTCCTCTTTCTTCTTTCTCTTCATCAGTACCGTTCCCCAGCTGAAGAGTTCTGAATCCACGCCGGATCCTTCTCAACAGTCTGTTTTACGGGAACCTTTATTAACCACTCCTTCCCCGTGATGCAGTTCTGAATCCTCCCTGTAGCAGGGGGTCTTCGCTCGTGCCTGAAGATGTTTCTTGTCCCGGGTTTCGGCACCAACTGTCGAGCGCGCCCCCAACTCGCCAGCAAGAACGACGCTGCTACAGGATCCTTCTGCACACGTTTATTCAGTCCTATTTCTTCTTGTTTATATCTCCCTTGTTTATATCTCCCTTGTTTTTATATCTCTCCCTCGTTTATATCTCCCAATAATAACAATCCTCTCTCGAATAATAATCCTCCCTCTAACCCGGGCCTCTCACTCTTATATACTCTCAGTTCCCATCCACGCACAGCAGGCCACGCCACCTCACCAGGCACGCAGCTTCAGCTAATCAGGGCAGCAGGGGCAAATCTCCACCAAATTGGATTCACCTGAATCCTGGTACACCTGCGCAGCACTCAAGATGTTTGTGTCTTATATGAGGAAGTCAGGTGCAAGTCATATGACTTAGCTGCAGTACCTGACACCTTTGGGACTGCCGCCACACCCGCTCCCCACAAAGTGGCGTGGCCTTGTTGGAGGAGGTGTGCCATTGGAGCTAGGCTTTGAGGCTTTAAAGGCCCAAGACGTTCCTGGATAGCTTTCTCTGCCTCTTGTTTGAGGATAAAGATGTAAGTGCTCAGCTGCTGCTCTGGTACAGTGCCTGACTGCCTGCGGCCATGCTCCCTGCCAAGATAGTCATGGACTCACCCTCAGAAGCTGTAAGCTTAATAAACCCTTTCTTCTGTAAGTTGCCTTGGCAGTGCTGTCTTATCAGAGGAATAGGAAAGTAACTAAGGCAGGGGTAATTTATGCTTCTAGTCGTAGTCTGGTGTTCGTACATCAATCTTTACAAGACTAAGGGCTGTAGCATGAAATATTAAAAAAGCAATCCACGCTACATCGGCCAGGCACCGGTGGGCAGGCCAGCCTGTTCTCATCTCGACAGACTCTCTGACCTGAGCTTTAAAATCTCTCCATCCTGTTCACTAAATTCCCATGGCATGCCGCTGCCACATCAGCCCTTTGCTTCCAAATCCCCATGACTGGCTGGGGTGCCCGGGCACCATACCGTTTCTCTGGAACTCAGTTGAGTCTTCGTGTAAACACAAATTTAGTTTAGAAACAACAGGTAACACAATCACTGGGCGCAGCAACTAGCATCCTAATTGGTAAGTCATTTTAAGTTAAATGCTCCGGTAACAGATCCCAACGGATCTGCCACCTGAACTGGGTGCCTGGGCTACCTAGATTTTGGCCTCCTTGCACCTCTCCTGTCCACCCTCCAATTCTCCTCTCTGCTTCCACCTACTCTTCCAGTGATTGGTTCCTTGGAATCTTTATTCATTAGGGGAAGGATCACCTGAAATCACCTGAGTACTGATTGACTTCTCATTCCAGGCAGCCCCTCTTGGGGAAGCAGAATTAGCATCAAAATACAAACAGTACCAGCGCAGTCCACAACAGAGGACTACTTCAAGCAAGACAGAGAGAGTCAGGATTTGGGTGGAAGGCTGGGTAGCAAGAAAAGAAACTGAGGATCGATTATTTTCCCAAGCAAGATGGTCACCCCAACGTTCATTCTGGGGCCGGGAAATTACATCAATTAATGTGCAAGGGAATTCACATTAACGTTAGGAAGGAGATTGGCGAGTGGACTATTCCTTTGATGAAACCTTTCAAGACTCAACTTCACTGGCTTTAAGTCATTTTAAAGGCCATGAAGGAAGCATAGGTTACTGATGCAGCTTTGCCCTCACAATTAATTTTCTGCTGAAATGAACAGGAGGGCAGTACTGATATGAACTGCTATTAAAACACATTTTATACTTATTTTACTTCTATTTATTACTCTTGTTTTAGGCTTTAAATATTACCATACATATTGGTAACAGAGTTTAGGCTAATTTGTAAGATTTGAGAGTGGAAGGAATGACTTTGGGAAATGCCTGTCCTTCTAAATCTTATATTTCATCTCTCGTTGCTATGTCTCAAAGGGCTTTTTAGCAATATTTAGCTTGAGGATAACTGTGGTTGTCAGGCAGGGATGGATTCTGTAACCCGACTCTACATAGGTGCGTGTGGCTGAGCTCACAACTGTGGACAGCTCCCTCTCTCCAGACAGAGACCAGAGACAGGATAGTCGTAAGGGTTGATTTTTCTTTAAGAACACAACACACACACACACACACACACACACACACACACACACACACACACACATTTGGCTGCCTGATGGTCTTCTTTTATGCAGGGACTGTTTGTGCTGGCTCAGCATGGGATTCAAAGTAACTAATTACCGTTGATCCAGCTCCCTGCTTCAGGAAGACAGACTGCAGACCATTGTGGCACCTGAACAATGTTGCAGTGTCTTACAGGTTGTGGAATATTTCAGGTCCTTGATATGCTGAGGGGAGTTGTGAATCTCTAAGAGGAGGGTGGTGTCCGCAGAGTCCCCAGTTGTCACTGGTTCTTTTATGTTAATTTATGTAACAGAGATAGGTGTCATACATGTATCATGTGTGCTGACAGTATTTACATCATACTCTTTCATTTCTCCCCATGCCTCTTCCTCTTTATTTCCCTCTTTCCCCTAAGCAACTCAACTCTACCTTCATGCCATATATATATATATATATATATATATATATATATATATATATATATATATATACATACATACATACATATATACATATTTACATAAGTTCTAGCATCCTGAGTAGGGGGGAAATGTACCATACGTTTAAAACAATGTTTTTTATTTATTAACTTTTTGCAAGTTGTGTACAGTGTATTTTGAATATATTTCTCCTTTCCCCCAACCCCTCCTATAGTCACCCTCTCTACACTCTCATCCCTTCCCACTCAAATTTAAGGTTTTCTTTTTTTTTTTTTTTAACCCATCTAGTACAGTTGCATTGTTCAAATAGTCTTGGGAGTGAGGCCTGCCCTGGCATGTGGACACCCAAAGGGCTATGTGTGTAACACTATAAATATACCATTTTTTACTTTCTGGAGTATACTATTTTATTAATATGATGATTTCTAATTACACAGTTTCCTGAAAGTCATGTAAATTCATTCTTCTTTATGAAAATACAAAATGGAAATTGTATGTTTTTCATTTTCTTTATCCATTCTTCTATTGATAGACATTTAGGTTGACTCCAAAACTTGGGTCTTCTGGATAGTCACAACTGGCTTGGATATGCAGATATTTGTGGCATGCTGCCTTCAACCTTTGGGCACATCCTATTTATTTAAAATAAAATATAATTATACCCTGTCTTCCCTTTTCTTGTTATCCTTCTAATTCCTCCTATGTCCCCTCTCTCCAATCCTTCCTATACCCCCTCACTCCCTCTCAAACTGATTGCCTCTTTATTATTATTGCATATATATGCATAAATAAATAAAACTTGACTGCTTAGTAGATTGTATGTATGATTTCAGGGCAGACCACTTTGTACTGGATCAGCAGTAAGAATCTCATGCCTGGGAGAGGCTAATTCCCCATCTTTCGGCAATCATTAGTTATTTGTATAGGGGTGGGACTTTTGGGTTCATTCCTACATGTTATCCAATAATGCTGTTGCATGGAAACTCTTTGGGTAACACTGACTTGGTATAGGAGCTGTGTGCTGTGTGTTAATGAGAACGTATGGGTTTAGTGACAGTGATAAGACTGATGCTATTCGTCATGTGATTTGTGGGACTGGACCATTTCTGAACACAGAAGGCTTCAGCCTTCTGTCCAAGGATTCTATTGAAAGTTTAGTCATTTCGTGGGTCAGGGAATTGAGTCTCAGAGGAAGTTGTATTCTGGCACTAGCATTAGTTGGCACTGATGTTGCACGTTAGTCTTTTGACCTCCCTACCCCCAGCCTCCTATAATATCTCCTATAATACTGTATAATAGTACACTTGGAAGCAGGAACCTTGGGAATGCAGATAGTGCTATAGGCATTCCTGGTGAAGTAGGCAGGGGGATGGGTGGGATCTACTCTTGGGTTGATGAATTACTAGAGAGAATCTGGTCTAGGGTCAAGAGCAAAGACAGAATTAAATTTCTAAGACCCATGTATCACTTTTGGCTTATATGAAGGTGCTGATTAACCCCAGATAGGCTGTCTATAAGTAGCTCTCTAATCAAGCCTCTCCTGAATTCCTAAAGGTATGTTTGTTGTTTCGTTTCCTCTTGGTAGTTTTGGCCTATTGCTTTCAATGCATGGGATAAATTCTGAATCTTAACTCATCAGTTGTCCGTGTAGCTCTCTCTTCTAAAGCTGTGAGAATTACAGACATAGCCTGTGTTTCCGGCATCTGCTGTCCTTGCTGCTTAACCAGACTCTGCTTCCCCATGGGGGAAGGAAGGGGACTGAAGGGCTTTTCTTCAGTATCTATTATTTTCCAGGCTCTCTGCTAACTGCTCTATACAGATTTTGTTAATCCCCCTATTAATCTTATTCTTTAAAAGGAGAGCACGAATCCTCATCTCACAGAGCGCTGGAGAAGTGCGAGCCTTTAAATCTGTTCCTAATTCCCCCGGCAGAGCGTGAGCATGCTCTGTCATCTCTGTCCTTTCATGCTCTCTTTGGACAGTATGACACTACACTGAAAAACCCATTGCTTAGGTGCCACAGAAGCACTACGGGCCCCACAGTACTCTCTGCCAGCGCCACATCAGGCAGTATTTGTTACTGTATTACAAGTGACACCAAAACCCAGTGGTTTAAGACACTATACATTTGTCTCCTCACAGTTCCTTTGGGTCAGAAACCCAGACATGCATCTTTTGCTTTAGGATTATAGTCTGAGCCTTCATTTGCTCTCCTGAGTATCACACTTATAAACAGCAGCTGCCGTGGTCACAGTTCTGGAGGAAGTCAAAAGCAAAGTGTTGCCTGATTTGGTAGCTGGTGAGGTTCTAGTTCCTTCGTAGAAGGACTGGATTCCCAGTAGCTTTCCAGCACCACCGGAGAATGTGAACTCTCATTTCTGTCTTCTCTGTCTCCATCTCTCTTATGTAGACCCTCACTTTGCCTCTCTGAGCTACTTCTTCATATGTATGGGGGTCGTTTTTAAAAATATAAGAACACTAATTCATGAGGGAGGAGTCCTCCCCAAGGCCCCACCTCCAATAACCATTGGATTGAGGAGTAGGTTCGGCCTCTGACTTCACGAGGGTAATAACATCAACTATACATTATTGTAGCTGGATCTCACACATCTGCATGCAAGATGGCTCCCAGAGTTGCGCTCTAGTCTGAAAGCTCAGCTGGGCAGAGTTCTTTCCCAATCAATCGGCTAAGGAATGAGTCAGTCCCTGAAAGGTTGCTAGGTTCTCCAGAGGCGCCCTTGGTTCTCTCATGAGTGTGCCTTCTCTGTGACCCCATCAGAGCCACCTGGTAGAGAGACAGTGTGTGAACAAGACAGCAGCTCATCCTTCTTGACCTAATTTTGCAAATGGCATCTCATTCTCGGGCTATGCTTTATTCTCTGGAAGCAAGCCGTTACATCCAATGGAAAGACGGGAGCCATGCAAAGGAGTGAACACGAGATGATAGCACGGAAGACCATGCAGGCAGCTGCCTATTAAATACCACAGACTCCTTCAGAAGCTCATACGGTGTCTTTGTCACTGGAATGTGAGTCTAGGGAGCCCTTGTCCTTTCCTCAGACATCATCCAGGGGAGAACGTTAGAGTGTGGGCTCTAGTCATGACTGCAGGCTCATTATGTGGCCATTTTCTCTCCCTGGCTTGGTTTTGGGAAGAAAAATGATTTATAAATGATGGGACTGTCTTCACACTCCTGTGTCCTCGATCTACTCTTTCATTTCTGGAAGTACTATTTTAATCCTTTGGAAATAATACATCTTCAGTCTCCTCCCCTGCAGGAGATAGCCCCATCTCTGCTGGCACAGACAAGTGAGCCAGTACCAGCCGGGTGTTCTTTCAGCCTGTATCACCCACCTACCGCCTCTCCTCGTTTTTGATTTCAGAAGATAGAAAAATCATTCCTTCTGTCCTCTTCTCTGGCACAATCCCCTCCCGCTCTCTTCATACCTTGATTACGAACATCTCACTCCTATAGAGATCTTTGAGGATACATTAGTAAGGGGCCGATTCTCTTTTCATCCTGGATGCTGAAAAATTTAAAAAGTACTTCAAAGAGTGCGGACAGAAGCCATATTATAAAGGTGCAAGATTATGTGATCAGACTTGACTGACTCCACTGGGAAGTCCTAGGCTGTGCAGGGCAGGGACCATCCTGGGGGTCGGGGTGAGGGTGGGGGTGGGGAAATAAAGTTACTTATGAAGATGAGTAGGAAAACCATTCCTGAACTGATGCAGGGTGGAGCTCAGCCGCAGGTGCCATTTTTCCCTCTAAGCTTACTCATCAAATAAGTCACCGCTTTCTGTAGCGCTGGAGTGACATACCAGGCTGAAGCCAACTTGCAGTTATGTTAACTGAGGTGTTCTCTCAAAAGGGCAGACTTTGAAATGGATAAAACTGTTCCAATCCAGCGACTCCTTTCATGAGTACATTAATGCCTTTCTTTTTCATTAGTGTCTTTTTCTTAGTCAATTAGTTGTTTATATTCTAATAAACATGGCTTCCTGTTCTCTCTCCACTTCCTCTTTGTGAATCTGGATATGAGCTCTCAGCAGCTGCTCCAGCACCTTGCCCGCCTGCCTTTGTGCTTTCCGAGGTGATGGGCATGGGCTCCTAATCCTCTACAATTGTAGGCCCCAAAGAAACCTTTCCTTCTATAAAAACAAACTAATAAACAAAACAAAACAATGATTTCCTGGAGGTAAGAGTGATCCTAGTACAAACTTGAGGGGTTGAGTTCAAATCCCCAGAATCCCTATAAAAAGCTGGGTGTGGCCTTGGTTTACACCTGTCACTACAGTGCTCTGAAGGGGCGTGGTAGTGGCTACAGGAAGATTGCTGAGCTTGCTGGCCACCAGGCTAACCTGAGGCTCAGTTAGAGATTCTGTCTCAAGAGAATACGGCAGAGCATGACATCTGATGTTCTTTTTGTTCTCTGAACATTCATGGGTACATGTAGCTATATATACACATATATATGTATATATGTATGCATATCACAACACACGTACACACACTTATGCATATGCATGCACGTGCTTAGGCCCTCCTACACACTGCTCCCTTCAGTCAGAGTGAAATTTCCTGTCTGTTTCCATTCACAGCCAAGATCCATTTAAAAAAACAAAACAAAACAAAACAGTCTGCAGATTCTGCTTTACCCTCCCCCACTCATCCCTCACACCAATGGGCGTTGACTTCTGCTGCCATCATTGTGTAGAGATTGTCTTGACAATGGTCACTAGTGACTTCCTACTTGTCAAAGCCAATAGGACTATGTAGGTACTAATTTGACCAGACTTTTTTTTTTTTTTTTTTAATTTAATCCTCTTGTCTACTCCATCTCTTTAGGAAGGATCACTTACGTGTTAGTCTTTTGACCACAATAATAAAATACTGTGACTCAGGCCAATAGTACAGAAAAGAGTGTTGCAGTAGTGGAGGTTAATAATCCAAGACCCAAGGCTCCACTGAAGTGTTGTGTGGTGTGGATGGCGGATGCCATACTTCACGATGGGAATGTATTCCCATCTTATGAGCAGTCACACCATGAGCATCCAGAATAAAGACTGCATCCTGCAGTCCCTTCTAAGGACATACCCCAAATGGCTTACAGACCTCCTGGTTAGGCCCTACTCCCAAATGTCCCACCTCCTAATAATGCCACCCTGGGGACCAATCCCTCAATCACAGAGGTGTCTTGGGATGTTACTCATACCATACTCCAAGTCACAGCAAGTTATGTTCAGGCTTTGTTACTGGCTCCCGTCTCTATTAATGCTTCCCGGGGCTTCTTTCTCTGTTTGAACTAATACTTTTGTTTTTGCTTTCCTTGGCTGAGTTGTTTTTCATAGCGTTCTGTCTCCTAGTACTGGTCACTTGTGGAGAAACCCTGCTAACTAAGGCCCAAGTCTACCGTTGTCTGGATAGCCTTCTGACCTTGCTGTAAAATGGGGGACTCCCTTTACCAGCAGGGCTTCTCCTTCTCTGACTTTGTCTGGGGAGCTCAAAACCCTCATACTGTCTACCTGTGGAGCGTCACGTAGCCTTGGTGAGATTACGGGTTCAGCTTCCTTTTTCCTTATAAGAAACCCATTCAACAAGAACCTGAGATTCCTGGAACGCCTCCCCATGCTAATGAGTTCTCTCAGTGTCTTAGCCTTCAGCCAATGACCTTTGCCCACTCTGGATATACCCCAAACTATATAACCCTTGATTCACCCTGAATAAAGTTGATCTGCCACCCCAATGCTGGTCCCGGGGATGTCTGTTATTTCTGTTATGCTCATGGGACTTCTGAAACCCTGCTCGTTGACTCTGCTCCCTTTATCCTCCTGGGCCAGTGGTCAACGACCCTGGGGAGGAGAGAGGAGACAGTGACTGATGAATATTCATTTCAAGTCAAGATCCACTTAGCACAAGGCTCACTCTGGCTGCTGCCTACTTTCCCATTCTCAGTGTCTGCTGATTCCTTTCGCTTAGTGTCATCTAACTCTACTAATATATATATATATATATGTAAAATATATATATGTATATATACACACACACATATATATATACACACACACACATATACATATAGGCCACATATAGACTACACTGTAGATCATACTTGGCTTATTACCACCCTGAAGCCTTTGTGCTCCCTGTTACTTCTGTACGGAATGCTTTTTTTCTGAGAGCTATACAAGGTCACCCCCTTCCCCGCAGACTCTGCTTATTTGTCACTGTTTTGAAGAGATTGTCACTTATTACTTCCATTCTGTTATGGTTAGATAGGAGTTGTTTTCCAGAAGCTCTTCTGTGGTACACAAGGTTCTCAGCTGGTGGTTTAATCAGGGAATCTGTGGGAACTTGAGGAAGCAGAGTTCAGCTGGAGGAAGTAGGTCACTGGGGTGAAGGTTATAACTGGCCCTCAGCCTTTGCTTTCTGCTTCCTGTTTGTCTTAAAGTGGACAGCTACTTCTGTCATCCTCCCACTACCAAGTCTCTCTGTGTCTAGAATCAGTGGAGTCCATGTCTTCAGGGTGAAGTCTTAAAAGCTACAAACCAAATTAAATCCTTCCTCCCTTATGCTTGTTTCTGTTAGGTATTTGCTCACAGTGGTGAGGATAGCAACATTTGTATATTGTCATAGAATTGATCTCATCTGTGGTGCTTTGAAGAATGGCCCCCACAGGTTTATGTACTTGAATGCTTCATCATCAGGGAATGGCACTGTTTGAGAGGGATTGGGGGTGTGGCCTTTTTGGAGGAGTTCCTCTGAGGGTGGGCTTCGAGATTTTAAAGCTCATCCTAGACCCAGTTTCCCTCTCTGCCTGCAGGTCAGGATGTAGCTCTCAGCTACTGCTCCAGCATCATGCTTGCCATGCGTGCTGCTCTGCTCCCTGCCATGACGATAATGGACTAAGCCTATGAAACTTTAAGCAAGCCCCCAATTAAATGCTTTCCTTTATAAGGGCTGCCTTGGTCATGGTGTCTCTTCACAGCAACAGAAAAGTGACTAAGACAGCATTCAACATATGGGGCCTGAAAGAATAGAAAATCCTGGAGGGTGAGACTTTTGTGTTGGTGTTCACTCTATGACTCTCATAGAGATGCTTACAATAATTGGTGAATAATTGAACTAATGCTTGCTTCGAGCCTGTCTTTTCATGAACTCTAACAAGCTGGTTTGATGTTAACATGCGTGTTTATGAATACAGCTCCAAATGTATCTATTTAGAAGCTTTTTCCTAAAACAAAACAAAAACCTGTTCATTGAAGCTGGGATGATTTTTCCTTATAGAACTCCCTTGGCAAGTTAAATACAAGTAATTTAGGTTTTTTTGTTTGTTTGTTTTTGTTTTTTGTTTTTCTTTCTTGAGAGAAAAGGAAGTCCCTGTACACCAAGGCTGGCCCCATAGTTTTTGCTAAGTTACTGTCATATCTGGGTCACTCAGGCTGATCTACAGGCCATCTCTGCCTTTCCATCCCTGCTTCATGCCTTGAAGTTTAGGCTCCACTAGTCCTGCCCTAAGCTTTGGCAGGAGGGACTCTGGTCCTGGGGTCATGTTTCAAGTCCCCTCTCTAGTTCTCCTTAGAGTTTCCCATGCCTCAAGAATGACAAGTTCTTGAGATTAAAAGCAAGTAACTAGTTAGAGCCCATGTTTTATATGTATGTTTTTATTAATTTTTAATATAATATATTTTTGATCACTTTCTTCCTTCCCCATATTTCTTAATGTTAGAATGAATTCCAGTGTTTAAGACCTCAGCATTCCCTCCATAACTTTCTAGTTCCATGGTCCTGTTAAAGAGCCTCTTGGAGTAGAATGTACTGGTGACTGTATATACACAAGTGGGCCAGAAAACAGCCCAGGTATTGATTGTTTTATGAGTGGAACTTTGCGTGGTCTGCATTGTCTCTGTGTGTGTATGTGTCTTAGTTAGGGTTTTGTTGCTATGAAGAGACACTGTTAACTACAGCAAATGGAGAAGGTTTAACTGGGGCTGTCTTACAGGTCAGAGGTTTAGTCCATTACTGTCATGCTGGGAAGCATGGTGGCTATACATAGACATCGTGCTGGAGATGTAGCTAAGAATTCTATACCTGGATCTGCAGGCAGCCAGAAGAGACGGTGAACCACCAGGCCTGGCTTCAAGCATCTGAGACTTCGAAGCCTAGCAACACTTTATTCCCACAAAGCCACACCTATTCCAGCAAGGCCACTCCTCCTAATAGGGCCACTCCCTATGAACCTACAGGAAACATTTTTATTCAAATAACCACAGTATGCTAGGCCACTTGTGGTGCAGAAAGGAGCTAGCAGTGGAAGATAAGGGTAGGATGGGGCATTTCTATGGCATGGATTTGGGAAGTGTGAGATTTCCGAATTCAGGTATATCTGTCAGGACAGAGCTATAAATACATTTACTAATGGTTTAAACTGGGCATGTGTTTTTCTAATTGTGTCAGTGTGGGACATATCTAGGCTTCCATCTGTATGTGTGGCTGTATTAGGAGTGTGGCTCGGTTTCACAACTCAATAAACGGTGGTGCAGCCTTAGACTTAGGCCTGGGTGGGTGCATAGCTCTCAATGAGCTGTTTGCAGTACTGTGAAAAAGATAACTAAGGTTCTAGGGTAACTGCCTTCTTACTGGGGAGCAGTTAGGACACAGAAATGGAAGAGGACTCTGGCTACAGGATAGAACGGCTCAGAGCTCTGTGCATTCAGGGGTCCCCTGCTTACATCCTTTCCCTCCCTCCTTGGATGGTTTGAAGCACAGCTCGGACACTGGGTCCTCACAGTTTACAAACTCTGGCTGTGGTCAGGTTCCCTCCCACACTGGTGCTCTGTAGACTGTCCCTGACACTAATTCTACTTAGTCTGGGGAACTAGGCCACTGTGCAACCTCCTGCCATCTTGGTTTATTTAGATATTTATTTAGTTTCCCCGCCTCTGCTCTCTCTCTCTTTCTTTCTGTCTCTATGTCTCTTTCTATCCGTGGGTATGTGAACACTTAATTTCAGGAATCTTCAGAGGCCAGGGGTGTCAGATCCCATGGAGATGGAGTCACAGGAAGTTGTGAGCCAATTGGTGTGGGTGTCAGGAATGTGACGTTGAGGT
Source organism: Mus musculus (assembly GCF_000001635.26). Classification (NCBI taxonomy): domain Eukaryota; kingdom Metazoa; phylum Chordata; class Mammalia; order Rodentia; family Muridae; genus Mus; species Mus musculus. Next base: position 34,257,933 of record NC_000074.6, read on the forward strand.
CCTCTGCAAGGACAGCTAAGGCTCTGAACTGCTGAGCCACCCTTCCAGCCCCACTCTCTATATTTTCAGTGTATAGTAAAGTGACATTACATCAGAGAAGGGACTGGGTTGTTTTGTTTTATCTAGTTTCCTAAGCATACCCTCCTATAGAACTCTCTCCTCTCAGAGGCCCATGGACTAGCATGCAGTCTACTGTGTGACTAACACAGTTGTCTAACACAGTTCCCTAATGTGAAACGGAGGCAGATCCCCATAAAAATACACTCACTTATCTTTTCCATATGAAAATTTAATGAGTAATTATAAATAAGTAATATAAAATTTAGAATAAAAGAAGATAACCCTTATTGTGATAAATTTCTTTTTTCATAGGAACTATTTATTTTCACTACTATGAATTTTAATAAAGTATTTAAAATGTATGTTGCTTTAAAGAAACATTTAACTATTACTCATTTACTTAAGGTATAAAAGGCCATGAGTCTTATTTACAGAGTATAGTCTATTCTTAAACCTTACTTTAATTTCTGTTGCTGGAGTTTTAAATGTTTTTGCTGAAAATTTTAACTGAATGCTGTATTATGATAGTTTTGTCTGCCAAAGTTTCTGGCTGTTCATTGAATGTAAGAGAGCCAATTTTCTATTCAAATATCTGCTGCCCACTTCCTTTAACTGTTTAGTTGGGAGACAAAACTATGACTATGTCGGTCAGCTTTCTGTTGTTGTAACAAAATGCCCGAGGCAACCAATTTAAAAAGAGAAAAGGGGTTGTTTGGCTCACGGTTTTGAGGCTCCAGTCTACAGTTGATTGGCTCAGTTGCTTTTAGATTTGTGAGGAGGAAGTATTTATCATGTTAGGAAAGCATTTAGCAAAGGAAACCCACTTACCTCATGATAGTTATGGAGAGAGGTGAGAGGAGAAAGGAAAGAGGGGGAGAGGGGAGAGGGGAGAGGGGGAGAGGGAAGAGGGGAGAGGGGAGAGGGGAGAGAACTCACTATCCTCTTCAGGTACATACCCTTAATGATTCATCTCAGGCTCCATGCCTGATGTTTTCAACATCTCTCAATATCTCAAATCTTTGAACTAAGCCTTTAACACCTAGGACTTTGGAAACTCTGGACTCACTCCGTAGACCAGGTTAATCTCAGCCTTACTGCAATTCTCCCTTCTGTCTTCTATTTGCTGGGACTTCAAGTGTGTGCTGAGAGCCTAACTATGACCCTAACTGTTGCAGAGACTTTAACAGCACTGAGTCCATAGTGTTTGGACTGAGTGGGGTAGCCCCTCCTTCAGATCAGGACTTTGTTTTTTTGTTTGTTTTAGATTTTATTTATTTTATGTACATGAGCATGTTGTCGCTGTCTTAATGCTCACCAGAACACAGCATCAGATCCCATTATAGGCCGTTGTGAGCCACCCTGCGGTTGCTGGGAATTGAACTCAGGATCTTTGGAAGAGCACCCAGTGCTCTTAACTGCTGAGCCAACTCTCTAGCTCCAAATCAGATATCTTAATGGCATGCTTTGTTACCTCTTCAGGATACACACACACACACACACACACACACACACACACACGCACACATATAATATGATATGTATATGTGTGTGTGTGTGTGTGTGTGTTTAATACTTTTGTCAGGCAAGTAGAATATTTCTCTTTAGATGCTTTTGATTTCCACCCTGAACAGAGTTTTTTGAGCAAATTTTTCCCCTTTCTTAAAAGGCTTAAAAGGATTATAGATAGGAGGAGGAGGAGGGGAGAGGAGGAGAAAAAGAGGAAGACAGGGAAGAGGAGAAAGAAATGGCTTGCAGTGTTTTGTTTACTTGATTGCTGTTAAGTCCTTAGGAATAGCTGAGACACTGAAGACATTGAGCTGGGTGAGGCACTTGACCTGTTTCTTGCAGATGCCGCTGGTCGATTGCTAACACCTCCAGCATCCCATCTTCATAGGCCTGTCAGTGATGCAGCTTGGATGCAATAGAAACCCCCTGGTGCGCAACAGGTGCAAGCTAGGACAGTAACACTGGAGCTGGGACTCTGATCAGTGGGCTTGGGAACTGGCAAGTAGGTATTTCTCATGCACAGAATTTGAAAGTATTCTATTCTTTTCATTCATCCAGGACTCCATCCCATGGATGGTGTCACCCACATTCATGGTGAGTCTTCTTTCCTCTGTTAAACCTTTCTGGAAATGCCCTTATAGACCCAGAGGTCTGTTTCTATAGCGATTCTAACCCCCATCATGCTGGCAGTCAAGATGAACTATCACACAATACATTGTTAACTAACCACTGCCACAGTGGTTTACAATAGAGCCCTTGAACGGTCTTCCCGGCCAGCTGAAATGTGCTCTTTGACCAACAGCTCGCTGTTATTCTCTATCTCTAGCCTCAGGGAGCCATGTTCTACCCTTGCTTCTCTGAGCCCAGCTTCCTGAAATTCCACACGTCCTGAGGTCCTGAGATCCTGAGATCCTGAGGTCCTGAGGTCCTGAGATCCTGAGGTCCTGAGGTCCTGAGGTCCTGAGATCCTGAGGTCCTGAGGTCCTGAGGTCCTGAGATCCTGAGGTCCTGAGGTCCTGAGGTCCTACAGTGTCTGCTTCTTGTGCCTGACATTTCATCTTACCCAGTGCCCTCCAGGGTCATCTGTGATGTCACAAAGGACAGGATTTCCTTCTTTTTTTTTTTTTTTAAACTCAGAATCACATCCCGCCGTGCATATCTCCCACATTTCTTTATCCATTCATCTGTTGACATGGAGGTTGATTCTGAATCTTGCCTGTCAGACAGCTGTTCAGGGCTGTGAAGCCACTGATATGTGGCTGAGGCATTTGACAGGGTAGGTCTGTTGGCCACTGTCTTAGTTGGGGTTTTACTGCTGTGAACAGACACCATGACGCTTACAAAGGACAGTATTTAATTGGGGCTAGATTACAGGTTCAGAGTTTCAGTCCATTATCATCAAGACAGGAGCATGGCAGCATCCAGGCAGGCATGGCGCAGGAGAGCTGAGAGTTCTACATCATGATCTGTCTGCATCCAGAAGAAAACTGACTCTTCCAAAGTGGGCAGAACTTCAAAGTCCACCCCTACAGTAACACACCCACTCCAATAAGGCCACTCCTAACAGTATCACCTGCTCTGGGCCAAGCCTATTCAAACCACCACAGTTGCCTTTCCTTCTTGTTGGCTTTGACAGCCACTAATAACCTCTCCATGGAACTCTGTATCTCAGAGGAGGGCTCACAGGTGTCTTGGTTTTTGTGACACTCATAGTGAGGCAGCCTGACTGTGGAACATTTTCTGATCATTTCAGAGTCTCCCACTATTCAGTTTGTAGATCCTTCCTGATGACTGGGGGTGGTGTGGGAGATGGGGGAGGGAGGAGGGGAGGTCATTGGAGGGGGCATAGTTGTCTTATAGAAAGCATATTTCCTGACTTTGCTGTGAAGTGCTGTCTCTGGAAGGGGTGTGACTCAGTGAGCACAGAGAGCATCTGTCCCCCTGTCTGATTAAGGATTCCCATTGCATCAACAGTGTCACCATCATTTCTCAGTCTCTGTGTGTAGGGAGGCAGTGCTGTCAGCTCTGATTTATAGGCTAGCAAATGGACAGAAGCGCTGTCAAAAAGGACATCTCAAATCAAGCTTCTTGGGGAATTACTTTTTCTCAAGACGGTCATTTTCTTGTCTTCGATTTGATGTTAAATCTTTCAAGATAAACTGGAATATTTTAGTCTTAATTCAGCTTCTCTCAATGTCTTCTGATTGAACAAAAATTTTTCTTCTTTCAATAGAACTTTATGGAAATCTTGATTTTAGAATTTATTACAGCTATTTGCTATCATAAGCTCCTCAAGTTCACTCATCGTTTCCCATCTGTGTAAGCCTGAGGCCTTGCACAATATTTGAACATCTACTGTACAGAGCTGTGACCTGCCCCCTAGTGATCAATTTATTCTGGAACTTTTTTTTTGTAACAGATTACCATATATATGAGATCCCACTATAGAAACCAACAGTTATCTTTTGATAGACAATGACAATCAGATTTGACCTTCCTTAATCTTCTTGGAAGTGAAGAAAATTTATTGCTTACAAGAGGGATTTACAACAATATTAACAAAGTCATGTGTAATGGAACAGATAATTTCATATTGCCCTTTTCTCTCTTGATTGATATCTCAGAACCAGATATTAATAGATACCAGCATCATGTTTTAAAATAGTTGTGCACTATGGTACGGTGACTGCTAAGTAGCTTCCCAGCTGTGCAGACTCTAATAGACCTTATCACAGGAAGGTTTCCCGCCACCAGTGGGCCTGCAGCACACAGTAAAGGTGTTGTCTATTACACATAAGGCATTTATGGTTGGAAATGTGTGTCAATGGTGTAGGGCTTGCTTCATATGCTCACACCTTTGGGATCAGTCTCCAGTGCTGGGAAGGGTGTGGGAAGAGGAAAGCCAAATGCTATATGTGCTATATATGCTATATGTGCTATATATGCTACATGTGCTATATATGCTATATGTGCTATACATGCTATATGTGCTATATATGCTATATGTGCTGTATATGCTATATGTGCTATATATGCTATATAGGACGATTACTAACTGAGGCTTAAAGGTAGGTTTAGTAAGAGATAATGATTATTAGCTTTCAGTTTAAAAAAATCTAGGTGGGCCAAGGGGGCTAATCATTGTTAAAAGACAAAAAAACTGGGGTGAGATGGATAACCTTGAATCGGGGAGGGTGGAGGGTGGGATGTGCTCCAGTTGAACCAAGTCTTCACCTTGATGGTTGAGTCAGTGGAAGTAATCTAAGAGATTCTCAGGTGTTTTTTATTTTGCTCACCTTTGTGTCACTGAGACTAGCAGGTTATCAAGCAGAAGGCAGACATTGGGACAGATGTACAGGATGCTATGGCAGGGAGTCATGGTCTTTGACTCAAATAGAACTGTGTTCACATATTGGGTCTCTTGTTCATCACCTGCTTGTCCTTGGGAGAATTGCTAACCTATCTCATCTCAGCAACCTTGCCTCCCGGAAGGATGACACACAGGCTTTCAAGAAGACTGAGTTAGAATCTGTGTGTAAGGAAGATGCTCAATCAATGGTTCTTTATTTGCTGAATGAGTGATGACTAAACACAGATCAATGACTCTTTTTCCTTCTGTTAAATCTATGTATCTATGTATTGTTGTATCTACCTATGTGTCTATCTATGTGTCTATCTAACTATGTATCTATCTATGTATCTATGTATCTCTCTCTCTATGTCTATCTCTGTATCTCTGTATCTCTCTCTCTATGTATCTATGTATCTCTCTCTATGTATCTATGTCTGTCTGTCTATCTATCTATCTATCTATCTATCTATCTATCTATCTATCTATCTACCTATTTATCTTACAATTTTCGCAAGGTGAAGTATGGATATCCACATGGATGCAGAATACCTAGAACAGTTTTGGAAAAGATGATGTGTGTGAGGGGAATCACTGTACTTATTTTAAAATATATGAACTCTCCACAGAGATCAAGGCAGTGCAATACTATAGAGATGGCTCTGCAGATCCATGGAACATCACAGAGAACCCAAGTAGTTCTTAAACAAGTGTTTACATAAGAATTAAAAAAAAAAACCGTGTCGTGCTGATGAGTGAATACAGGATCTTGAAGTCGGGAACAAGTTCTGCACCTCTGAGCTGGTGTCCTAAGCCCCGGTTCAGTTTGAGACAAAGTCTCACTAAGCTTTCCAAGCCATCCTTGAACTCACTTTTTACCTCAAGCAAGTATTGAATTTGTAGTCTTCCTGCCCAAGTCTCCCAAATAAGCAGGATTGATAGTCCCTATGTCCGGCTGAAATTGATCATCTTTGCTATGTTAAGTAGATAGTAGTATTAGTGTCAAAGAGCATCCGGATTATTGTGATTCAGATCTCTAGAACCGTTTCCGCCTAACTTGGCTGAAGTTGATAAAGCAGTCCAATGGAGGAAAGCTAGGTTTTGTGGCAAACTGGAACAGGGGACAATTGAGCATCTATAGGGGGAAGAACGACCTCGAACCAGACCTCTCACCTAAACATTAACTCAAGATGGATCGTGAACCTAAATGTAAAATGAAAAAAATGTAGGAAACTCAGGAAACTAGTGGAATTCTCTGAGACCTATGTGGAGGTGACACCCTCATAAGTCCTGCACTACTGGCATGGAAAGGAATGTTGATAAATCAGACCTCATGAGCCCACAGAATCAACCAAGCAGGGCTTATGGGGACTCACAGAGACGGAAGCGACAACCACAGAGCCCATTTAGGCAGCAGCCCTATGGAGCTGTAAAACATCACACAAACATTTTTTCTGGACAAAGAGTTTGCTACATTGGATTCTCGCCCTGCAAGGAATCTGTAAATAACACTTTGCAAGCGTTCTTTTCTAAAAATTATTTATTTATATGTTGTTAATTTTACATGCATTGGTGTTTTGCTTGCGTGTATGCCTGTGTAAGGGTGTTGGGTCTCCTGGAACTGGAGTTATAGACGGTTGTGAGCAGCCATATGGGTACTGGGACTTGAACCCTGGTCCTCTGGAAGAACAGCCAGTGCTCTTAACTGCCGAGCCATCTCTCCAGCCCTGCAAGCATTCTTTTTCTCAAGAAAGGAGAAACTGTTGGTTGATGAGACTCTGGTGTGGATGAGGTGTGGGGTTAGAATAACCTGAAATTTTCCTTAGCCATTTTATACCGATCATCTGAACACAGGTAGAAAAAAAAATTGCCAATAAAGACAGACATGTCTGCTTTCACATAAAAAAATTATGCAGAATTGATTCTTAGGTGTGAGACTCTGCCCCACCCCTTTCTATCTCAAAATGACAGCAGAATACTATAGGAACAAAAAATTAGATGGCAAATTTCCACATGAAGTTTGGTCTGGATTGAGGTATCTCCGAACGCCATGGTTGACTATTTAAAACATGGTCAGATTGGAAAAACTAGACTCTGTTCTGAGATGACTGATGTAAAAGGTGAGGTTCCCCCTCAAGTACTTTCGGGAATCGTGATTTAGCCAAGAGGTGTTCCTTTCTTGGCAGTGTGCATGTACAGGCATATGTAAGTTTCTTAGAATAGAAAGGTTTGTTCCTGTCCCTATACATGCCTACAGTGTTACGCCACGTGGCAGATTTCCCCGGTGGTTTCTAGGTTGCTAGAAACATGAGATAGTAATTCTTTTGACTAAAGCAATACAAGCACAGACTTCTTATGTTCGGAGACCTCAGAGTACTGAATTGTCACTGTTCTGAGAGGGACACATGGAGGACTGAGGCCTTCTCCCTGTTGGGCACTCAAGGTCTCAAGCCCTTAGAACGAGTCCTTGAGTTTCCTCTGCTAATTAGACTTCTGTCAAGTTAGATTACAAACAATCATGAGCAGATGGAGAAGACTGAACTAAGTCCTGAGAACTCCACGGAGAGGTTGGTGAGCAGTCTGGTAGATTTGAGTTGGGAAGTTTCATGCTACCAGTCCTTACCCAGTGGATGGTCCGCAGGTACGGGAGCCGGGAGACGGCAGGGGACAGGTCAATTTCACGTGTACTGCTTGATTCTGCCGCTTCTCTCTCTCCTTGCAGGTGAGCCTGGGTGCTTCAAGGACCCCTGTGCAGAGCATTCTGCAGAGTTCTCAACAGAACACTGTCGAGTAGGTCTAGCTGACTTTATGTTAGTGCAATATCATGTATAGACATTACTTGGAGTATTTGGTTTTCTAATATCTTCTGGGCTCAGAAAACAAGTATCCAGTTCATCTATTCAACCCATGAAAATAGGTGTCTTTAAGTAAACTACAAAAAAACAACAGAATATACTTGGGAGATAACCTCATGTCTATAGGTTAAAATGATGCCCCAGTCGGTCTCAATAGGTAGAGCTTTGCCATTTTTGCTCTTGGACTTGGGGGGGGAGTTAACTCCTCCCCCTCCCTCTCTCCCTCCCTCTCTCCCTCCCTCCCTTCCTCCCTCCCTCCCTCCCTTCTTCCCTCCCTCCCTCATAGGAAGGCATAGACTTAGAGGACACATCTTTCTGAGTTTTTCTCTCTTTGAGTTTGCTGGGTTTTATCTCTGGATCTGTTTATTTCTTCTGGTCAGCTTCGTTGGACAATGTGTTATTTGTTCAGTAATTAATCTTTACACAACACGGGGAAATGCAGCCCTGTTATGAAGAAACCTGTCTCAGTCAGGGTTCCCATTGCTGTGACAAAACATCATGACCAAAAAGCAAGTTGGAGAGGAGAGGATTTATTCAGCTTCCACTTCCACTTCACTGTTTACCACCAAAGGAAGTCAGAACAAACTCAAGCAGGGCAGGAACCTGGAGACAGGAGCTGATACAGAGGCTCTCCATGGCTTGCTCAGCTTGTTTTCTATAGAACCCAGGACCACCAGTCCCGGGACAGCACTACCCACAATGGGCCATTGATCATTCATTAAGGAAACACCTTACAGCTGGATCTTATGAGCATGTTTTCTCAACTGAGGCTTCTTCCTCTCTGATGATTCTAGCTTGTGTCAAATTGACTTGACACACAAAACCAGCCAGTACAACTGACCCTGTGTCAACTTGGCACACAAACACAACTTTATTAAGCCACAACCCTCCTTTTCTTATTTGTCCCCAAATCTTACATAAAAACAAATAACTTTAAAAGTCCCACAGTTTTTACAAATGCAAACACATTAAAATTTCAGTCCCTTTAAAATAGCCAATCCTCTTAAAATCCAAAGTCTCTCAACTGTGGGCTCCAATAAAATACTTTATTTCAAGAGGAAAAAAAATCAAGGCACAGTCACAATTAAATCAAAGCAAAACCAAATTCCAACCATCCAATGTCTGGGATCCACCCATAGGGACTTTTGGACTCCTCCAAAGGGCTTGGGTCACTTCTCCAGGTCTGCCCTCTATAGCACAAACAGCTTGTCTTCTAGGGTCCATCTGACTTCACTCCACTGCTGCTGCTGTTCTTGGCGGTCATCCCATGGTCCTGGCATCTTTAATATGCTGGGGTCTTCTACTGCAACTGGGCTGCACTTTCACCAATAACCTCTTAATATGCTCTCTTCGAGATGCCATGCCTCAGTTTCTTTGCATAGCCCCTTTAGATCTGGGCCTTCAACTGCCACTGAGGCTGCACCTTTACCAACAGCCTCTCCTTTTATCTCACAGTGCCAAGCTCCAGTTACTCTCCATGACCCATACCTCGTGCCTTCAAAATCAGCACCATCTGGGTGACTCTGACACATTACCAAGTCTGGGTGCTAGCATGAGGTACAACCTTGGCCACTTCTGCAACACAGCTTCTCTGTGCTCTCAGGAAACACATCCCAAAAGATTTCACCTTAGTGATGCTAGTCTCCTCTTAAATACTGCCAAATTTCTTAGCACCAGCTACCCAGCATCAATTGTCCCAGTAAGGCAAAGGCTTCATTTCAATGGTACTTGTCTCTTGTTAGTCCTGGCTGACTCTTCATCTCCACCTAACTAGAATGACAGAATCTCAACTCAAAATAGCAAATAGCCTTGATAGGCTCTTTAAATTTCTTTCTGCAACATCACAAGCCAAGCTTTCATCGTCTACATTGCTCTTGACATTCTCATCTCCCGAGCTCCTAAAGAACAGTCCACTGAGCTCTGAACACACAATGGCTCTTCTAGCCCAAAGTTCCAAAGTCCTTCCACAGTTCTCCCCTAATAAGGTTTGTCACAGCAATACCCCAGTACACTGGTACCAACTTCTGTGTAAGGGTTTCTGTTGCTGTGAAGAGACACCATGACCACAGCAACTCTTATAAGGGAAAACATTCAGTTGGGGCTGGCTTATGGTTTTAGAGTTTTAGCGCATTATTATTAGTGTCATTCACCATGGGCTAAGCATTCAAACACATGAGTCTATGGGGGCCATTCTTACTCAAACCATCATAGAACCTAATTTTTTTTATTGAGTTAATTATTTTTGTTATATATGTTGTATGTATTTTTACGTGTTTGTGCCCAAGTGCTGATGCATGTGAGGATGTGTTGTTGTGATCTAACTCCACAAGAGAACACACACAGATGTGCTTAGAGCCGAATAGAAAGTCTTTACTCTCTCTGTGGTGGCTGCACAGGAATCTTGCTTGTCTCAGTCATGCAGCCAGGAGCCTTTCTGCTCTCGGCCTTACTATTCTTGGATTTTTTTATGCACAGAAATCACATCCAGTTGACAAACCACAGCAAGAACAGCAATAAACAGAGAGCTACAGAAGCCAAAGAAGCAAGGTTAGTACATGTAGGGACTTTCCACATCTGTGGACTGTGATGGGTCAGGCTTTTGTTTGAGTTTTGGCGGGCATTGGAGTCAATGTGTTAGGGTCTTAGTGCTTCTAATAGGGTGCCATCTGTGTTAAGGGTATAGAGGCCAGAGTCCAATGTCTATGTCTTCCTCTATCGTTCTTTGTTTTATGTTAGTTAATTAATTAATTACTTTATTTATTTAGAGAGAGTGTGTGTACACATGCCAGGGCAAGCATGTGGAGCTCAGAGGTCAATTTATTTATGGGAATTGGTTCTTCCCTTCCACTCCATGGAGTCCAGGGGTCCTACTCAGGTCATCCATTGGGCTGGACAGCCTCTCCTCTTCCTTTTTTAGACAAAGTTTCTCACTGAACCACGAGCTCACGGATTCAATAAGACTAGCTTTTCAGAAAACCGTAAGGATCTTCCTGTCTCCACTCTCCCGATTGCTAGGATTACAGTGGGTGCCACCACGCCTTGCTTTTCTGTAGGAACTAGGATCTTGATCTCAGGACCTTCTGCTTACAAAGCGAGCACCCGCCCCCCCCCCGCCCCCCAGCCATCTCCCCAGCTCCCAGAATCCAGCTATTTTAATGGTGCAGAAACCATTTTTAAGACCCGACTTGCCTTCGTTTTAGAGGTTAGAGGGGAAGTGCTATTTTTCTGGGATGCGTTTAGCTTCAGTCCTAACAATGAATTTGACGCTGGCAGAGAGCCCGGCACTGCCGACCTTGCATACTTTCTATCAGTGTTACTCTTAACGTCCCATGTACGTGACAGAAAACGTCACGGTTTGGTTCCTCCCGAAGTTTCAGAGGGATTTCAGTCCACCTTAGCAAGGAAGGCAAGGTTGGGGGAAGGGGGTCCCTCTCTGGTGACAGGATGTGAAGTGGGGAGACTCTTCAAATCATAGCAAGAGAGTAGGGCCGTGTCCTGCTTTCAAAGGTACAGCTTTCAAAAGCTTGCCTCAAGCTACCTGCTTTCATCAGGGTCTAAACATTTGCACAGCCCCCCACAACACTGCCACCTGCTGGAGAAAAGTGCTTACAACAGGAGCCTGGTGGGGACGTTCACGTTCAGACCCTAGCAGTTGCCACCCCCGCATTCTTTTTTGTATCATCCACTGGTTTTCAACTTGTGGGCCGTGACACTTTGACAAACCTCTGTCTTCAAAAGTATTTATATTATGCTTCAAGGCAGTAGCAAAATGACAGTTATGAAGTAGCAACAGAAATAATTGTATGGTCGGGGGTCACTACAACACAAGGACCCGTATTAAAGGGTCACAGGATTAGGAAGGTTGAGAGCCACTCTTGTCTCTGAATCATAGTCTTGGAGACAGAGTCATCACATAACCAGCTCAAGCTACTGATCTTCATTACCGTTGATCTTCCTCAATGAGCACCTTTTTGAGAAGTGAACCTTCTTAAGGTCTATGTTTTAACCTTATGGAGAATTATAGATGAAGTTTTAGGAAGTTTTGCTCAGTTGTTTGGGCGATATCCAAGTGCGAGATGAGAAGAAATATCTGTCAGCCATTCAAAAAATTATTCAGATTTCCCTGTTGTACTCAGAAACCCTGAAAATAGATCAATTTACATATGACATTTATTATGGTTATTTATAGTTTGATTTACAAAATATGCCCAGCGTGCAAACCCGCGGGGTGCAGATGAAGGGAGAATACTCCACAGAGTGTTCAGATGAAGCCCAAACTGCTTGGCCAGGCTTGCTTGACAATGTGCATGCTCTTGAATTGGGTGGATCTGTCAATCAAAGAAGACAAAGGTCATACACAGCTCCACGGCAGGGCCTTCGCTTAGCATGGGTGGGGCCAGGAGTTCAATCTCCAGTGCTTTAAGAATGATGCCTTTATAAAAATAGAATATTATTGTCTGAAAGCTTAAAACAGAGGCTTTTCACCTTTAGTTCTGTTCTGTATAAATTTTAAAGTCTGATTTCGATGAAGTAGTACCAGATAGTGGCAGGAATATAAGATACGACTTCCTCTTTGGGGATGTCTGCTTCAGTTGGAGATCTTTACAAGCAAGTGTGAAGCCTTCATTGCTGCGGGTGAGTTGAGTGTTATCTGGAGGTGCGCAGGTTGGAGCTGGTAAGGAACCCAAGCCTGGAGAGTAGACTGACCCTCGATCAGAGCAGAGGCGTCTGAACGGTAGATGTGCCACCACAAGCCACTTAAAGCTCAAGCTTTCTATATCTGAGTTGCCAAAAGCCCTCAGATTTTCATCCCGGTGGCGGATTTCTTTTAGATGCGTGTCTGTCCTTTTCATTTTATTCTGTGTCATATCTCTGCCTAGTGATCCGTCCCTTCTCTGTCCGCCTCTGTGATTTGCATGGAGAATTCCCTCCTATTTTCCATGTGCAAGTCACTTCTCTTTCCCCACGTTTACTTTGCTGTTTAATGCATTTGCATTATCATGGAGATTTTATAATCTCCATAGCTACATATGCATTTTGCTTGTGGAAGTTTTCAGCGTGTCTTTTTTTTTTTTTCTTTCCTGATCATAGCTTTTGAACAGTTGTACAGGTTCCTTTGCATCCTTAATGGCTTTGGACACAATTATCTTATAGTTCCACATGGATTGTTTAATCACCTGGGTTTACTGAAGATTGGATTCTGAGGCATGTCCTACCATGGTGGATAGATTCCTAGTGTTTTCACAGGGCAGGACATTGTTTATACATTTTGTCATTGAACGTAGAGTTTATCTTCATTGGCAATTTCTCTGTGAGAATCTGTGTGGGCTGCAAGATCATCTTTTTGAGTTGTTTTACATCAAAGGTCTATTAACAGCCTGTGTTGAATTTTTATGTTAAGTTTTGGATAAAATTTATATAGAGGTTTTAGTTAGCATGGCTATTATAAACTAAAAAAAATGTTCTCATGTGGTTTGGACTGGGTGATGTATCTTTTATCTATAGCACACATTTCTCTATCATCTAAATATTAATTTCTATTTATTTTTAGAGGAGAATATATTTTTTTCACTGACAGCTAAGCTTGAGACAATTATAATAAGTAAATTTTTTGATGGTGTACTGTCCTGGCAGGTATTGTTATTATTATTATTTTATTATTATTATTATTATTCTCAAAATAGGATTTCTCTGTGTAGCCTTAGTTGTCCTGGAACTCACTCTGCAAACCAGGCTGGCCTCGAACTCAGAGAGGTGCCTGCCTCTGCCTCTCAAGTGCTAAGGACTAAAGGTGTGTGCCACCGTGCCCGGTCATGGCAGCTACTTTAATTTCCCCACCAACCCACTCTTTTCCAAGGGTGGATTTTAAAGGCTGCTATTTTTTAACAGTGGCTGGACTCCTAATCTCTACAACAGCCATTCTCAACCTTCCTAATGCTGCAACCCTTTAATACAGTTCCTCATGTTGTGGTGAGCCCTAAGCATACAATTATTTTTTTGTAGCTGCTTCATAATTGTTATTTTGCTACTGTTATGAACCATAATGTAAATATCTCTATTTCCTAATGGTCTCAGGTGACCCCTGTGAGAAGGTCATTTGCCCCCACCCCCAAAAGGGTACCCAAAACAATGTCTACCTGTTCTCCCTGCCTTCCGGAGTGGCTTCTGTTTGAAGGCCGCCCCTCCAGGTTTCAGATCCTTGTTTCGGGAACTTGAGAATTTTACTTTTCTGAACACTCACTTATGCTCTCAAAGAGAAGCTATTAAACTTGCTCCAGAATTATAGATAGGAAAGGTTTTCAGGACATGTCCCATCAAGAAGTAGAGTGACTTTTTTTCCTTGCTTCTCTCCACATGGCCATTCCCTCTCGCTCCGTGAGGTGTTGTTGGTCTACAGTCCTCTCTTTTTCCTGGCTTTTCAATGCATCTCTCTTTTGTGAGTATCCTGCATAATTTTATGTCAACTTGACACAAGCTGAAGTTATCTGAGAGTAGTCAGGAGGGCACCTCTATTAAGAAAATCGTTCTATAAGATGGGGCTGTAGGCAAGCCTGTGGGACATTTCCCCCCTCCCTTTCTCTCATTCATTCATTCATTCATTCATTCACTTTACATCCTATTGCAGCCCCTTCCCTCCTCTACTCCCAGTCCCACCTTCACGAAACCCTCCTCCCATTATCCCCTCCCCTTCTCCTCAGAGGAGGGGAAGTCCCCATTTTGGGTACCAACCTGCTGCTCTAGGATATCAAGTCTCAGCAGGACTAAGCACATCCTTTCCCACTGAGGCCCAACCAGGCAGTCCAGGTAGGGGAAGGGGAATCCAATGTCAGGGTCAGAGTCAGAGACAAACCCCGCTCTAGTTGTGAGAGGACTCACATGAAGACCAAGCTGCACATCTGCTACAAATGGGTAGGAGGCCGAGGTACAGACCTACACACTCTTTAGTTGGTGGTTCAGTCTCCGTGAGCCCCATGGGCCCAGGTTAGTTGACTCTGTAGATCTTCTTGTGGTGTCCTTGACCCCTCCTGCTCCCTCAATCCTATCTCCACTCTTCCACAAGACTCCCCAAGCTCCACCTAAGTCTTGACCATGAGTCTCGGCATGTGGTTCTATCGGCTGTTGGATGAGGCCTCTTAGGAGACAGTTATGCTAGGCTCCTGTCTGCAAGCATAGCAGAGTATCATTAATAGTGTCAGGGGTTGGCTCTCTCACATGACATGGGTCTCAAGCTGGGCCATTCATTGGTTGGCCATTCCCTCAATCTCTGCTCCATCATCATCCCTGTGAATCTTGTAGGCAGGACAAACTTTGGGTTGAAAGTCCTGTGGGTAGGTTGGTGTCCCCCCACCCCCACTAGAAGTCCTGTCTGGCTACAAGAGGTGGCCACTTCAGTCTCCATATCCGTAGCTGCTTGAAGTCTCAGCTAGGGTCACCCCCATAGATTTCCTGGAGCCTCCCCATCCCAGGTCTCCTGCTCATCCCAGAGATGCCCCCCCCCAATTTCTGTTCTCTCTCCCACCTCCCTTTTCCCATATCTGATCACTACCCTCATTCTCTCTCCCACCCTGTTGCCTCCCTCCCTCCCTCCCTCCCTCCCTCCCTCCCTCCCTCCCTCCCTCCCTCCCTCCCTCCCTCCCTCCCTCCCTCCACCTCTGATGTTTATTTTATTTCCCCTTCTGAGTGAGATTCAAGCATCCTGGGCTCTATCAGAAAGCAGGGTGAGCAAGCAATGGGGGACAAGCCAGTAAGCAGCATCCTTTTATGGCCTTTGCATCAGCTTCTGACTCCAGGTTCCTGTCCTGCTTGAGTTCCTGCCCTCACTGCATTTGATGATGGACTGTTCTGTGGAACTGTGAGTGAAATAAATCCTTTTCTCCCCAGCTTTCTTTTGGTCATGATGTTTTATCACAGACTAGTAAACCCTAATTAAGATAGTGGGCATCATATAATTTGTATGGTATAGTCCCAGCACTCGGGAGGTAGAGGCAAGAGGGTCAGAATTTGTAGATCTCCACTGTCTAAGACCACATGGTATCTTCTAAATTACCACAGATAGTCTAGACTGTTGGTAATCCTTGGTTATGCAGGAAGTTTGAAGCCTAGGGTTCATGAGTCTCTGTCTCAAAACAGAACAGAACAGCCCTTTGGGGTCTTGTGACATATATACAAGGATGAACAATGGCCCTGTGGATGACATCTTTGTGAAGTTTACATGTGATAATTTGGGGCATGCAATACATGCCTGTAAAATGGGATTACAAATTTTTAGCAGAACTGGCTACATAATTTGTGGAGTTTAGTGCAAAATAAAGATGTAGGACCACTGATCAAAAAAGATTAAGAATGTCAAGACTATAGATGCTCTATAGAGCATCAAGCTGGCAGCCAAACGGTTCATGGGTCTCAGATGCCTGGATTCCAACCCAAGGAGGCCTGCTCTGACTGTTGTGGTAAAGAAGGAAGAGAGCAGTCACATCCTAAGAGTCAGCCATGTGCACAGGGCTAAAAAGAACAAAGCACACTATGTGGAGAAGCAATAATGCAGAGAGATGGGGAGGGAGGCGCCTCTCAGAGTCCTGTCCAGACCTTAGGAGATTATGTCCTATGCTTAGGTCCACTAGAGATCACTACAGCCTTGACTTTTATAGAGTGTTCTCCTTATCAGGGCTTGAGTAGGTGACAGGGCCTTATGCCCTCATCCTCAGCACAACAGTTGGTGTGCGCATATCTGGAACCAACGTCAACCATGGCGTTTCTTGGCCTGGAGCTCTGCCTGGCCTCTCAGAGCCATCCTGTACCTGAGGGCAAGCCAGAATTGCTAGGAAGTGATGAGGCACCTGAGCTTCGAGCATACCCCCCGGGCTGTGCCTGACACCGTGTGTGACAGTTCTCTAATTCCACAGAGTGGCTTCTTTTACTTTTTTTTTCTCCTATCCTGCCTCTTTGACCTACCATGGGCATTTCTTGAGATCAGCTTCTAAATAAACCATAATATTCAAACAGTGAGCTAAGGATCTCTGTCTAAGTCTACCTCAGACCCCAGGACAGTGTTTAAAGCAGCAGGATGGCCCTCAACGTTCCCATCTTGTGTCCACAACTTCCCTGCCCCATTTAGGGGCTCAGCCCCCATGACATCAGTGCCAACAGCAGTGCCTACCTCCAGAGTACATGTCAAAGCTGTCCTTTTTCATCACAAGGCCAGTAGATCCTAGTGAAAAGAGACTCACTCCCATAATGTGAGTCACCCTGCTTGTCATTTTGCTGAGTTTGGCTCATGTGTAGTGTAAAGCCTCAAACCAGATTGAGATCTGAGTGAAACTAGGTCCTGTGAGCATCACACAGGGCCACAATAGGGGCCTAAGGATTCCTAGGCCGAGGCTTATTTGAGAGGCAGAACACCCTGGCTGAACATCCAGAACAACAGAATCTAACCACTCAAGATCTGCGATCTGTCATGACAGCTGCTCACACAGAACTCAGCATTTCATCCTCAATCTTTGCACAAATTCAATGGGCTATTGCTTCGAAATGGAACATATCTGAAACAGTAAGTGTAGTGGATAGGTTTTCTGCAAAAACTATTATAAGGGCGTGGTTATCACTATTCCCACATAAGTGGGAAATCTGCAAGCCAAATCTAACTTTTGGAAGCTATGGAATTTTCAGTGATTATGGTCCTTGGATTTTCAGGGTCTGAAATAAGAAGAGCTCTCCACCATGGAAATGGTTTCATTCAACTCTATTTTCAATTACTCCTGACCCAATTCTCCTGCTTTTCACAATGGAAGACATTGCTAAATGTTCTATTAATATGCTGCTCTAGACCCATTGCTCTAGACCCTGCTGTTCTAGACCCTGCTGCTCTAGATCCACTGCTCTAGACCCATTGCTTTAGGCCTGCTGCTCTACACCCTGCTGTTCTAGACCCCACTGCCGTAGATGCTATAGAACCCACTGCTCTAGACCCGATACTCTAGACCCACTGCCGTAGACACACTGCTCTGATTTTTGTCCTTGAGTTACTGGAACAGGCAGACTCCCCCTTCCTATTTCTCTGACCTTTCTCTAACTTATCTTCACTTCTAGATCTCTTTTCAACTGATTCACCCAACTCTATCTTTAGCCTTATATTTCTTGAACCAAAATTCCCATTTTTCAGGATGAGGTATTTTTTTTTCTCTTGGATATAGCTGACATGTCAAAAATCATTGGGTTTTACACAAAGTATATACTTTTCAAAAACTGCCTTGTCTTCTGGCCCACTGTGTCCATCTGTCATCAGAAAGGAAAAAAAAAAAAACCCTTTCTTTTTCTGCTTTTGGTCTTAAAAAAAGAATCGAAGGATTAGTTCTTGTAAATTTCCCTTTCCAGCTTGCACTGGTTTGTCTTTGTTTTCCGGTTTTGTTGCTTCTCTTCCTGTCCCACTTATCTCTAACTATTTTTACCTACGCACAGTTTCACTTTCTATCATCTATCCCACACACAATTTTTAGGTCAGTCCCTGTAATTCATAAATGGCCATGCCATTATTTAGCTCACCCACTACCACCACCTTTTGACATTGTAGCATGATGCAGTTATTTATAAAGTTCATGCTGGGGAACTATGCAATGAGTTACAAAAGAAAACACACACACACACACACACACACACACACACACACACACACACACACACACACGAGTCCCGTCATGGTTTAAGGACATTTAAGATTTAAGATTTATTCATTGGCTTTTCTTGGCCACAATTACCAACTACAACTGACCCTGAACTCCCTATTCTGGTGGCAGCAAAAGCCTAGAGGCTTCGGGCTGTTGTTCTAAGTCTCACTTTAGCTCCGTGACTCATTTGGTTTGTGAGCATGATAACTTCATTAGTCATCAGGGAAAAGGTCTGTTTGCTCCAAAACAAAGTATGAGAGAAATGACCAAGATACACTTCTAAAAGCAGACAGCCAAGGCTTAATAACAAAATAAATAAATGCTTTATTGTGGTGAAAGATTACCATGTATTACTAAAACAGGTTAAGCAGAAAAGGCAATATTGTGATATTGACAAGTATGTGCAGCAAGAAGGATTTTTATATGTACGTTTCTTACTCTGGGTTACCATTGCTGTGATGAAATACCATGACCAACAGCAAGCTAGGGGGGAAAAAGTTTATTTGGCTTCTGCTTTTGCATCCATCACGAAGGAAGTCAGGCCAGGGGCTCAATCAATGCAGGAACCTGGTTATAGGAGCAGAAGCAGAGGCCATGGAGGGGGGCTGCTTACTGGCTTGCTCCCCGTGGCTTGCTCAGCCTGCTTTCTTATATATCGAACCCCAGAACCTCCAGCCCAGGAGTGGCACCACCCACAATGCTCTGATCTCTTCCCTATTAACCACTAATTAAGAAAATACCTTACAGCTGGATCTCATGGAGGCATTTTCTCAATTAAGTTTGCTTTCTTTCAGATAACTCTAACTTATGTCAAGTTGATATAAAACTGGCCAGCACAATCCTTGTCTGTGAACAAGCAATTTTAGCCCCAGGCATATGATATTCAGACAGCTACCAAGATGCACACAAGAAGGCTCACATCAACACTGTTCACATTGGCCCCAAAGGTGAAGTGATTTCAAGGGCATCAGTTGTGGCATATCCACGCAGAGTAGAATTCAGCAGGAGAGAGAACATACTGTGTTCTGTGGATGAGTCACGTGATAAGATAGAACCGAGCTAGACACAGGGATCTACACTGTATGATTTCATCCTGGTCATATAAGAATATGGCCCAAGTGAATCATTGCTATGGTTACCCTCAGGGGCATGGCTGCTTGTCGTCTTCTAAGGAAGAGTGTAAGAGGTCTGTGGCCAGAGCCACGGTGACGGCTCCACCAGCATGGCTGCTCTGTTGGTGGGAAACCCGATTTTAAAGGGCGATCTTCCAAGGAAGGAAGCTTGGGTGAGAAAGGGCAAAATGGGAGAGGGAATTACATTATAGACAGTGGGTGAAAAGGGAAACTATGAACGAGATAAAATAACAAAAAGTAAGGCACGGCCAAAACAAAACAAACAGGAACCCTGTTAGTCTCACATTTTTACCATCTGTCAAGCAACTGAAATTAACCAGTCATCAAAATACTGCACCATTACACCAATGAACAAAAGGAACTTTTTACAGTTCTCAAAACCAGGACATGAGTTTATGCGCAAATCAACTGAAGAAAAACTCCATTCTTGAAGAACAACCATGAAGCAGAATAAAATTTTAGGTTTAATTGTCCACCCCACTGAGGCAAGATGGCAAGATAGCCCACTTAGGGCCCAAGATGGTCTGCAGTATATACCTAAGGCCCACAACTATCTGTAGCTTTCACTTAAGGTCCAAGGCGATCTACATTATCCATCCAAGATGCCCAAGATGGTCTTCAGTACTCTAACCAGGGCCTAAGATGGTCTGAAATATCTGCTTAAGGCCCAGCACTGGTGGAACAGGCCTTATTCTTG
Source organism: Mus musculus (assembly GCF_000001635.26). Classification (NCBI taxonomy): domain Eukaryota; kingdom Metazoa; phylum Chordata; class Mammalia; order Rodentia; family Muridae; genus Mus; species Mus musculus. The sequence goes on from NC_000074.6 coordinate 34,278,194, forward strand.
GCTCTGTGTGGGAGCTGTTTCCTCTTTTGCAGGTCCTTTGAGTCTGGAGCCATCTACACACAGGGTTCAGTCCTCTGATGACTGGGAGGGAGACCTGCAGATTTCGGTAGTTCTCTCTCAAGGTTGGAATAGTAGCAGGGAGAGGCTTAAAACACGATCACGTGTTTAGCAAATTATATCTTATATCTTGGGTATCCTAGGTTTGGGGCTAATATCCACTTATCAGTGAGTACATATTGTGTGAGTTTCTTTGTGAATGTGTTACCTCACTCAGGATGATGCCCTCCAGGTCCATCCATTTGGCTAGGAATTTCATAAATTCATTCTTTTTAATAGCTGAGTAGTACTCCATTGTGTAGATGTACCACATTTTCTGTATCCATTCCTCTGTTGAGGGGCATCTAGGTTCTTTCCAGCTTCTGGCTATTATAAATAAGGCTGCTATGAACATAGTGGAGCATGTGTCCTTCTTACCAGTTGGGGCATCTTCTGGATATATGCCCAGGAGAGGTATTGCTGGATCCTCCGGTAGTACTATGTCCAATTTTCTGAGGAACCGCCAGACTGATTTCCAGAGTGGTTGTACAAGCCTGCACTCCCACCAACAATGGAGGAGTGTTCCTCTTTCTCCACATCCACGCCAGCATCTGCTGTCACCTGAATTTTTGATCTTAGCCATTCTGACTGGTGTGAGGTGGAATCTCAGGGTTGTTTTGATTTGCATTTCCCTGATGATTAAGGATGTTGAACATTTTTTCAGGTGTTTCTCTGCCATTCGGTATTCCTCAGGTGAGAATTCTTTGTTCAGTTCTGAGCCCCATTTTTTAATGGGGTTATTTGATTTTCTGAAGTCCACCTTCTTGAGTTCTTTATATATGTTGGATATTAGTCCCCTATCTGATTTAGGATAGGTAAAGATCCTTTATATAATTTGCTAAACACATGAAACTCAAGAAGAATGAAGACTGAAGTGTGGACACTATGCCCCTCCTTAGATTTGGGAACAAAGCACCCATGGAAGGAGTTACAGAGACAAAGTTTGGAGCTGAGATGAAAGGATGGACCATGTAGAGACTGCCATATCCAGGGATCCACCCCATAATCAGCATCCAAACGCTGACACCATTGCATACACTAGCAAGATTTTATTGAAAGGACCCAGATGTAGCTGTCTCTTGTGAGACTATGCCGGGGCCTAGCAAACACAGAAGTGGATGCTTACAGTCAGCTAATGGATGGATCATAGGGCTCCCAATGGAGGAGCTAGAGAAAGTAGCCAAGGAGCTAAAGGGATCTGCAACCCTATAGGTGGAACAACATTATGAACTAACCAGTACCCCGGAGCTCTTGACTCTAGCTGCATATATATCAAAAGATGGCCTAGTCGGCCATCACTGGAAAGAGAGGCCCATTGGACTTGCAAACTTTATATGCCCCAGTACAGGGGAACACCAGGGCCAAAAAGGGGGAGTGGGTGGGCAGGGGAGCGGGGGTGGGTGGATATGGGGGACTTTTGGTATAGCATTGGAAATGTAAATGAGCTAAACACCTAATAAAAAATGGAAAAAAAAAATGAAAACAACAACAACAACAACAACAAAAAAACAAAAACACGATTACGGAAACAGTGATTTATAGTCAGTCACCTTGTTTCTTGAATTCGCAGAAGCAGCCATGTTCAGTTCTGAGACAAAATAACACAGGACATGGCTTTTGAGTTTGGTCTCCTCAGGAGTCCGTAAGAGCTTTTACTTAAGTATGAATGTTCAGAATTCCTGAGCAGCTAGGTATAATTAAATCGTTTCTCTCATTTCTGTCCTTAAGATTCGATTTCCTAATTCTGTTTATTCAGATTGTTTTTCAGTGAAGGAGACACAGTGGTGCCTCTTTTTGTTATGGCTAATGGCTCTGTTTTTTCAGGACCGCAGCCAGAGTGATAACTTAGTTGAGTTGGTTGAGCTGGGACCCTTGGCATCTCCATTTAATCTCATACTCTTCTGTTTATCTTGTTTTTTTTTTTTTTTTTTTTTGCCCACAGGGCTATCAAGGCCCTGCTGATGCTTGGAATTGTATTAGGGGCTGGGGTGAGGCTGTCTGTGCTCTGTTTCCCTCAGAAGAGAAGAAGCACTCTCTCAGGCAGCAGCCGTGGGATAGTGGAAATGGTCTTGGTGTGGGTTGGCAACGGGCCAGATCAATAATGGTGCTGTAGGCTTCCGGGTTCAAATTTCTAATTTCTAGTTAACCTCTGTGATGGTTAAATTTGGTTGCCAACTCGATCTGATTGAGAAGTGCCTAAGGGATTAGTGAGCGCGAGTCTGTGAGTGCGCATGTCCGAGCTCAAGTTTCCTGAGGATGAAGGAAGAGGACGATTCATCCTGCGTGTGGGTGCCATCCCATCGGCTGGTGACCCCACGGAATAAAAGCAGAAAGTTAGCTAATTTAGGCACTCTTTTTCTCTCCACCTCTCCCTCTCCTCCACTCCCTCTCCTCGCCACTCCTCCCCGCCCCCTCCCTCTCCTTCCTGGCTACTGTAAGTTGTCCCACTCTCCTTTCATTTCAGGATGGACTGAAACCTCAGGAGCCAGGAACAAAAATGCTTCAGAGGACCAAGCCCTACCCCTCCCATTGATGCCAGATAAGGCAGTCCTCTGCTACATAAGTAGCAGGGGCCATGGACCGGTTCTTGTATACTTTTTGGTTGGTGGTTTAGTCCCTGGGAGCTCTGGGGGCGGGGGTGGGGGGGAGATGATATTGTTGTTCTTCCTATGGGGTTGCAATCTCCTTCAGCTCCTTCAGTCTTTCCCCTACCTTTTCCATTGTGATGTGGTGGGAGTGGATGGGTGTGGAAGCATCCTCTTAGAGGCAAAGGGGAGGGGGGGATGGGGTGGGGGGTTTTCAGAGTGGAGAGCAGGAAGGGGGACAACATTTGAAATGTAAATAAATAAAACAATACAAACAAACAAACAAAGAAATCCTTCCTCTTTGGGTTGTGCCTGTTAGGGATTTTGCTACAGGGATAAGAAGAGCTAAGAGACCCTCAGTCTATCACAGTGATCTTTCTATGATATAGCCATGTTTTCAGCTACTTTATTGGGTTCTTTTTCTTACCACTGTCTCCACCCTTCCAACCCCCAACCCTTGCTAGTAGCGAAAGAAGGTTAGAGGTAAAGGGGGGCGTGGATCTCATTAGAGTATTTCCTGCTGATTAAGGGTGTCAGGCTCCTTAGAGCAAGTTTGATCTTGCTCGTCAGGCTATCTCCAGCAGCAATCCAGCGGGAGCAGGAGAGGGAGCAGCCACAGCTGGGGCGCTAGCTTTTTTACACCCTCTGGAGACTCCCCAGAATTCCAAACGTAAACTACTCTCCACTGGCAAAATTATGCCCCTGCGGGAGCCCAAATCATAGTTGCCTGCTGTGGACAATGGGAAGCAGTCCCAAATCCCATACCTGGGATTAAACAAGAACATATTCACACAACATTTCTGTGTAGTTAAAGAGACCAACGTTCTTGCTACACTAAGACTCTTAAAGATGGCCTTCCCAGCAGGCTCTGGGGTAGGTAGGGGTGATGTTTTTCAGAGCCTACCAGCCTTGGTGTGAAGAGGAAGGAAGCCGAATTGAGGACTTAAACTGGAGCGGGGAGGTCTCCGGAAAGAGGGGAGCCCAGGTGGTACTTGTGGGAACTGACTGGTTCTGACACAGTACAATACAGCACCAGTCGTGGTGTGAGGTGGGCGGCAGAGGAGGTGTAGACTTAATAAATTTGCTCATTTCTCATTTAGCTGTTCCAGGGCTAAACATTTTGGATCTTGGATCTGATTTACTTTGATTCCCTCTAGAATTCAGGTCTCTTTTGCTTTAGTTCCACTGAGCCCAGAACAAGGAACCTGGAGGATCCTGTATTAGTGAACCATGGTACTGGGCTATCTAAGACCAGCTTTTACTCAGATGAGATTCAAGGACTCCCTAGTTTTTTCTTGTGAATTTCATGACCCCAGACCTTGTGGGGTCATAGTAAGTGTTGTGTTGGAATCGAAGCTCGAGTCTGGACAGACCACACCAGGCCAGGGCAGTTCCACATGAGAGAGGTTTATTGGGGGGAGGGAGGAGGCAGAAGGGGGTGATAGAGACAAAGGAAAAGAGAGAGAGAGAGAGAGAGCAAAGCTCAAGAGGGTATGCCTTTTATTTAGGCTGTGATGTAACTGCTCATGGGAGGTAAACTAAAAGACGCTGAGAATGTATGGTGATTGCCATGGCAACAGATGTGTGGATCCCTGTTGCCTATGGGTGACATCACCGCCATCTCTGGGTTTGGAGGTGATCTGCAAAGCCAGTTCCTGATACCAACAGGAAGTGATACTGTTTCAGTGAGGATCATTGAAAGAGTTAAATGAGAACATCTCAGTACTTAGCATGGTACCTAATTCATACTGTAAATGATAAATACATGCCCCAAAGGACAAGCAGCAGGGATTAGAAACTGGCACAGATTCCTTCATAGACCCATGCTTCAGCTTTCTGTGAAAGAATTTATAGATGAAGTCAGCTTCTTGCTTTGTCGTTAGGATTGCTACTTAGGTGGATACACACACACACACACACACACACACACACACACACACACATGCATATATACATACATATATATTTATACCTCTGTTTTTATTTTGTGTGTGGGTATTCTGCCTGCATAAATGTGAACCACATACAAGCAATGTCTATGGAGCCTAGAAGAGGACATTGGATCCACAAGGACTAGAATTATAGACAGTTGTGTTCTGCCATTTGGGTGTAAAATTGAATCTACATTCTCTGGAAAAGCAGCTGGAGATTGTAACCACTTTCATCCCTCTAGCCCCTCAAGTGGCTTGTCCTGGCTACTTGAAGCTACTTTTATGTCAACTTGACACAAGTTAGAGTCACCAGAGAGGAGGGAGCCTCAAATAAGAAAATGCCTCCATAAGATCTGGCTGTAGGAGAGCCTGTAGGGCATTTTCTTAATTAGTGGCGAAAGGCCCAGCCCATTGTGGGTGGGGCCATTCCTGGCCTAGCACTTCTGGGTCCTATAGGGAAGTAGGCTGAGCAAGTCATGAGGAGCAACTGTCCTAGACAGTTGTTCAGTCCACTACTGAGACATGAGTGTTGAACTCTCCACTGTTGATGCTATGTTGTGGATTTGACTATTCCCCATCTGAATAGATTATTGTTTCCATCATGTAGTTTGAAACCCGTGTTATGCGCATGCATATATGTTTAGCACTGATATATTTCTGGCAGATTTTATTATCATGACGTAAAATCACTCTTCACTTATTGTAATTTTAAAGTCATATACGATACTCTTTTTAGATCTTATATTATTTGTTTGAAATTACATCCTTTATGATCCAGCTTTCTTTTGATTAATGTTAATTTCGTATATCTTTTAATCCTTTTTCTACTTACCATCTCTTTATTTATATATGTATAAAATACACATAGTAAGGTCTTGCTATTTTTTGACTTCCTGTTTCTGCCTTCTAATGGGGACAGTTAGACCCTATTTTATATAACTATAGTTAGATTTAAATGTGCTACTTTTTCTATTTGTCATTTATTTTTCTCTTATTTTGCCTTTTCTACTTATTTTTGATAGTTTGATTTTAAGATATCCTCTTGATATATACCTCTTTCTTATTGTTTAGTGGTTGATGTGAATTTACAAAATACCAGTCTCCTTTAAAATTATAAATCATTTCTTCTGTTGCATAAGGTCTTTAAAACTCTATTCCTTTCTTGTCTTTTGTGCTGTTTTAGTCATATTATTCCTCCTCTATATGACATAAACTCTATAATGCATTAGTATTTTGCATTAACAAATTTCTTTTAAAAAGACTTACAATAACCAAAATGCCTTGGTGAATTTTCCAAGTTTAGTACCTTCATTGTTACTTTTATCTATGTGCGGGCTAAATTTTCCATCTCTTTTATCTCATTTTGTTTGAAGAATTTCTTTTAGTTGCAAATTTATATTTAATGCCAGTCTACTGGCAACTGAGACTCTCATGTTTTGTTTTTTTCTCAAAATAGTCTTTGTGTGTGTGATATATGTGTGTACATGTACATATGTACGTGTGTTTAGAGGACAGGTTCACTTCCAATGTCTTCCTCAGTCCCTCTTCATCTTATTCTTTGAGACAGGGTTTCTCTGAACCTGGAGCTGAGCGCTGTGCCTGCTACTTCATCTTTCCCTCAGGACTGTACAAGGAAGGATTCCATTACGGGTTTCATTTTCACCATAGGTGAAGTGTGTTTCTCTGGGACTCAGTGGAAGTATTTTCTCAACATTTCCCTTGCTCCTGCTTCATCCAATGACTGCTTTCTATCTGGGGCATCTTTACATGGTCATATTTTTCAGCTTTCAATGGTTGTAAGACACTGCTTGATCATTACGGGATTCTGAGCCAGATAGGTTTCTCCTGCTTCGAGAGGCTTTCTTAGGACAGTGGTAGAGAACTTTAACTTTGGTTTCTCAGGAGCAGCAAGAGTCTGCCTAGACTGGAGTGTGGGAGGCAGGAATGCCTTTGTTTCCTGGCAACTGTAGATGGTTACTTCATCTCAAGGAGTCTGCTAAGTGGGTGAGATTTCTCCTTTGTACCAGTGCAGCAAGTGTTCACAAGAGTACCAGTGCCACCCAAGGGCATCTCCTGCCCAGGGATGGCCCCACCCATCATCCTTTACGGTCAGATCTTATGTAGGCATCTTCCCAATTGAGGTTCCCTCCTTTCAGATATATCTTGCTTGTGTGTGAAGTTGACAAAAGACTAGCTAGCAAGAGAGGGTTCACAAGCATTCACCCCCAGCCAAGGAACTATTGATAGCTGATGTTTACTGAGGGACAGAAAGCCAGTTTTCTTTAAGTAGCCCCTGGTAGGTTGACCATGTCCTGTGGATGGCCTAGTACCTGTGAGTGTGTAGATAGCAGTAATTGGACTTGGTGAGCTACAACAAACAAACAGACAGACAGACAGACAGACAAACAAACAAACAAAAAGACATGAAGTTGGGAGGGATTAGAGGGAGAAGTGAGGGTTGAATACGATCAAAATGTATTGTATGCTTGTAGAACATTCTTGGATTTTTTTTTCAAATTATTATTCTTTAGACCTTTTTTACAGCCCAGTCTTCATCCCCTCCCAGTCCGCTCCCTAACTGTTCCCCATTCCATACCTCCCCCCACATCTCCAAGAGGATGTTTCCACACCCCACCCTATTCCACCAGACCTCCCCACTCCCTGGGGCCTCAAGTCTCTCAAGGGTTAGGTGCCTCTTCTCTCTCTGAGGCCAGACCCAGCAGTCCTCTGCTGTCAATGTGTAGGAGGCCTCATATCAGCTGGTGTATGCTGCCTGGTTAGTGGCTCAGGGGGTCTGAGAGATCTCGGGGGTCCAGGTTAGTTGAGACTGCAGATCTTCCCATGGGGTCACCCTCCTCCTCAGCTTCTTCCAGCCTATCCCTAATTCAACCACAGGGGTCCCTGGCTTCTGTCCATTGGTTGGGTGTAAGTATCTGCATCTGACTCTTTCAGCTGCTTGTTGGGCCTCTCGGAGGGCAGCCATGCTAGGCTCCTGTCTGCAAGCACATAGCATCCTTAGATTTAATAAAGACTGTTTATACATATTTAAAGGTTTGTTTATTTTTAATTTGGTGTATTTTGACTGTATGTGTGTCTATAGACCATGTGTGTGCAGTGCTCACAAAAGCCAGAAAAGTGTGTAGGAGCCTCTGGAGTCATAGATAGTTGTGAGGTGCCATGTGAGTACTGTGAGCCAATTCCTGATTTGATTCTATGCAAGAGCCACAATGAAAGACCCACAATGTGAGGACTTCCCCACGTTCTGACTCAGGAGAGGCGACACCCCAAAATCACCCACAAGAAACGGTCTTGCTGCAAATTGCAAGAGGATTTTTATTCAAGAGTGCTCTCGGGCCCACGGTCATACACCATGCAGGGGTAGAGGACCGTGTCGCGCCGAGTAGCTGGGTAAGGGGGTATTTAAAGGAAGAAACCACAACTCAAGGAAGTGGGGAGGGCGTTGTTGGAAGATACCAAAGATACCAGTTAAGAGTCACAAGGAAGTGTAAAGTTACAAGAGTCACAAGGAATACCTGGTAATTGTTAACTCTCAAGACAGCTTCTAAGAGCCTCTAACAATAGCACATTTGCATTGCAGGTTCTGGTAATGGCCAGGGTGACTTTCTTTGAATGAGCACTCTTTGAATCCAGGAAGCAGGTGGGTGGAGGAATGTCACTATCTGTTTTATGATTAGCATACCTTTACAAAGGCCACATTCCCCAGCCTGGGCCTAAAGGCCTAGAATTCTGTTTTTACTTTGTTATACTTTCAACATATGTTCTCGGCCATCGAGCTATCTCTCTAGTCTGTCTGTCTATCTATCTATCTATCTATCTATCTATCTATCTATCTATCTATCTATCTATCTATCTATCTATGAATCTATCTATCTTTCAGCTACACTGAAGTTACTATCTGTCTACAGTTCTCAACTGTGTGGTCTTGGAGGGATGATGCTTACAGACATAGCAGGGTGGACTCTCATCCAGTGTGTAGTATCCTCATAAGAGGAGAAGAGACATGGCAGAGACACCGGAAGACACTGCAAGGTGAATGGCTAGGAAAGCTAAGAAAGCCTGAGAGAGACAGAGAGAGAGAGAGAGAGAGAGAGAGAGAGAGAGAGAGAGAGAGAGAGAGAGAGACTCTGCTAGTCCCTTAATTATAAACTTCCAGTCCCTAGAAGGATGAAACACAGTTCTGTTGTTCTGACGTTTGTTTCAGGCACTCTAGGAGACCATCATGACTGGCTTTAAGGTCCACTTGCCCCAAATTAAAACCGACTCAGTAGGGAGCCTCACCAGGGAAACTGTTCTGATTGCTTTAATGGGTGTGACAAGACCCGGCCCAAACATGCATAGCACTTCCGAGTGGCAGCCCAGATAAAGGGGGCATGGCAGACAGAATATTTGCTTTTCATTCACTTGGCCTTCCCTCTTGCCACAGAGTTGTGTGCCCTAGCTGCTGCCCTCGACTGCTTTGCTTGTATCAGAAACAGCATTTCCTTCTTTCCATCATTGGCCAAGGACCAGCAGGTCTATCTCTCAGAGCCTTCCAAGTTTTGGCAGTAGATTGGGACATAGTCTTAAGGTCTAAGTAACTATAGGGCTCTTAACCTTTCTGGTGTGAGGTTGCTATTGTTACTATTTAAAAGTAAGCTGATTTAACAATATCTCTGCCTGTGTCTGTTTGTCTGTCTCTCTCTCCCCTCCCTCTCTCTTTCCCTCTCCCTGCCTCTCTTTCTCCCTCCTCTTCCCCCTTTCTTAATCTCTCTTTCAATACTATTTTGTTATTCTAGAGAACTCACTAACAAACATATATACACACTTAAGGCCTGAAGTGGTGAAGTGAAGGAAAGAAAATTACCTACATGGTGCTCTGGTCAGTTTCAGGAGGACACTGGCCTGAGAGAGAAGTTCTAGAATCATCCTCAGGCCTTCATAAGCTTGTCCCGTCTCTCTCTGGATTAAACTTAACTAGAAGTGTGAACCAGAAGTCAGGTGAGCCCATGTCAGTCAGCCTTCTAAGACAGCAGAATTGGGGAACACTCCATGGAAGATGCCATGGAGCATGGGGCACAAAGAGCCACTCCTGAGGGTTTTGCAAGATGAGGTGACTCTGTCAAGTTGCTTGTGGGAGATGACATGAATCTTCAAAGCACCACAAAGGCAGATCTGATGTTTGGCTGACTCACTGTGACCTTGCATGCTACAATCCAGCTTCCTGCTACTCCTGCTCCATCATCTTTGGAGGGGGTTAAGCTAGCTGGCTCCTGGTGATCTCATCTTGGCCTCACGGTGAGCAAACAGGAATGAGTAATTGTATGCCAGACAGTAAGAGAGCGAAAATACATTTCTCAAGATTCATAACTTGAATTTTTTATGACATTGAGCTGGTTTCGGTGAAGGAAACTTGTTGTCGATAGTAATTATACTTTTATAGCTTAGCTGTTGAATTCTTAAAAGAATGTGTTTTCAAGTTAATAGTCTCTTCTTAATTTAGTAGATTTGTGACATTTTTGTTGCTTATAATTTAAGTATCTCCCCACCCGTTTATTTTATCTGCATTTACATAGTCTGGAAGGCCCATTTAAGAGAAATATTTCCTTCTTTCCTCCCTCCCTCCCTTCTTCCCTCCCCCTCTTTCTTCCTTGGACAGGCTTATTGGGTTGTCCTGCAAGCTTATTGAGTTGCACTGCAAGAGAGCAGTGGTAACAGCAACAGAGGGACCACCTGCTTTTAGTTTCTAAATTTGGCTTTTATCAATATATTGTCAATATACTTGTTACATATTATCAATAATTTGACAGTGTATTACCAATGTCTTAGTCAGGGTTTCTATTCCTGCACAAACATCATGATCAAGAAGCAAGTTGGGGAGGAAAGGGTTTATTCAGCTTACACTTCCCACATTGCTGTTCATCACTAAAGGAAGTCAGGACTGGAACTCAAGCAGGTCAGGGAGCAGGAGCTGATGCAGAGGCCATGGAGGGATGTTCTTTACTGGCTTGCTTTCCCTGGCTTCTTGCTCAGCCTGCTCTCTTATAGAACCAAGACTACCAGCCCAGAGATGGTCCCACCCACAAGGGGCCTTTCCTCCTTGATCACTAATTGAGAAAATGCCTTACAATTGGATCTCATGGAAGCATTTCCTCAACTGAAGCTCCTTTCTCTGTGATAACGCCAGCTGTGTCAAGTTGACACAAAACTAGCCAGTACACAATATATTTGTTTTTGTTTGACATTTCATTTTCTTTCAGGCACTATTTCAGCATAGAATAGAGAAGAAAAGAGAGAGAAGGAAAGAACTAGAGAGAACAAATGAGAGATATAGATAGATAGACAGATTGATTGATTGATTGATTTGGACCTATGCATTCTTCAGCCACTGAACAACAAGAAGTTGCTTAATGATTTTTTTTTCTGTCCCTCGTTCAGAGGTGTCCTTGCACAGGGACTCCAGAGACTGGAATGGTGAGGCCTTTGTGGGTGCTGACACTGCTGGCTCAGAAACAAGAGCAGGTTTTGGGCAAAGGCCGAGAGGCTAATGATCTAATAATATTACATATCCCAGGTGAATGACATGGAGCCAACTGTCAGACTTCCTGGCGTCTCCAGTGTAAGATACTATCTTTGTGTGGTACTGTCATTCACCAAGGCTCTTCTCATTATACAAATCCACCATTACCATTTTTCTTTCTGCTCTCAAAATATTGTCAGTGACTAGGTCTTTGTCGACAACCTTCTGATGTCAACTCATCTCTCAGGGGAGGAGTCAGAAGAACTCTTAACGTGGTGACACAGGCAAGGAAACATCTAATGCAGGGACAAACAGCTGAATTCATGACAGACACATATAAGAACATATTCCAATGTTCTTTTTGTGGATTGCATCAAGGCCGTGCTATGTGCTTGTAAATGAGTGGGTAATGAGATGCTTTGATAGGAAGCAGGGCAGTAAGAGACATTGGCATTGACTCAGGCTGGGGCAAAAGAGCAAGAACAAGGATAGAAACATATATCATATATGCGATCAGTATTTCTAAAAAGTTAAGAATTCCTAAAGTAGGAAAATAATGAAGATGCATTCAGTTGATCGATGTCGGCACACTTGCGAGGTAAACTGAGGCTTGACTCAGTCAGCTGCACAGACCATGAGGTCATCATGAGGCAGCCGGATGGTGGAGGCTGAGGGCATGAGGCAGCCAGATAGTGGAGGCTGAGGGAGATGGTGAACATGGCGGCGAACTGCCTAGCCTTGATACAGCGATCACTTGCTTTCCATGCGCCATCGAGGTTTTGGTTGTACTCAGAGTGTTTTCCTGGTGTGAGTAACTGCCTCACCCGGGAAAGCTTTGATTCCTGTTTCCTTGCACCAAATAAATCCCAGAAGGATCAAATGTTTCAATGTAAAAAAATGTGGATCTATAAAAGCATGAGAGCAAAACTCTCAGGAACTAAGAAAAATCTTAGAACCAGGTACAGCTCTGTAGAGCACAGAGTGAGAATTAGAACAGTAAAGGGAAGGAGAGCAGGTTTGCTTACAGCCAAAAAAAAAAAAAAAAAAAAAAAAATGCTTGAAACCAGAGGTAAGATGGTCCGGGAAGAAAATATGGCAACATTTGTAACAAGGCCAGGTAAAGAGGGGACAGAGAGGGAGGCCACTTAAAGAAAGGACAGAGAAGGAGGCCATGTATAGAAAGCATGTTTTGTTCATAAACAAGGATCATGCTCACTGATAGTTAAAGAAAATTCAGGGACTCACTTATTTTGACTCCCATGGGATTGGCAAAGATTAAAATTTGATGATTTCTACCCCCTCCCACCCCCCATCCCCGGTCCACATTTGGCTAAGATCCTTACCAATACCCTGTGCACTGTTTCTCCTGGGAGGACACAAAGGCATGAGCATTTAAAATTAATTTGGCAAAGTATGGCACAACACAATTAATGTTGTAACGATTTAAAATGTTCGATTCTTTGACTCACCATTTCTGCTTTTCTAAATTTATTTTGTAGACAAATGTGCACACATTTCCAAAGCCAGATGTACAGGCTGTTCCCGGCTGCTTCCTAATAGCAAGAAGAACAATAAGGAGACATTACAGAAGCCTAAATGTCCACCCACAGGAAGCATTTATCAAGGAATGTTAGTATACATGCATACATACACACACACACACACACACACACACACACACACACACACACACACACGGAGAGGGAGGGAGGGAGGGAGGAAGGGAGGGAGAGAGAGAGAGAGAGAGAGAGAGAGGTTCACATACTAAACTAGAAAACAAGTTGCAACATAGTAAGTATTTGTGTTAGATTGAGGTCCATGATATTTGAAGTAGACTCTTCAGTAATTACTCTGTTGGTACAATAGGTTGTAGGTTGAGACAGATAGATTACTGCATTTATAGACTTTTAACATTAGAGAATGAAATTAATAATTTATAGACTTTTAACATTAGAGAATGAAATTAATAAACTATTTTAAGAGACATCCATATGTATATGTATATGTATATGTATATGTATATGTATATGTATATGTATATGTATATGTATATGTATATGTATATGTATATGTATATGTATATGTATATGTATATGTATATGATATATATGTATATGATATATATGTATATGATGTATATGTATATTCTTCTTTAGTCAACTTGATACAAGCTAGTGTTATCAAGGAGGAGGAACCTCAGTGAGGAAATGCCTCTATGAAGTTGCCTATAGGCAAGTCTGCAGGGGATTTTTTTTTTTTTAATTAGTAATTGATGTGGGAGGCTGCAGATCACTGTGGATGGTGGCGCCCCGGATGGGTAGTCCTAGGGCATGTAAGAAGCCAAACCAAACTCGCCTAGGATGAGCAAGCCTAAGCAGTAAGCAACCAGTAAGGAACATTTCTTCTGGCTTTTGCTTCACTTCCTGCCTGCTGGTCCTACCCTGACTTCCCTTCAGGAAGACTACAGCTGTAAAATGAAATAAACCCATTCCTCCCCAAGTTGCTTTTGATCATGATCTCTTGTTTGTTTTTGTTCTTTTTGGGACAGGGTTTCCCTGTGTAGCCCTGGCTGTTCTGAAACTTGTTCTGCAGATCAGGCTGACCTGGAATTCCGAGATCTGCCTGCCTCTGCCTTCTGAGTGTTGGGATCAAAGGCGTGCGCCCAGTATTGATCATGACCTTTACCATAGCCATGGAAATCTAAGATAACCTAACCTACCATGAAAAAAAGAGAGAATTTTTTGCCCCATGTATTAGATACCCCCATTTGTATGAGGTGGAGAAATTGAGGGGTACTATACATAAAGGTAAGGCTGCTGGCGTTGGGAACGTCCTTAGTTCTACCTTTGACAGGGTCTCACCATGTAGCCCAGACTGGCTTTGAACTTTCAATACTCCTGCATCAGTCAGCCTTCCCAAGGGCAGGGATTATAAGTGTACATCACCACATATTGGTCACCTTTTCTGTTGATCTTGCTTTGGGGAGAGGAAATGGTGTCTTTGTTTGCTACCATTTGGGCTTTGGTAAAATCCTAACTCTATTTATAAGCTGTGTCATCCAGAAATATTTTCTAACCTTTTGGGGCTTGTAATAAGGAAACAAATAACTGAGGCCACTCAAAAAGTGCATATAAACAGATAGAAAAAAAGACAGCCATTCCACTGTATCTCAAAGGCAGTGGGCCATAACGGAACCACTGGTAAAATAGAACTAGAGGCCCAATGTTATCAAGCCAGGTACTCTGTTTTTTGTTTTTTGTTTTTTAAAGATTTATTTATTTATTTAATGTATGTAAATACACTGTTCCTGTCTTCAGACAAACCAGAAGAGGGCATCGGATCCCATTACAGATGGTTGTGAGCCACTATGTGGTTGCTGGGAATTGAACTCAGGACCTCTGGAAGAGCAGTCAGTGCTCTTAACCACTGAGCCATTTCTCTGGCCCAGCCAGGTATTCTGTATAGTATGTTACTAAATGCTCTCCTTTGGGCTCTCTTGCTGCCTACCCTCAGCCCTATGCATTGTGGGAAGACAGACAAGCAAGCAAACAGTGTGGAAAACAGCTAGCCATCTTGCATCTCTCCTCAGTTTGTCTTTCTGTGACTTTCTAGACAAAGTTTTGTTTTTTTTTTCTTCTGAACTCAGGGGTTTTGACTTGACTGTGTCAACATTGAGCAGCAGCCTCTGAGCCTCTGTATAGCCTCCACACTCAGAGAATGTTGGTCGGCCAGAAGGCTCTACACAACTTGGAGACGTGGGATCACAAGAGAACTTTAGGGTTAAGCTTCTAGAGAAAAGATTAATGCTGAAGGATGGCATCAGGAAGGTTGTGGATAAAGGAAGGAAGTGGAAAAAATTCAGTAGTTCTGATGATGATAGGGATATTATGTTATGAAGGCAACACAGTGTCCAAATTTGGGGACATTTCATTTTGTAATAAGAGTTTTTAGCAGAGCTAACTGAATCTTTTGGAGTGAAAGCTTAATACAAAAACCAAACAAAAATCCCTGCATTTAGTCTGGCTTGCTCTTATGAGGGTCTTGTGCATGCAACTCCAGCTGTGGTACTTTTACATATGTGCTGATACGGTCCTATCTGGCAAATAATGGTTTGCTGTAGGTATTTATTCCTTCTGTCTCTTTCAATCTTTCTACTCTCTCTTCCAAGATGGTCCCTGAGCCTTGGAGTCGGGGAAGCATGGGATAGATGTCCAATTTAGTGATGAACAGTCCAGTATCTTACTCTCTGTATGTTGACCCGTTGTGGATCTCTGAAGTAATTGCTATCTAAGGCAAAAAGAAGTATATCCTGTGAAGGATGAGAGATATGCTGTTCTATGTTTTAGTTACTATTCTGCTGCTTTCAAGAGACACCATGACCAAGGGAACTCTTTTTAAAAAAGCATTTAATTGGGGGCTTGCTTATAGTTTCAGATGGCTAGTTCATGATCTACATGGCAGGAAGCAGGCAGGCATAGCTCTGGAACAGTAGGTGAGAGCTTTGTATCCTGGTCTGTAGGCAGCAGAGAGGGAGGGGGAGAGAGAGACTGGACTTGGTGTGGGCTTTTTAAACCTCAAAACTCACCCCTAATCACATGTCTTCTAACAAGGCCTTACCTGATCCTTTTCAAACAGTTCTACTAACTGGGGACCAAGCACTCAAACATACAAATCTTTGTGGGGAACATTCTCATTCAAAACACCACAGGTATAAAGAACTTAGAGGCCAGTTTAGCACTATATTGATTTAGCAGAATAATGATATGAGGTTCTCCCCTAGGACCTAGGACCCAGCCAGCCATTGGTTTTTGGTCCAGTTAACAGTAACAGACATGAGTTTCATCTTGTGGAATAGCTTTAAATCCAATCAGAAAGTTACTAGTTACTCCCATAACGGTTGTGCCACTACCGCACCGGCAAGCATACCTTTCTAGGGTAGTTATTATTATTGCTTACAAGGTTCACAGCAAGGTAGGACTGTTGATGGTTTTGCTCCCCTGGCTGTGTGCAGATCACCTCTAAGTACTATAGAGTCTAGACCCTGGGATGACACTTCTAGGTTGAAACCAGCTTGAATTTTCTGTATCCTGTGTCTTAGGAATGCGATGTCTTCAGGAATAGAGTTTTACCATCATGTTTTAGAGAGCAATCTAGAGCAACGACCATAGCCGTTAATGTGGCTATCCCTGCTCCAGTAGATGGTTCTATACCCACACACACATACAAGAGCACTAGGTAGACTCAGTGGAAAAGTTTTCCTTTATCAAGGAAAACAAGTGGTAGAAGGGAATGGTAAGGGAAGGGTTGGAGGGGAGGGCATGGGGGTAGATTTGACCAAAACATATGCATGTATGAAATGTTCCAACATAAAAAAAGAAAAAAGAAAAAGAAAAAAAGAATGGGCAACCACTTAAAAAGCACCCACTTTCCACTTCCTGAGTGAAGGAAAAAACAGCTGAATTAGCCTCTCATTCCATCGAAGCAGCTTTTTGTTGTGCATCTGCGAGTTGACACAGCATTGATCCATTCAATCCGGTTCCAAATTGTTCTGCTAAATGCTACACAACTTTTGTCAGAGAAGCTGTCGCCCCCCCTTCCTTCAAGAGCGATTGTCTATAATTAAGGAGGAAACCAGAAAATAATGATAGGGTTCTCTTCTGCCTTTCTAATGGCTTTCTTATTAAGCATGTCTGAAACTACCACCGAGATGCTGGTTTTCCGCATCCACCAAAAGAAGTCAGCCGTTACACAATTATTTCTTTTTTAAAACCACAATGGGAAACATATCAGAGAGGCTCTCAATGGGCTAAAGACACCATGAAGCACAAAGTGGGGGCGGGATGGAGGGCTCTCCAACAACAAAAGGCTGAGAATAAACGCGTTATTAAAGAAACATCGATGAAAATTCTGATGAGGTGATCTGCGAGGTATTATTGTGCCAGAAGGGGAGGATATAAGAAAGGGCATTGGGGCCGTTGGGGTATTTGCACCATTTTATGGTTAAACATTGGAGGGCATTGAGATGTCCACAGGTTGATGTCTAATCCAAGACACCAGGGACATCATTGCTATAGCCATCCATGTTGGAAAGTAGCGTGTGTTCCTAGGTTAGCAGGCTATTACCCTATTGGGCTCCCATGAGAAAGTGATAAAGTCCCAGGAAGACGGACTCTTGCCCCTCATTCTTGCCCTCCTTCTTTTTCAATTTCCTCCCTAGATGAAATAAAGGGAGAAATGCCAATGCTAGTGAGAGACAGCCAGCAGGAGCATGAACAAGGTCTGACTTGCAGGTGTTTTACTGATGGGTGGATATAGCTTTATAAAAATTACTATATATGCAGAAGAAGGGAGGAGGGATTCTAGGAGCTGAAAGGGTCAGGACACCAGGAGAACTCAACCCGCAGAATCAACTAAGCAGGGTGTATTAGTCAGGGTTTTCTAGAGTCACAGAACTTATGGATAGTCTCTAGATAGTAAAGGAATTTATTGATGACTTACAGTCGGCAGCCCAATTCCCAACAATTGTTCAGTCACAGCTGTGAATGGAAGTCCAAGGATCTAGCAGTTACTCAGTCTCACGCAGCAAGCAGGCGAAGGAGCAAGAGCTAGACTCCCTTCTTCCAATGTCCTTATATTGTCTCCAGCAGAAGGTGTAGCCCAGATCAAAGGTGTGTTCCACCACACCTTTAATCCCAGATGAAAGGTGTAGCCCAGATTAAAGGTGTGTTCCTTAAACTCGGAGATTCAATCTTCTGGAATCCATAGCCACTATGGCTCAAGATCTCCAAACCAAGATCCAGATAAGGATCTCCAAGCCTCCAGATAAGGGTCACTGGTGAGCCTTCCAATTCTGGATTGTAGTTCATTCCAAATATAGTCAAGTTGACAACCAGGAATAGCCACTACACAGGGCTAACATGGCCTCAGAGACTGAAGCAATGATCATGGACCCCACATGTGTCTGTGGTAGGTCTCTTGTGGTTGTAAAGCTTGGTGTGCTTGTGGGACTCTGAAGAGCGGGAGTGAGAGGCATCTCTGACACATTTGCCTGTGCTCAAGACCCCTTTCCTCCTCCTATGGCTTGCCTCATCCAGCCTTGATATGAGAGTTTGTGCATAGTCTTATTGTAATTTGTTATGCTGATATCCTTGGGAGGCCTGTAGTTTTCTTTTGCTTTTTAAAGAGAGATGGGGGAAGAAAGGATCTGGAGGAGAGGGGTGGCTGGGGCTGGGGGTGTGTGGTGGAGGTAGGGGAAACCATGGTCAGGATGTAATGTATGTAAAGAATAGAAATTTAAAAAAATGATTACACACAACCTTGAGTAATTCTTATCCAAGATGTTTAGAACCAGAAATACTTCTGAGATTATTTTCAATCCTGAACTATTTATGTAAATGCAGTAAGATAACATAGTAAGAAGCTAGGAACCTAAATCTGAACAAAGTTTATTTGTGTTTCACACACTTTATATTCCACAGCCTGAAGGAATTTTAATCCATTAGGCAATATTTTTAGTCCCCCTGGGTTTTGACTGCAACCTCACTCATGGGCAGGTGTGGACTTTTCCACCTGTAGTAGCTTTGGATTTTGAAGCATTTTAGATTTTTGAGTTTTTCACATCAGGAATGCGTATGCTGTATGCTAAAAGGCTGAAATCTCATTTTTAGGTTCTGCCTAACTTTCCTCTCTGGTGATCTGGGCTTTGTCTCATGGCTCCTTTCCTTTGCTCCCAGACTGGGCACAAGATTCTGATCAGCACGAATCCAATGAAAATGTCATTCTTCATTTATTAGCAAGCCCGTCTTCTGATCTAGGAGACCGTGGGATGCTTTGCTAATGTGGGAACTGCTCTTTCTTGAAGGTAGATTTATGAATAGGGTGGAGGCAAAATTGGAACCACTCAAGAAGTGACGATTACTCTGGAGGATCTTGAATGTCCCATAAAGGCCTACATGTCAAAGGCTTGCAAATCTAGCCATACATGATTGGAGCAGGCGGGACCTTAAGAGTAGGGCCTAGTAGGAGAAAGTTAAGTCACATGGGTATGTCCTTGACAGGATTGTGAGACCCTGGGTTCTTCCCTTTTCCCTGTACTCCCTGGGAGCAAGCAAGCAGCTTCATTGGCCTCCCATCGTGATGTGCTCTGCCTCCAATGACCCAAGACTGATGTGGGGCCAAGGGATTATTGACGGGATCTCTGGATCTGTGAGGTGAAGGGAAACCTTCCTTCTTTCAGGCTGATTTATCTCAGGTGTTGCTACAACACGGGGAAGCTGACTGACATGTGTATTACTAATAATTGTCTAGAACAATTTTAAGCATGTCTTTTGCTTTGTAGTGGAAAGTCCTAGGATGGGTAACCCCAGAGTATAGCCCTGGAACAAACCCTTGGATCTCTCAA
The DNA here is from genome assembly GCF_000001635.26 of Mus musculus. NCBI lineage: Eukaryota > Metazoa > Chordata > Mammalia > Rodentia > Muridae > Mus > Mus musculus. The sequence continues at coordinate 34,297,724 of NC_000074.6, forward strand.
ATCTCAGGTTCTTTATTCATTAGATTTGAGGTGAGAGATCTCTTTAAAATATTTTGCATGTATTGGAGTTAGAACTAATTCACATACATTTTTATATTATTCATACAGTAATGATTGGACTTTAGAATCAGAACATTATGTAGATTTTAGATTCAGACATAGAATGATAGGTTCGCAGATGAGAGCTTGGTGGTGGATGATGGCTGACTGATAGACATGATACATAACTGATAGATAGATAGGTTGATGAGACAGATAGTATATAACTTGTGGATAGTTAGGTTAACAATGATGTCAGATAGAGGATACATAGCTCTAGCTTCCTATTCAGTTAAAGTTACCTTCTTGGTAATATCACTGGTAGCAGGCCATATAATATTAGTTTGAAAATTCTTGGGACAGAAGTCATACTATCTTCATAGGTGGGTGACTTTAGCTATTTGAACAATCCCATCATATGGCCAAATACACATGCTTGTAATATCTACTCCTTGACTAATTCCTGCAGTTGACTAGGCCATGGTTATGGTTTGAATATGCATTTTTTTCTCTCACAGGTTTGTGTTATGAACCCTTGTGTCTTAGGAGACTGGGGTGTAGCCTAGCTGGTAGAACTTGGTCAAAGAGGGTGGCCTTTTGAATGATGTACTGAGTCCCAAGTTCATACCACTTTCTACTTTGTGGTGTGCTGTGGTATGGTGGGTCTTCCCTCTAAGGCCCTTCCTGCCACAGGCAGGGTTGTTTCATCATGCCTTCTGCACCATCATGGACTGAAATCTCTGCAAACTGTGAACCAATATAGACCTTCCTACCTTTTGTTGTTTCTGCTACATGTTTTGTCCAGTGACACAAATGTAGTTAATGTAACCACGGTGCTTAGCTGTTTTGTTAAACTCTAGTAGAGAGGCTGCTGTGAAAGTATTTGTAAACAGGTTCACTGTTAAGCTGGTGGATTTGGAGGAAAGCAGGTTAGCTTTCACAACGTGACTGGTATCTCATTCAATAAATGGAAGGATTTAAGAAAACACAGGCCCAGATTTCTGGAGGAGAAGGGAGTTCTGACTTTAGACTCTAGTTGCAGTGTTAGCACCTCTCTTGGAACTTTCCAGTTTGTGAGCCAGTTCCTTAAAACATTTGTCTGTCTGTCTGTCTATCTATCTATCTATCTATCTATCTATCTATCTATCTATCTATCTATCTATTAATCTAGCCATCCTCTATATATCTATATATCAGCCTATCAGTCTAGTTGTCATTAGTCTATTTATCTGTCAGTCATCATTGATCATCAATTTATTCATGATCTATGTATCTATCATCAAACTACCTCTGTCCTTTATGTATCTATCAATGTAGTCATCATCCATCTATTCATCAATAAATCATCATCTTTCAGTCAATGATTCTTATTTATGTATCTTATGTATGTATGTATGTATGTATGTATGTATGTATGTATGTATGTATGATTGTAAGTCTGTATGAATCATCTCTCATCAATCCACCTATCTATCCTCTATGTATCTACCAATGCAGTCATCATCTGTTACTTCTGGGAGTCTTGATTGGGGGTCTTTGTTGTCTAGGAGTCTTTGTTTTCTCGGACAGTTAAAAAATTAAAAGGCAGGAAGAATCTCAAGAGTGACAGGTGGCAATAGAGCAATCTCAGCCACTGCAGACAGCAGCAGACAGAAGCAACAGCTGAAGAAAGGCTTGGGGTTGAGGATGCACACCTGTGTGGCAGATGCACAGGAAAAAGACCCTCTCTGAAGCAAGGGGTAGAGGGAACCCTGGGAAGCGAAGACTCCAGTCTCTTCTGAAGGGCTGTCTTTGTCTTATAAAAGTCTCTGAAGAGTTGTTTTGTTTGTCTCTAATTTATGGTTGGTCAGTTTGAAGAAAGATAGGATGGTTGACTGGCCCACAGTATTGTGTAATATGTCCTATGTGGTCTTGAACTTGTTGAGCCAGTCCAGCAGCATGGAGGCTAGTGGCCGGGGAGAAAATAGTCTATGAGGCCTTTGTTTTAATCTGCCAGGCTTTTGTCCTATGTCAGGAAGGTGAGGAAGAAGCCAGCCATTTTGAAAGCTTGCCACCTTTATTACCTAATCACGGCTCCTCTCCTTGTCTGTCCTCCCACCAAGGAGTCTGTCTAATTCCTGGTCCCTCACATCTGTCTATTAATCATTCAATCGTTCGTCATCATTCTTTTCATGATGTATGTACGTATGTACATATGTATGTACGTATGTATGTATGTATGTATGTATGTATGTATATACTATGTATGTATATATGCATGAATGTATTATCTATCTATCTATCTATCTATCTATCTATCTATCTATCTATCTATCTATCTATCTATCTACCCACCCATACCCTACAGGTTCATGTTTCTCTCAAAACCCTGAGTATTTATATTCAAAACAATATGGAAGGCCTTCAAAGTTCCAGAGTCTTCATAAACCACATGTTAAATTGGGTCCCGAGACATAGATGCATGGTTGGATGGACTTGTCCTAAGCAAAGAGAAGCAAACTTCCACCACAAGACTTAAAAAGGAGCAGATAGAGAATGCCAAGAGAGAAAGATGGGAAAATGAAGATTATAAATTGCTGAAGGGGTCAGCACCGAACCTTCCATCTAGTAGAGCCTCCTTTCCTGAGAGCCATTACCATAATAAAGACACGCCGCGGGCAGCTGGCCAAGCAGCCGCCAGAGTCTTCTGACTTTGGTAGGTTTCTTAGGCTATCACAATATTTGCTTTCACGCATGGGAGATAATTGACACTTGGCTGTCACAGCAACAGAAGCAGGAACAAGACCCACACCACACGGGGAAGGGGGTGGGTCTGGTTTTCATCTGCTAGATCCGGTCTAAGAACGGCTTCTCCCCTGGACAGCTGTCGTCACCCAGTCTGGTAGCTGTGCTTGCTTCCTCAGACATGAAGGACGAGACTGAGGGTGACTGGAAAATTTGTGCCACACGGAAGTCTAAGGGCAGTGTTCCTGAGGCGGTGCTCAAAGTCATCTGTATTTCAAATCTTCACATGGTGGGGGAGTCGGGCAGGACTGCCATTGGCAAACTGATAGGCACAGTGCCAAATCTGGTCTGTGTTCCCATAGCAGGCTGCTCCACCCTTACTGACAGTTTCATACAAGCAAACAGCAGGTCGTGGTCATGTTTCATATCCACCATCTCATCTCACTCTTGCCCTGTTCTACTGAAACTCTTCCCCAGCAAGTCTCTTTCTGACTCTCGTGCCATGGTGTGTGTGTGTGTGTGTGTGTGCATGTGTGCACGCATCTGTGCGTGTAAGTGCATGCATGCATGGAGAGTTATTTATTAGGACATGGAACACAGACACTGCTAAAGAAGATGGCACTCTCTCCTGCGGTCAGTGATTGTCAATAGTCTCTGGGGGAGGGGCGGGCATCATGAGCACCAATAGGAAAACATGAATGTAAGAATAGCTGTGCTTACAGTGGGCTCATAAGGAAGCAGGGTTTGTCATCAGTTTACTTGGTGCCTGGTTCTCTCTTAGCTTGAGCTCATGTGTCTTTCTGGATGGGTTGCTAGGGATGCTCTTTGCCTTGGTTACTAACTCTACCAAAGCTTGTCAACAAGCTAGAGTAGCTATTAGTTGAAGACCCACGCCCCTTCCCTCTGTAGCAGCTGGGATTGGGGCAGGAAATGTATTCTAACTTGGTGGCCTATATGTGCCTTCCTCTGATCTTCTTCACTGAAACCAAGTTGTTGCTATTCCCAGCATACGTGGGGTGCGTCTGTAAGTCTATTCTCTGCAGAAAGTAGAGAAGCACTGTCCAGGGGTGTGCTGGCTCACAATGGCTCCTCAAAAATGAATGCTGTACCAGGTATTGATAGTGCTCTTTCTCTGATGGCTTAGCTTGTGGGCCAGTTTAGAACTTGGCAGTAGGAAGGAGAGAAGGATGAAGGAGAGGAAGCCCAGTTGGATTAGAGGTTCAAGTTGATAAGCAGGTATATAGGTCAGGATTGAGTAAGTAGTTGGTAGACCCCTGGGTTCTGTATTGAAAAATTGCAATCTTGACTCAAGGGGAAATGAGAAGGAAAAGGAACAGGTGGATGACAGAAGAGTCAAGGTTCTGGGATGAGCAGGACTCCTCAGCAGGGAGGCAGCTGTAAACCAGGGTGGTGTGCTTTCAGAAAGGCTCTGATTCCCAGGAAGGAATTAGACTCCACTAAGAACTAGGAACTTGAGAGTTGTACTCGTGGCCCACTGGAGAGGTTAGCAGACAACTTGATGTGTGTAGAGACCTCCCTAGGGTTCGGATCAACAGAGCTAAGATGTATGCTTGGGGGTTCCTTGGCCTAAATGTTTCTGATCCCTCCAAGTCTATGTGTCGGATCTCCCCACCCCCACCCCTTGCCATTCTGCTAGAGGCGAGCACAGCATTATAGTACTGTGCAAAAACTCACGAGAAACAAACAGCCCGCTCCAAACACCAGATCTGCAGTCTGCTGGACAGCTTGGGCTTTCTACTTCTAGAGTTGAGAAAAATACATGTCCACTCTTTGTAAGCCACACAGTTCACCGGCACCTTTATTCCAGCAGTCGGAATGGACTGCCCTGCTGATCAAGCTGTCTTTCTGTCTTGCTCACTTTCCTGGTTGGAGGTTTATAAAAAAAACCCTTCAATTCTAACACTGGGGAGGGTGTGTCAGCTCCATGTGTTCTGAAAAGAGGCCATAAGGCCTGCTCTTCTCAGGCAAGATCACAATCCCCTTTTATGACTTTCCATGAGACATTGCTGGTTATGAACGGTGCTTGCTTTGAATTTTTGTCATCATTATCATCAGGGTCGTCTGTATTACAGTCATTACCATCTCATCATTGTTATGACCATCATCATTACAATAACCATCGATATTATATCTGTTATAAGCATCATCACCACCATCTGCATCTTCATCGTCATCACCATCATCGCCATTTTCCATTTACAAAACATTTAACTTTCTGCTATACACAATAAAAGCAGAAAAACAGTGCCACAGATTTCCATATATCTGACATCTACTTTTATCAAGTGTTAATATTCTTTTTATTGGGCTCTATGAAAAAAAAAGAAACATCACAGATACAGTTTAAAAAAATCTCATCTTTTTATTATTTTACCTTCTTTTTTTTCCCCTTTATGACAACAAGCAAGCCATGAGCCATCATCTTGAGGAGACAAGTTCCTGGGGTATACATTCCTGGTCAAAGTATCACCGTACATTCTGCATCCTGGATTTTTAGAAAGCAGTAGTGATGTATTGCCCTTCACCTCCAGCGGAGGTTCTGTCAATGTTTGATGTGATGAAGACAAAGGCGTTGGCCTCCTCACTGAACACATTTGTATTTCTCTGATTCTGTCGTTCCCCCCTCTTTATGTAGCCTAATGCTATGCATTTGCTTCTACCTCCTGTGAAGGGCTCATGCATCTATAGACTTGGTAAATATGGAGTGTAGAAATAGGATCTACCTTGGGGAGCTTACACATGCATGTAAAGACCAACTCAACTGCTTTAAACTTAATTTCAGATGCAAAAGATGGGACAGAAATGAAGGCGTGAGATAAAGACATCAACTAAATTAATGTCGTCAGAACAGTTAGCATTTAATACGAGTGGAAAATATCCCACATAAAATCTTGCCAGGAAATCTCAGTTCTGATCTCCTCTTGACACATGGATGTGGGATAAATACACACAAACACACACACACACACACATGTACACACATGCACAAACATACTCAAATGTACCCCCCCCACACACACACAAATATACACCCATATTGTTCACTTGGGTCTTGGCTACATGGAATCTCTTAGGAGGGCTGTTAAAGATGGAAGGTGGTCCAACCTTTTTGCATTTCAACATGGTGTTATTATCTACCAATGTGGTTTTCTGCTCTCATAGCTAGCCAGGATGACGGCAATCCAGGTGCTTTTAGGTTGAACATACCTGGTGAAATACTAGGATTTTTAGCTCCCAAGAGATGGAAGGTTCTCCTTGTGACAGAGGCTGCCATGCTTCTAGCCCCCTTAACCACCTGTTTCTTTGGTGGAAGGATATTGATGTTTCCATACAGATTTGGAGCAAAAAAAAAAAAAAAAAAAAAAGGCTTGGTTTTATTCATTTTTTTTTCTCTCCGAGTGAGGGAAGCTTTTCAGAATGAACATACTGAACAGCAAATTATCATCCCATTAAGCGCTTAAAATTATAGACAGCTGAGCCAAACACGCTACCCACCGCTTTCCCTCGCCCCTAGATCCAGTCTTACACGCAGCTACACATTCCAGATGATCAATTTGCTTGGCTGTGATGGTAATTTACCATCCCCGTGTTTTGCTTCGCAATGGTTTCTCAAATATCATTCTCGAAAGATAGGCTCTGCTGCAGGCACTCTGGCAAGAAGTCTTCGACTTGGGCTCTTACGTGGTTCAGGATTGGGATGTCCAACAATTCAGAAAGGGCCTCCTCCCCCATCTCCACACACACACACTCACTTTATATATACATACATATGTATATGTATTTATATATTATTGCCATCACTACACAATGGTGGTTTCATGGTCTCCTGTTGCTCTTCCACCACCACCTTTGCTTTCTATATAAAGCCTTTCCACACAGAGCACTAGGACTCTCTGTGACAGCACAGTATGAGAAACGACAAAGAGGAGAGATACAATATCATATCTGGTACCCCATTAACTATTTAATAAATCAATTCAACATTTACTGACCACCCACAGTGTTGTGCCAAGTGTGGTGCATTTAAAAAAAAATGGTAAGAAACAATCACTATCCTCACGGAGCTCATGGTGGCAAACAACAGATAAATAATCACAGATGGGGAGAGCGATAGGCTGTAATAGAATCTGGGACAAGGTACCACCTTAGCTCCATGTTCACCAGATAGCTTCTGAAGAACAAACACAAGGAACCTTCCCTGCAAGTGCTTTCTCCATCCTTAAGGTCATCAGACAAGTCTGCAAAATTGTGAAGGGTCGATGAATTGAACTCAGGACGGGCAGAGTGTGTAGGAATTCCAGCCACCCTCCAGCTCCTTACCCACACAGTCCACTCCATACAAACCATGCTCAATTCTTCAGAACCCGCATTAGCCTGCCCTCCTTCAGGGCACGCTATATGGAGGCCTCCTCTCTGTTGCTTTGCTTCAATATCTTACCAGTGCTTCAAGGTCAGGCTCACCTTGTTGAAGGCTCATGCACCACCAGGTGATGTTGAAGATGTAGATCAACATCTGCTTGACGGTGATCTTCCCAGGTTCTCAGTCCCTCAGAGAGCATAATGTATCACATTCATTTTTCACCCCAATGGCTTGTTTACTGAATAAGACAACTGTACTTTCATTATATTTTACTTATTTACTCTTTCTTTTTTCACATATGCTGTCAGGAGCCATCTAGGAAAGACTAAGGCTAGCAGGTAACCTTCCTGGAGGTGGCCCACCATCTTTCCATGGTCTGTAGTGGGTGAGCTCTGGGAATCAAGGTCCTAAGAGACTTCATCCCAAGATTGCTTCTTGCAACTAATATAGACTTTCCTGTCTCCATTACATACCCTAAGGATTCCTGGGCATTCTCCCACCCTATTGAGCAGACTTCTTGCTGATCAACGTGAAAATGAATTTTCATGAATTAATGTTTAGATGAATTAATGATTTTATAGAATTCCTGATTTGAATTAGATAACTTTAGGAAGAAGGTTTTAAGAGATGGTTTTAGTTGTTTTGCTAGGAAGATGTAAGAAAGTTAGAATCAAGAATAGAATGTGCCCACTCCTCAAAATAGTAAATAAAGGTGGCATAATAAGAAATACATTGAGCTTTCTTAATTACAAAATACTTTTGGGACAAATTTGTACTCAAGAGAAACCATTCAGGTCCAAGGATGAAGCCACAAGTGTGTGCACTACGATAAGGTAAGGCCATGTGAAAACTATTGCTTTGACCTTAATGAGCTTACAGAATGAATCATGGCTTTGAACTTGCTACTGATTACCTTCTGTTACTTCCCTTCGAGGTAACATTTTAACTATGAGGTAATTCTTTCTTTCATAGAGAGCTTTTGGTCTAAAAGCTATAAAAAGGCTGAAAGCAATAAAGAAAATCAGTGTGGCTATTTACTGCTTCATCCAGTGAGTTGCCTATGTGAGTGACTTCTTTCCCCTTTCCTTTCTCTTTGGTTCAGAAAGAGTTAACCAAGGAGGGGCTCCTGGCTAACTGGCCAGAGAGTACTAGCAGTAAATCCTTTTACTCAATTCCCCACTCCTAAACAGCACATTAAGTAGCCAGAAATTAGCGCTTATTCAAGCACAAAGAGTTCACTTTCCCCAGTGCGTATTTAAGCACAGAATTAAAGAGACAAGAAGCTGGTGGTTTTCAGCCACAGAGCAAGCCAGAGAGTGTTAAGTTTCCAGAAGCCTTCAGCTTCCAGCCCCCAGTTACAAGGCTGGAGGTTGTCGGTCTTTTGGCTTTCATCCAACTCTGTGTTCCACCTCAGCTCCAAACTCCAAAAGGCTGGGGTGGGACCCCAGTAATGTGTTATATGTGTATGTATTACGGCATATGTATATCATGGAGTGTGCATGTGAAGGTCAGAGTTCAGTGTGCAGGAGTGGGTTCTTGCCTCCAGCCATGTGACCTCCCAGGGACCAAACTCAGATCGCTTGGCTTGGAGGCAAGTGCCTTTATTTGCTGAACAACCTTCCCAGTCAGTAGGAACTGTTTGATACAAGGTGAGATAATTCAGTTTTGATTTTCCTGGATGTGTTCTTAGTGGGATTCTCACTGTGTGTAGAATGAAGAATATTGATAAGCTTGATACTTTTTCTCATTGATCGGAGACAAGGACTGTGTTCTTTTGGGGGCGGGGAATAAAAAAGCTTTGCTTTTGAATTATTTTCTCTTAGGGTAGAAGGAAGCTGAACAATTTTATGTGAATCAAGGGAGAAAAGAGGAGGGTTTGCTTCCCAACAGGAACACGGGCTCAAAGATTTGTAGTCATCATCTTCTTCTTCTTCTTCTTCTTCTTCTTCTTCTTCTTCTTCTTCTTCTTCTTCTTCTTCTTCTTCTTCTTCTCCTTCTCCTTCTCCTTCTCCTTCTCCTTCTCCTTCTCCTTCTCCTTCTCCTTCTCCTTCTCCTTCTCCTTCTCCTTCTCCTTCTCCTTCTCCTTCTCCTTCTCCTTCTCCTTCTCCTTCTCCTTCTCCTTCTCCTTCTCCTTCTCCTTCTCCTCCTCCTCCTCCTCCTCCTCCTCCTCCTCCTCCTCCTCCTCCTCCTCCTCCTTCTTCTTTAGCACTAACACGTTTATTTACTAGCCAAAGGAATGATCCTGGGTAAACCAAGTTTGACATGAAGTTCCATGTAAAGTGTTTGTGATAAAGAGAACTCAACAGTCATGAAAAATAAAACCAAAGAAGTGAAGCTGTTTGTTGTTTATGTCCGCTCACTGAATTGAGCATATTCACTCTGGCAGCTAACTCCTGTCCAGGATGACGAGGAAGCTCTCATTGCACCTTCTCGTAGACCCGAGTGCAGGTGGCATTGTTCATGACACGCTCCACAATCAACTTCCCATCCTTCAGTTTTCCTGTTATCGTGCTCCCCTTCCCATTGCTGGTGCTGGACCAGGGCACCATCTTGGAAGGTACAGACCATCTCAGTTTTTCTGCCATCAGCCATAGTTTCATCAAACTTCTCTCCCAGGGTACAAGAGAACACGGTCGTCTTCACTGTGCTCTCGGTTTTGATGGTGATGTTGTTGCCATCACAAGTAATGATAGAGTCTGGCTTGGCCATGGCAGCCATCTTCCTAAGAGCCAGTCCTACTCCTAGCTCTTTCGCGTACTCCTCAAAGCCGTGGCTTTCCATCAGGCGCCACTTCCCTTCGAGATCCTTAAGGCTGGCCATGGCGGGCGGGAGAGCACAAAAGCAGCAGAGACACAATGGTGAGGATGCTCGTAGTCATACTTCTTGTCCTAGGAATCCTTGTCACCAGTCTGACTTACACAGTGGTAGCAGGAAGACCATTATACCAACCAAACAGAGCCTTTTACCTGGTGTTCATCTGAGGAGACTGGAAGGATCCAGGTGGTTAATAGATGTGATTTTGAGTGTTGAGATCATGGGGGTACAGGTCACCCCAATGGAATTTGGCAGCCTTTGCTTCAATTTATGTTGTGACTACGGAGTTATAGCATTTGATATGTCATGAGGAGAGATTAATTCCATTATGGAATGATGATATAGTTTGGATCTTAAATATCTCCGACTTTCATAATGTAAGGCCTGGGTTTCTAGTGAGGTCATACTGGGAGACTGTGCGAACCCCAAAATGATGATGTCTAGTGGGGAGCCTACAGGCAATGGGGATGTGCCCACAAAGAGGGGCAGTGGGAACCCCAGCTTCTTCCTCTCTTGCTCCCTGGATATGAGGTGAGAAGTCAGAAGATCAATAAATCACAGACCAAAATCCCGAAACCATGGGTGTAAGAGGGATTTTCTCTTTCTGAGTTCATCGTCTCAAGAGTCGGCTACGCTGATGGCACTGATGCATGTGTGTGGTTTTTAGCCTAAGAGTTCTAGGATTCATAGGAAAAAGTGAGAAAAACAAATATCCCACAGGAGTGAAAAACAAAGTGAAAACAAAGAACAGAGACAGAGCACACATATTCAACACTCAAGCTCTGGGCTGTATCAGATGGTCACTAGAGATAGTAGGTGTGCCCAGGCCCTGAACCCAGAATCATCTACATCTGGGCCTTTGATGATGTTATACCCGAAGGGAGTACTGTGGAGAACACCAAAGTGATCAAAATAAGGTCAAAATAAGGTCAGTACTCCACATCTATTGTTATTTATTTATTTTTAAATTTTATTTACTCATTTATTTTTTATGTGTTTGGGTATCTTGCCTATATGTACGTCTGGGCACTGTCTGTGCATATGGTGATTTTGAAGGCCAGAAGAGGGTGCTGGATCCCTTGGAAATGGAGTTGCAGATGTTGTGAGCTGCCATGTGGGTGCTGGGAACTGAACCTGCATCCTCTGGAACAACCAGTGCTCTTTAGACCAGGCCATCTCTCCAGCCCCTCAAACACACACACACACACACACACACACACACACACATATACACACACATCATGTGACTGGTTTTATTGACAATTATAGGTGCATCCAAGAGTTTGGAGTAGATTTTTTGAGATGATGTCTGGGATTTGGGAGGCTCAGTGGGCAGCGATGATGGCCATCCTACCAGTTTCTCACCGCTGTAATGAATTGTCTGGGAGAACTTAGGAAGAAGACATTCATTTCAGCTTACGGTGTGTCAGTCCATCGTCGGTGAGCTTCATGGGTTCTGGGCTGTGGTGAGGTAGTCAGGGAGCATGTGGAGCAGGAGCCTGCTCACCCCATGGCATTCAGGAAGCTGAGAGAAGGGGATGAGATATTCCTTCCAGGGTACACCCATATTTACCTATGTCCTCCAAGTCGACCATACTTCCTAGCTTCTACTACCTCGATACTCCGATACTGCCATCAAATCACAAACCCATAAATGAATTAACCCACTGCTAAGGATCAAACGTCATGATCCAATTCATTCCTAAAAGTCCGTCTTCTGACAACCAAAGCTTTAAAACACGGCCCTCTTAGGGCACCATAAATGTGAAGTAAAATGTATGTGTATGTGGCATGTGTGCACCCATGTGTATGGGGGAGGCCGGAAGTTGATATTGGATACTTACTTCATTGCTTTTCATCTTCTATTTTGAGTCAGGGTCACTCATTGAAACTGGAGCTTGCCAACTTAGGCTAGGCTGGCTGGCCAGGGAAACCAGGAGTTTCTCCTGTCTCCACCTTCTCAGTGCTGGGGTTACAGATATTCAGCACCATGTCTGGCTCTGTATGTGAGTGTTGGGGATGCAAATTCAAGTCATCATGCATGGGCAGAAAGCATTTCACTAACTGAGCCATTTCTCCAGCCATTGACTCCTGCCTATTGATAAGTCTAGTCCCAGACAGAATGTTACCCTGGGAGAAACTTGAGATATTGGATCTGTAGCCTCAAACTCCATGAGTGAGTATCACAGTCATGCAATGAACGGGGCATCCATGTCTCCTTTCAAAACCATGGTTAGGATTATTTGTTTGTCTTTTTTTTTTTTTTTTAATGGTCAGTCTGCAAGAGCTGACAACTCTTGGCATGGCACAGTCTTAAGGAAGTCTTAAAAATCTGTTGTGTTTTTAAAACAATATTTGAAATTCAGAGATGTTTTAATCAGCTTAGAAGCAATCTACTTTGGAAAAGGGGGACACAAGTCTGGAAACCACACCATCATAGGTCTTTAATAGCTGATTACATTGCAGGCAGAAAAAATGGTTAGGCGGTCATGGCCAGAATGAATAATGACATTAAATGGAATACAAAACACATCCATATAGTCTTATTGAATTGCGAGTCAGAGACAGAGAGAAGTTGAAAATTTGTCTGAATCTGATTAGACAAATAAAATCTCAGACGGAGGAGTGATGGATGATGTGGTTGACTAACTTTGGTCTCTTTGGGAGCTAAATGTCTTCAGAGGATGCATTATGGAATTTCAGAGCTGGAGGGAGTCCAGGCGTTTAATCCAGATGTTCATCTGTACGGATGACAAAAGGAAGGCTTGAAGGAATAAAGAATCTGACAAAGGTCTCTGCAGCTAAGAAGAGATTGGGTTTCAACTTGAATCCAGAACTGATTATTGGAAAGCTAGAGGCAATTTGATGTATCACATTGTGCACCTCACTGACAGGTCTGCCCGCAATAAGGGCTTAATAAATATTTATCAAGCTACAGGAATGCTTGGTCTTGTGTTATCTGAGTTACTCTGTCGGGCATTTGGGGATCCCCACAGCACATCAAACACCCACAAATGACCTCTGTATCAGTTACTTTTCTGTTCCTCTGATAAGGTAACTTATAGGAAACAGAGTTTATTTAGGGTTATAGCTCTAGAGGGATAAGAGTCTGCCATGTCAGGGAGATGAGTGAGCAAATGGTAGACATGGTGGCAAGGGCAGGAAGCTGAGGGCTCACATCTTAGACTGAGAGTGTGAGGCAGAAAGAGTGAATTAGAAATGGTGCAAGGCTTTGAATTCTCAAACCCTGCTGCAGTAAAATACTTCCTCCAACAAGGGTATACCTCGTAAATATCCCCAAATAGCATCACCTACTGGGGACCAACTATTCAAATAATTGCAACTATATGGGGAGGGGAGAATATATTAGTCAGGGTTATATAGAGGAGCAGAACTATCTATCTATCTATCTATCTATCTATCTATCTATCTATCTATCTATCTATCTATCGATCAATCGGATTTATTAGAATGGCTTACAGGCTATGGTCCAGTTACTTCAACTGTAGCTATCTACCAAAGGAGGTTCCAAGAATTCAGTAATTGTTCAGTCCATGAAGCTGGATGTCTCAGCTGCTCTTCAGTGTACACCAGAATCCTGAAGAAGTGTGTGCTAATGCCAACAACGAATGGGCTTTGCCAACATGAATTAGGGCAAGCAGGCAGAGAGCACAAGATTCCTCCTTCCTTGTCCTTCATATAGACTGCCAGTAGAAGGCATGGCCCAGATTAAAGGTGGTTTTTCCAACCTCAAACGATCTGGATTAAAAGTGGGTCTTTCGATTTTAATGACTTGATTAAGAAAAAAAAAATCCTTTACAGGTGTACCCAGCTGCTTGGGTTTTAGTTAATTCCAGATGAAGTCAAGTTGGCAAGCAAAAACAGCCAGCACAGGGCCATTCTAACTCAAACCACGGTACTGTCATTTTTTCTTCTTAAGGTACAGTGACACTGCGAGCCTGGTGATGCATCTCTTGGCTCTCAAAACGCCCAATGTCCACAACGACTACTTTATATTGGTTCTATGTGCCTAACACATCACCACTGTGCACCCAGACTTCTGCTCTGGAGTGGAAACTTAAGGGTTCTTTGGAAAGTCAGCAGTGTTGGATGGTGTTTTGCTAAAGCACACATGTGAAGGAATGCTTTGCTGAAGCAGATACGGAAGAGAGGATGTTCTGCTAAAGCAAGCACGTGAAAGGATATGTGATGAAGGATTCTTTGCTAATGACATGCATGTATTGATCTGCCTTACATTGTGTAGTTGAGCTGCATTTTGTAGGGATTCCAGAGAGAGAAACACACCAAAAAAAACAAACACAAACAAACGAACAAAAACAAAACTTCTGGTGGTGTGCTCTAGCTTCTTACCAATTCAGCGGACTTGGGCCCATTGGCAGAGTGTTATCAGCTGAGGCAGACACATGTGCTAAGGCAAGACACGAGGTGAGGCAAGACCCGTGGATGACATGTGATGTTTGGAGGGAGTGTAGACAGGACTCAACAGACTGGGAGAGGAGCTTGGGGCTTGGCTTGCTGTAGAGCTAGCTGTGAGGTTTATTGGTTCAGCATCTTCTCTGAACTTCACTTCACTGAGAGAGACATGACAAAGAACTCCTGGTGTCACTCCTGGTCCCTCCTGCTATCTCATGTCAATCCAGCTGAGGCCTGGCTGTTCCTGCTAGGTCGCGCCACCACTACTGCTATCCTGACACTACTGAACTGGACTGCAGGTGTATCCATGAAGTGTTTGCAGTGGATCAAGCTGCCACTGCTAACCTGTGAACTGAACTCTTGATTTCCTGACAACACAGATGGGATCTGCTCCAAACAGCCATTTCTAAACAGGTCCACTTCCCCCATATCCTTTCTTTTCCACTACCTCTGGTGGGTGGTGGGCTAGAAGGGAGGTTAAAATGTTTAAGAACCATCATTAAAAGTAAGCTTAGAAGAGATGGCTTAGTGGTTAAGAGCGTTGACTGCTTTTCTGAAGGTCCTGAGTTCAATTCCCAGTAACCACATGATGGCTCGCAACCATCTGCAATGGAATCTGATGCCCTCTTCTGGTGTGTCTGAAGACAGCTACAGTATACTCATATAAATAAAATAAATCTTTTCTTTCCTTTTTTTAAAAGTAGGCTTAGAAAAAAAAGTTATACTTTTCAGAGAGGCAATGGAGAGAGAAAATATTGTTCACCTTCCCCCCCCCCCCCCCCCCCGTCATCTGAGTCCAGGTTATCCACCTAGAGGCCAGAGCCACCACTTCCTCAGGCCACAAGCTGGGGAACTTGTAGCGATGCTTCTTTCTGTGTCCTTCACTAGTGACAACTTTAAGGATGCAAAGGCGTTATCCTTGATTCTAGTCCTCAAGCCATTGTCTTAGGCCAGGGACCCACTGCTTTTCCCAAAACCTCTGTGGACACTGAGAACATGACTTTCCCTGTCACTCACCTGACCACTGCTCTCTTCTCATTAGGCTGGGGTGAGGTTTCCCACTGTCTCTGGAATAATGCTAAGATGTTATCACATTCCCTTTCAATCTTCCAGTCCTAGAGATCATTTATATACCGTCTCTCCTTGGACATATAGGGATTGAATGTGGGTTAGCCTGCAAGCAGGCCTAACTCACATGACTGGCTCATTTCTTCTTTGTTTGGGAACTAATTGTGTTTTCTTAACAGACACATCCTAACAGGGAACTCTGGGAAGTGAGGGGCAGGTTGCCTTTCTGTTTATAACACTTCATGTTCTTTCTTCTGATAAACATGGCTTATTTACAAGGAGGCTTCATGCCCAGTTTTTTTTTTGTGGTTCACAAGGGTTTGTTATCTTTGGAAGCTTCCTAAGTTTCTAGAAATGCATGTCAGAATGCAAAAGAGCTACAGTTTTCCAAAAATGTAACATCTTTTGCCATAATAGTCCAACAAAAATAAAAATCTGAGGTTTTGGTATCTGTTTGAAGATGAAGGGTGGGATGAGGAACTGTTAGGAACCCCCTGTGGAGCAGTGAACAGTGCCCAGAGGGGATCTATTCAGGGAAGGTTTGTGATGGTAACACAGCTCTCCTAAATTCGCTTCTCCTTGCCTTAACTCTCCTGTGACATCTCCTTGAGTAATTCTGACAATATTACAAATGAACTGAACTTCAGATGCTGAACGGGGTGATAGGTATTCACAATGAATTAATATCCTGCCTTCCATTGTAGGCACAAATTGACTTCAGATCTAACTCAATCTCATTTGAAAGGTAAATGAATAAAGCCTTGTGAATACAGTTGATCATTTCTTGACCTTTGAGTAGACAAAGATTTTCTTTTTAAGTGCTACTTTAAAAGGACATGTAATGAACAAAAGAAAATGATTGTACTGCACTAAGAACTGTTCATCAAAAGCATGAGAAAGAGAGAAGGAAAGATGGTAGAGATTCAGTGTATCTGTCTATCTATCTATCTATCTATCTATCTATCTATCAATCATCTACCTATCATCTATCTATCTGTCTATCATCTATCTATTACCTATCTTCTATCTTTCTATATATCTTTCATCTATCTATCTGTCTGTCTATCTATCTATCTATCTATCTATCTATCTATCTATCTATCTATCTTCTATCTATCCATCTATCAATCATCATCATCTATCAATTTATCAACCATATTTCATCTATCTACCTATCTATAAAATATCTACTTATATCTATCCACTTATCAATCATTTGTATTTTATATAGGACTCAAATCTTCAATACCTAAAGAACTCAAACACCATGTAAAAGATAGAAATTCAACAGAAGAATGAGCAAATGTCTCTAATAGAAACCTCAGAAAGAAGACACCTGAGAAGAAATAAGAAAGTAAGTGTGAATTAGTCAACTCAATTGATCATTTGAGGAGGGCCAGCTGATACCACAGCATAATTCTAGAATATGTGACTAGAATGACCGAAACAAGATGCACAGGAAATGCTCAGGGCTGGTAAAGCTGTATCGTTACGACTAGCTCCCTCATGTGCTGTTCATGAAGCATGCGTTTGATGCAGAAGACACTAAAGGACAAACTATTGGCCATGGTCTACTCCAGCTGGGAAACACTAAAATCTAATTCAGAAGCTTCAGTGTTAGGTGACTATATGCACCAGGATAAAGTGTTGCATGAACCATTGTAATGAGTTAAATGAATGGAAACTAGGGAAGGAAGGAGGTGGGGTGGGCAGATCTTTTGAGACCATTGGATGGTTTGTGTTAGAGAGCTGGGACAGCAGAAAAGGAACTTAAGTCAAAGTGGGGCCTTGGTAAGTGGGATATGAGAGAGTGATGGAAGTTAGTGATATGAAAGAAAGTGGGCTTAGCTTATGACATCAATTCCCAGATGGGAAGAGAATTTAATTTATCAAACATTTGAGCAAATCAATAGATGATCTACCATCCCACTCAAGAAGAAATGAGAATAGATGTCTATGATAGCTAACCTTGTTCTTAGTTATATGTAAGATATTGAGACAGAGTCTTCCTATGTAGCACAGGCTGGCCCTGAATTTGAGATGCCTTGAAATGAGAGATGTGTAGTACCATGCATGGCTAGGCAATAGTTAGTCTTGCTTGACAACCTGGTTGGACTGAGGACCATTCACAGCAGCAGAGAAGAGCCCTGTATGTCAGAAGAAAGTGAGCTTTGGATGTAGTTGGCACCACTCAACTATAGTTTCAGGGTGATCAAAAAGGGAGGGAAGGAAACCCACTAGCACAACATTCTCTGCTTCCTGCTGCCAGGATGTGGTCAGATCTGCCCTGCCCACCCTGCTACAATAAGCCTCAAAAACTGATCCAAAATAAGTCTTTCCTCTCATATATTAGTTAACACCTTTTACTTTTATTTTCATTTATGGATATTTTCCCTGCATGTATGTCAGTGTACCACATGCATGTATAGCCCATAGAGGCCAGAATAGGATGTCATATCCCCTAGAACTGGAGTTTCAGATAGTTGGAAGCCATTATGTAGGTGCTGGGACTTGAACCTGGGGCCTCTGGAAGAGTCGCCAGTGCTCTTGACCACCATCTCTCCAGCTCGCTCCCTTATATTAGTGATGTCAGGCATTTCCCTGTAGTGTCGACAAACAGTGAAGATACATGTTAGTTGTATATTGACAGGTTTTGAAGGAGTTTTCTGGGGTGCAGCCAGATGATACTTGTCTTACATAATGATATGGCCAAAGGGGAATAGGTTGGGCCCTGGAAGAAGTGAGAGGTGAGGTTTTGGATTCTCGACTACAGAAGAATCGGTGACAGAATGGAGGAACAGGCTCTTCAGGGCAGGGCATATTGCAGAACATGAGGAAGACTGGCGGCCTCTTGAAGATCTACAGGCTAAGAAAACAATAATGTGTATACTCTAATGCTATGCTATGTACAATGAAGGCTTTCAGAAGAAAGAGGAGGCAGAATTTAAGGGATCATCACCTACTAGAATTTCCAAAAAGAATTCCACAACATGCCGGCACATAGCACTCACGAAGGCAATATGACTTCCAAGAGCCAGTGATAGGATGCAGTTGAAAGTGGTAGAAGAGAAAAAGCGTTTCTGTGAGTGAGATCAGGTTAGATGGTGAAGTCCCAGGAGGAGCGCTGCATTCTTTGAGCTCTCTGTCTGCAGTAACATCTGGAGAGAGAGAGAGAGAGAGAGAGAGAGAGAGAGAGAGAGAGAGAGAGAGAGAGAGAGAGAGAGAGAGAGAGAGAGAGAGAGAGAGAGAGGGAGGGGAGGGAGGGAGGGACATATACCTATGTAAATATGAATACAAGTCTGTGTATATGCGTGTACAGGCACACACACATGGCTGCATCTATATGTATTATAAATGTATAAATGCTTTTATGACCTCGCTTGAATTTCCAGCCCACATAAATCTCCTAAATAACGTGCCTACTTCAGAGACAAAGGATACCAGAGTATTAATTAGGCTAAGTGTTTTATGTGATGATGCGGTGGGGGGAGTTTGTGGGGTCAGGGTTTGAGCTGGGCCTGGTGCCTCATCCAGGCTAAGTACTAAAAAATGAGGAGTGTGTCTGAACCTTTCTCTATATCTTTTCAGTGTAATATATCTCATGGGGAGTTGGTTCTTTTAGCCTACTGATTCTTTTAAATATGTGCTGTGAACATTCTTTAAAGTAGTTAAAATGGAAAATCAAGCCAGCATCCCATCCATATTCTCCCCTTTAATAGACGTCTCTGTGGAGAGCTATACTTGGCTGGGAGGACGTGAAGGAATCAGCCCTCCCTGACCTGCGCGAGCTCACTGACCGGAGGACGTGATAAATGGTGCCCATGCATGCTCTTCGATCGTCATCTCTACAGATTCACAGGGACAATGCCAAGGCAGTTCAGCTTGAACAAATCACGTGGGTGTTAGCGAAAGGGAAGGTTCTGCCGGGCAGTCTCTCAAAAATGGTTTTGAAACTCTGCTCTGCGGACCTGACCTCTTGGTTCTGAATGTTTTGGGGGAAGCAGTTTATAAGCTGATGGAGCATTCTGGCTTAGCCCGCTTCCTGAATCGACTAGGGCTTTTATTACCACTTAGGAAAACCTGCTCTTCTGAAAATTGTACGGTGAACCCTTAATGAGTTCTCAAACAAGAATGAGGTAATCTTCATGATAATTTAAAGTATTTCAGAGGTCAGGGGGAGCTTATCGTTTGCTTTATCACAGACAGAATTGACTTTTCCAGTCAATCATTTAAGCAACAAACTACCTATACTATGCATATTATCACGAAGACATCTTTTTCATATGCGTGTTTCTTCTTGTAGGTGCTTTGGGTGTTCATCAGCGAGGCAGGAAAGAGACCAGATGGCTCATTATTAGAAGCCGATCATTAATTTAGACATCCTTTCCCTCCTCCCTCCCTCCACTCTCTGTCTTTGAGTCTATCAGGAAAAACGGTAATTGACTATCTGGGGGAAAAGGGGACGTTGACTGTTTTGGAATGGCTGGCTGAATAAAAGACAAGGGCTCCTCCTCCCTCGGACGAGCAGATGTGTGCTTTGTTATAGGTTCATATTGGGTATATTAGCTTTGGGGCAAAGTGTGATGGGTCGCCATGAATCTACAAGGGAATTTCTTAGATGGGGGTTTGAATGTATTCTGTTGGTTTAACATGTTTCTCCAAGATGGAGATGTAGGTAAATCAGGGATCTGAAAAAAAAAATCCTTCTTGGAAACATTTTTTTTTTCAAATATAAAAGAATGTGTTGACCAGGTCACATTTAGGTTCTCAAAGTGTCAAATCCTCAAAGGCAGAAGTAAAAGGCCTATTTGAAAGGACAGTTCCTTAGCACCTCTCTGAGACGAGGTCTTTCTAAATAATGATACGTATAAAAGAAATGACTGGAGGTCTATAGTCATAAGAAGGGCATGGAGTTTTCAGACTATCAAAACCAAATATGGATGCTCCAGTAAGTGATGTTCCATTACCCCCCCCCGCACCCCACACACACACACGTACCCCAATCAGTAGCTACATCCAGAGGTTCAGGGTTTGTGTGACTGCCATCCTTCCAAATTCCTTTCATTTACAAAGGTTGTAGATAGTGGTTGTGAGGTAGGTGTGGCTCAACAGAGTCCAACAGTGTCTTCTGGTGTGAAAGTCAGAGCCATTGAAGTGCTCTGGGGTGAAGCTTGCTCTCTTTCTTTCTTTCTTTCTTTCTTTCTTTCTTTCTTTCTTTCTTTCTTTCTTTCTTTCTTTCTTTCTTTCTTTCTTTCTTTCTTTCTTTCCCTTCCTTCCTTCCTTCCTTCCTCCCTCCCTCCCTCCCTCCCTCCCTCCCTCCCTCCCTCCCTTCCTTCCTTCCTTCCTTCCTTCCTTCCTTCCTTCCTTCCTTCCTTCCTTCCTTCCTTCCTTCCTTTCTTTCTTTCTTTCTTTCTTTCTTTCTTTCTTTCTTTCTTTCTTTCTTTCTTTCTTTCTTTCTTTCTTTCCCTTCCTTCCTTCCTTCCTTCCTTCCTTCCTTCCTTCCTTCCTTCCTTCCTTCCTTCCTTCTTTCTTTCTTTCTTTCTTTCTTTCTTTCTTTCTTTCTTTCTTTCTTTCTTTCTTTCTTTCTTTCTTTCTTTCTTTCTTTCCCTTCCTTCCTTCCTTCCTTCCTTCCTTCCTTCCTTCCTTCCTTCCTTCCTTCCTTCCTTCCTTCCTTCCTTCTTTCTTTCTTTCTTTCTTTCTTTCTTTCTTTTTCTTTGCTTTAACCCCAACTAGCAGGCAAGTGAAACAAATTTTGAGAAAACATTCAAGAAGCCAAACTCCCAATTTGCCAAGGGAGTGTGACTATCATTTGGATAGTTAGAGAAGTGAGAAGAGGTGGTTGAAGGTGTTGCCCCATTTTGCCTACTGCCCAAAGTACCTGTCACTCAAAAGATGAGTTTTATGAAGGGGAGTTTGCTTATGTGGTGACCACCACAAGGAAGTGAGAACCTCAAATCTCAAAGCCACCCTTGTGAGAACAGCATTTAGGGGCATTTATGAGACAGAGAAACAGTTACCTGAGGTGAAGGAGGAAGAGGAGGAGGAGGAGGAGGAGGAGGAGGAGGAGGAGAAATGGGAAACTGAAGTCATCAAGCCAGGTGTAATGAGACATGCCTACAATCTCAACACTCTGGAGACAGAGGCAGGAGGACCTCAGCTATTTCAAGAATAGCCTGATCTACATAGTAAGTTGCTATATGGCAAAGCCCCATTTCAAAACAAACAAACAAACAAACAAACAAACAACAAACAAGTAAATAGAGGTGTGATGGATGGTTTGGGTATGCAGAGACTTACTTCATGGCTTTGCCTGGGAAAATGGTGGTTTATCACGTGGAGGGTGAGTTTGGCCATCCAGCACTGACCACGTCTCATGTGACATCTACTCAAGTGAAGGGATTAGTGTGTCGGCTAGTCTGAGGTGGACAGAAGTGTTTCTAAGTCTTTGAAAAACATCTCAAGAGACGGCTTCCACAGAGACCATGCATGCAACAGGGTGTCCTCTAAACCCAGCGACAACAGCAAGCTGCTAATAAGGCTAGTGAAACCCAGGGCTTCAGATGTGGTAGAGAGCATTGCAGAAAAATATCTATCAAGTCCCTTGTTCCTTCCCACTTGGCTTCCAGTGGGCATCCTGGGAGGTTTCTCTCCACCTCTCAAGACCTTCCTCCCCCGCTGGTGTCCATTTTGAACTGTGAGCCATCTGCGAGTGTGGGAGCCAACCTGTCATCTTGGGATGTCCGTGACAAGCCTAACTTCCCCGGCCTGCATCTGAAGATACTTCCAATGCAAAAGGTTCTGCCCACCCAAGTGTGACTCTCCTCCCTCGCCAGTCCCATTTGCTCTAGTGGGGGCATGCAGGTGACAATTTTTATGTTAGGGCCTAGTCATGGCCATATATCCAGTTCTCTATGTTGGAATGAGGTTTTGATTTTTTAAATCTTGGGGAGACACTGACTATGCTGGAGCAGCCCCATGTGTCAGTTTGAATGGGCAAGGCTGGAAGCACTCAGTCACATCTGAGGAGGGCAGGCCTCTGGGTAGGAGTGGCTGAGGGGGAGCTATTTGCATCTCTGACCTGCCGCATGCCTTCGCTGAATGAAATTCATATAATTACTACACACCGTGACTTCCTCTAGAGTTGTATCCGTTCCTGTTGGCTTTTTCCCCCCCTTCTTCTTCCTCCACTTCATGAGTATCCAATTAATTAACAGTTGTCATGGTGACTGTTGCCATGACAGCATAAAAATTTCCCAAAGAGCTTCTCATTCATATTCTAATGAAATAACATGTACAGAGCCGGGTGGCTGGAAAAAATGGTCAGGAGGATTCCAGAAGAATGGAGAGGAAATGAAAGGCTGTTCTGCCGGTTGTCCAGTGTTGACTTTAGTCTGCTTGTCTTCAGTGAGACTGGTTTTATTGCTCTTTATTAGTTTTCCTATAGAAATGCCCAGTAATTCCTAGGGCCAATAATATTATTGTGCAAAGCAGCTTAACTTAACCTATGGATGGACAAGCTTTTTGTCCTAGGTCAGAAGATGGGGGACATACTGATTTTCTTTTATTGTTTGGTCTGATGACATTGCTTGTAGGATACCTAATGGGTTCTCTTAGGGCCAATAAAGAAAGCAAATAGCCTTTGGCAGCTTCCACCTCTCAAAAGATAGCATCAGTCACCTGTCCACACGTAATTCAGCAAGAAATCCAAGATTTCTTGGCTGCCCTTGGAACACTGTCCCTGGATTGTGCGTTCCTGTTTAATGTTTGTTATGGTTTAAATATGCAAAGTTCCCCACAGGTTCCTTGTTTGACTGCTTGGTCCCATCTGCTGGTGTTATTTTTACAGGGTTTGGGGAATTTTAGGATATAGGACTTAGATAGGAAAAGTAGGTTCCTAGAGACTGTAGGTTTTATGGGGTATCTTGTCTCCTGGTCCTTTCTGTTCCTCTCTTGTTTCCTGTCCACTTAGCTGTAAGAACATCTGCTGCCACATAGTCTCAGGCATGTGAGGCTAAGTGAGCAGAAACTGACCAACCAGAAGCTCTGAGGCAAATAGAACTCTTCTTCCATTTAGTTGTTTCTGTTGGGTTTCTGGTTATGGCGGTGCAACAGTGAGCAGTGCATTGATTCTCTCTGTTCCTCCATGAAGGATGAAAAATTTCTAGAACCCTTCCAACCACAGGCCTTTGTGTACTAGTGCCCTTTTCTAAATCTAGTACTTCAAATATTGGCCAAACCTGTGCTTTACAGTCTGTTCCATTTAATCTCTTATTTACAGGCCCAGCCGGCATGGGCTCCATGGGGGACAACACTGGCCATGTGTGAGGCCCAGATTCTTAGCCTGTGGACAAAGCCTACTGTATTCTTTTCTTCAACTTTTTCTCCTCACAATGATTCGTCTACTCCAGTGCTTAGAGTCTTTAGCATATAATTCTTTGTGTGTGAGTGAGTGTGTGTGTGTGTGTGTGTGTGTGTGTGTGTTTCCAGTAAACTTTATTGATGGTATTTAAGACAGTAGGGAGGGCTCCCTAGGCCCCTCCCATTATTATGGGGGTTTGGGATGGAAATTGTGAGGAAGATGCTCAGTGTTGGGATAGGGACTCCTCAGCAACCGAGGGCCTCTCTCTTGCTCTCAGTGTTCTTGTTGGGGTGGGTGGTCCAGTTTTTCTTCCTCCTTGGAGGCCATGTAGGCCATGAGGTCCACCACCCTGTTGCTGTAGCCGAATTCATTGTTATACCAGGAAATGAGCTTCACAAAGTTGTCACTGAGAGCAATGCCAGCCCTAGCATCAAAGGTGGAGGAGTGGGAGTTGCTGTTGAAGTCGTAGGATGCAACCTGGTTCTCGGTGTAGCCCTGGATGCCCTTCAGTGGGCCCTCAGATGCCTGTTTCACCACCTTCTTGAGTCATCGTACTTGGCAGGTTTCTCCAGGCAGCATGTCAGATCCACAATGGATACCTTGGGGGTAGAAACAGGGAAGGCCATGCCAGTGAGCTTCCCATTCAGCTCTGGAATGACCTTGCCTATAGCCTTGGCAGCACCAGTGGATGCAGGGATGATGTTCTGGGCAGTCTCATGGTCATCACACCATAACCTTCCAGAGGGACCATCCACAGTCTTCTGAGTGGCAGTGATCGCAAAATTGTCATGGATGACCTTGGCCACGGGGGCTAAGCAGTTGGTGGTGCAGGATGCATTGCTGACAACTTGAGTGAGCTGTCATATTTCTCATCCATCAGCTGTTCACACCCATCACTAAAATGGAGACATCAGGAGAAGGGGTGGAGATGATGATCCTTTTGGCTCCACCCTTCAGGTGGGCCCTGGCCTTCTCCATGATGGTGAAGACGCCAGTAGACTCCAAATATACTCAGCACCAGCATCACCCCATTTGATGTTAGTGGGATCTTGCTCCTGGAAGATGGTGATGGGCTTCCCGTTGATGACAAGCTTCCCATTTTTAGCCTTGACTGTGCCATTGAATTTGCCATGGGTGGAGTCATACTGGGACATGTAGACCATGTAGTTGAGGTCAATGAAGGGGTTGTTGATAGCAACAATCTTCACTTTGCCGAGCAAAAGGCAGCCCTGGTATCCAGGCATCCAATACGGCCAAATCCATTCACATCGACCTTCACCATTTTGTCTACGGGACGAGGCTGGCACTGCATGAGAAGATGTGACTATCTCTGGAACAGGGAGGAGCAGAGAGCCAGCATATATTCTCTTCCTTCCTTCCTTCCTTCCTTCCTTCCTTCCTTCCTTCCTTCCTTCCTTCCTTCCTTCCTTCCTTCCTTCCTTCCTCACTTCCTTCCTTCCTTCCTTCCTTTCCTTCCTTCCTTCCTTCCTTCCTTCCTTCCTTCCTTCCTTCCTTCCTTCCTTCCTTCCTTCCTTCCTTCCTTCTCTCTTTCTTTTTTCTTTTTGGTTTTTCGAGACAGGGTTTCTGTGTAGCCCTGGATGTCCTGGAACTCACTTTGTAGACCAGGCTGGCATCGAACTCAGAAATCCACTTGCCTCTGCCTCCCGAGTGCTTGCGTTAAAAGGCGTGTGCCACCACGCCTGGCTCATATAATTCTTTTAAACTTAGCTTTTATTCACTTATGTTTATTTTGTGTGTATTTGTATACATGGGAGACAGGAACACAGTTGGCAGGGACAGTTATCTCCTTCCATCCTATGGGTTCTGAGTTAGGCTTGCTGGCAAGTACATTTGCTTGCCGAGTCATCTCTCCAGCCTCATTTGTTATCGTTGTTTCGGACACATGCTATATGCAAGTCTAGTTCCAAGCCTCTGCTCTTTGTCTGAGCAGCATACTTCTCAAATCCTGCCTGGAGCTCTCCTCGCTCTACTGTTGCCTCTTTGCTTGCCCCTACCTTCTATGTAAGGATCTGAATTCATTCTCGTTGTTATTCTTTGAAGATTCAGGGCTGTGTGAACTAAATTTTCATTCTTGCTCCTTTGGGAACTAAGATGCCTATTCAGATGTCTAACTAAGATGTCTCTCAGATGTGGTTCTATATCTGCAAAACACTGTATGGTTAATATTTTATCATCTATGCCCTGAAACCCTTCACAAAGGGTGGGAATGCTCTCTAGAGGCTCTCTCTCTCTCTCTCTCTCTCTCTCTCTCTCTCTCACACACACACACACACACACACACACACACACACACACACACACACACACACACACGATGTTTGCAAGGACCAATTTAGCTTGAAGGGTCCATTATTTGTATGAATAATTTTCTCAATAGATCAAAGATAGGTGCAATGGTGTGGGTGGGAGGTGTTACTTTAGTCCCTTGCAATCCACATCCACTCTTGATGAGCCCTCCCACTTCTTCATCCTGGGCCACTGTTGCTAGGATACTACACATCCCTCTACCTCCAATGGGTTTGGCTTAAGCTGGGTGGTCAACCCGGGGCCAAAGGGAGCTAGGATGCACACCTGCCTGCTGAGCCTGCTGCACCTTCAGCCTGGGCTGACTCCCAGGGGAACCACAGGCTCTAGGCCAGTGCTGCAGCTGGGCCTGCCACCTTTCTGTCAGCCATAGTTGGCTGCTGAGAGGGCCCTAGGCTGGGTGAGCCATCCCCCCCTCCCAGTAAATATACTTTCTTACAGGGAAGAAATGTACCCAGATGCCTTGTGGGACATCCTAAGCCTTTTACACCTGCATTGCCGAATCTTTTGTGCCTCCAGTAAACTTTACTCAGGCTTTGAAGTCTTCCCATGGCCCACAATGCTTGCCTATCTTGGCTTGATGTGACTTTTCCCTTATGACCCAGACAGACCCTTTGTTGGCTTATTTATGTTGTTTCTCTTGTTCCTTGTAGCTGCCTTAGCTGTTTTGGAATCTGATCTACATGGCAGGCTCAATCATTCAGACTCACCAAAGCCTTTCCTATCTCCTAAAGACAATGTAACAGCATGGGCTTAATAAGGCCACTGAGGTCCCACACCAGTCCCTATTTTAACTCACTATAACATAGTCCTATGTGACCTGCAGCCCTGGGCATCAAACACAGCCTCTTACATGCCCAGTTTCTTTAGTCATCTCTATCTTTTCGCCTTTGTCTTCTAGCCTCTGGTAATCCAATCCCATCTCTGCTTTTTAAATTTTATTTTATATTATTTCATTTTTGTATACTTAATTCACTTTGTATTCGCTCATTAACCCCCCTCCTAAAACCCTTCCCATTAGTCCCCTCCCCTTCTCCTCTCAGCCCGTGGGGGTCCCCTGGGTACCCCCCCCCCACTCTCAAGTCTTTGAGAGGCTAGGCGCATCCTTCCCACTGAGGCCAGACAAGGCAGCACAGCTAGAAGAACAAATCCTTAGGCCTGTAATTTGATCAGGTCCACTGGAAACTGATTGTTCTCCATTCCTCCATTGCCACTGTCCCAGGAGGTGGGCAGTTCTATCATTCAGTTTCTCTGTTTCTCTGGCACTCACATTGATGCAGTCTGCCCCTTGTCCCACAGCCTCACAAACAGGACTACAAGAGACGGGTCTCATCGCCTGTGTAAACGTCTTTTCTAATTCAAGCAGTTGGATGGCATGGTATTTCCTAAACATGGCCTTCCTCTGTCTCAAAGATGGGACCCAAAGGGTTATCTTCCGACACATCTACCCTTCTCTCTCTTTCCTCCCTGTCTGGTTCTTTCCATGGACTCCAAATGTTGGTTCCATTTTAGCTTGGATTAGTTTGTACTCTATTTTCTATACATCCCCTACTGCAAGAAATGCTAAGTCCATACCCCCATGTAGTCTTTTTTTTTCTTTCTTTTCCTGCCAGTCCATAGGTCACTGCTGAGGATGGTATCCACAGGTCTTACTGTAACTCCTCCCTTAAGTGGTCACATTCATTCTGGATAGAGCTCGGCCTATCCAGAGTACCCAGGGCAAACTCTGGACATAGCCGCGTGCACCTGTAACCGCAGTACTGAGGAGGCAGAGAGAGGATGCCTGAGGTTTGCTGGATTCTGAACACATGCAGGGCTCTTTCAAGAGGGAATCTCTGCGTTGTCGTTGCTTGTTAAGAGTGAATACTTTGAAATCGGCCCAAGTCAAGGAGTTTGAACTAAGCCGCTTCTCGTGGAGCTGTGTGGTTGTGACCTCCACATTTATATCCACATCCAGGTGGTTATCTGCAAAGCAGATATGGTTTCAGAGGGGATTTCCAGCCTAATCCCTGGTAATTAGCTCAAAAAGAGAATATTTGGAGTGAATTCAACGGCACCAGGCAGCTGGTGCCGGGAGATGCTTCTTTGCCTAATTTCCCTAAGTGGTTTCTGGGTAACCTCACCTTCAGACCCTTTGTCAAACACAGCTGAATCCTTAGAGGTGCTGAGGCAAGGCATGCAGTTAACCCCATATGTTCTGTTTAACGGAGCATTTGGGTAGCAGCTGAGACCAGCCCGTGATATGCCAGGCGTTCTCTGATGATTCGCTTTCCCTGGGAATGTAGAAGTCAGCGATTCATCTGTCTTGGAAGCATCCGAAGTCAGTGGGGCCACCAGCAGTTGATGTCAAACGCCATCAGCTCTTCCCTCCCCCCCCCCCCCCGCTCCCGCCCCTCCCCCTCCCCGCCCCCTCACTTCCCAGCTCCACTGCAAAGCTACCAACCACATTCTGGGCTAGCCCTTGGTTGGAGCTTTGTTTTGTTAGAGCTTCTGGGGGAGGGGGGATGGGCAGCTCTTAGCTCACTGGTCCCAGGAAATCCTGGGGTGCTGAGGAGAGAGAAGCCCCTCCCTGCGCAAATGATGGGAGCTCCGTGGATTCTCACCTCGGCTGGCTGCCTCACTCTGGCGCACCAGCTGCCAGCCCTGTGACATAACCTGCTCAGGCGTGAGGAGAGGATGCCATGAAAAGATTCATCTCCTGAATGATCATCACCCCTGCTTCCTGATTCACTTCCAGGCCCCCTAGCCCCCCACACTTCACAGCCCATCCGCAGGACCATCAAGGCGTGGGATTCTGAAGACGTGCAAGTCAGACGGCGGAGTTATTAAACCCCACGTCGTCAATTCTAATTAATGCCGCGAGCCACCTGGATATTTAGTGGCTGGAAACAAAATCAATTTGAGTTCTGAAATTGAATTTACATACAGCTGGCGTGATAAATCAGTGACGCGCTGCAAGGTAGCCCACTTCTCTGCAGTCCGGGGATAGAATTCCTGTTTGTTATCTGGTTATTTTGTAAATTCCGAAATTAACCCAGAGCTGTTGGCCTTTCCAGAAAGGGCACGATGGCAGGGAGAATGCTTGAAAACTTCAATTCCCACTGTAGCTCGGGCATGAAAAGAAAATGTAATCTCTGTATTTTTGTTTATAACTGTCTCAGTTTAATTCATGATTTGCCGTACTCCACACCCCACCCCCAGTGGAACAGGGGAAAAACAAAAAAACCTAAATGTCTAATTTGGTTTGAGTTGAATGTCTGATTTGATCCTTTAAACAGAGCCTTCAAGGAAGGCTCAGACTTCTAGGGAAAAAAAATGCCTTGAATCTCAGATGGCCTCCTCTGCTTCTGGCTGTGTCTCTTTCTCAGTGACATCTGGCATATGGAAGCATCCTGTGACAGGGAGTCCGGTCTGCAGCTCTGGACCTCCTGGTGCAGGGACTGTGCCCTCAGGCTGATCTCTCATTCCCTACCTCAGGAGTTGGGTTACTATCCTGGGCCCGGTAGCATTCTCCTCGCTTGCCTGCCTTCTGGGTCTATCTGTGGCCATGGTTGTTGGACACTGTCCCTGCTGATCTGGACAGGTCCCTGATTTTCGCCATCACTGCCAGGTGAGGAGATGGCTTGGAAAAGAGAAAGCACAGGGTATCTATCCATCTCTTCTCTCTGCTTTGCCGAGCTGATCAGCCTGGCTTTGGGTTGGCATGTGGCAGCTATCCCTCTCCAGAACTCTCCATAGTACTCAGCTATGTAGGTAGCAGAGATAATGTCTCCCTGTACTCGGCTAGGCCTAGCGCAAAAACTCGGGGATGGAAATGAAGACATGCCTCTGTGAGGCTCCCTTTCTTTCCTTATAGTTTCCCCACAGTACTCCAAGGTGGAAAGAGAGGAGACTTCCTTTCACTCCCCATATAAAGGGCTGCTTTTTCCATGGGACCTTCCTGCTTCAATGGAGGGGACATGTTGTATGACTTAATAGTCTCTCAAAGAGTTTTTCTCTTCCAGTCCCAGGCGCTGCGGGAGCTGCGGGTTACCGTGCAGACACGGCTAAGTCTAAGAACCACACCACACACAACCAGTCCCGCAAATGGCACAGAAACGGCATCAAGAAACCCCGGTCGCAAAGATACAAATCCCTTAAGGGGGTTGATCCCAAGTTCCTGAGGAACATGCGCTTTGCCAAAAAGCACATCAAGAAAGGCCTGAAGAAGATGCAGGCCAATAATGCAAAGGCAGTGAGTGTGCGCGCAGAGGCCATCAAGGCCCTGGTGAAGCCTCAGGCCGTCAAGCCCAAGATGCCAAAGGGAAGAAGCCACAAACTCAACCGTCTGGCTTTCATCGCTCACCCCAAGCTTGGGAAGCAGATTCGAAGCTACATGGCCAAGGGTCAGAGGCTTTGCCAACCAAAGCCCAAGGTTCAAACCAAGGCAGAGGCCAAAGCTCCAGCCCAGGCTCCCGAAGGTGCCCAGGCCCCTGTGAAGGCCCCATTGAAAAGACTCCTGCACGTGAAGACAGATGGACTGCTGTGACACATCTACCCACATGCTATTTGCAGATGACCAGTATCCTATGCTGTTTTTACAAATAAACTTGAGGCCAAAAAAAAAAAAAGTCTCTCAAGAACCATGTGTGGTTAGCCTATGGAAGGGGGTGGGCCTTTAAAAGGTGGAGTTGGGCGAGAGGAGGGTAGGTCACTGGAGAGATGCCCTTGAGGGGACAGTGAGGAAACAGTTCCTTTCTCTCTTTTCTTGCAAGGCAAGCAGTCTGCTCTATCATGTGCTATGTGCCATGGTCTTCTGCCTCATGGCAGCTGAATGACAATAAGACCAACTGACCACGGTCTGAATCTTCCGCACCTGTGAGCTAACACAAACTTTTGAGCTGCTTAGCTCAGGGATTTTATCAGTGTAGTAGAAAGCCGTCTAGCGCGGCATGCAGTCTTAAGTGTCAGTGGGATTTTCGTGTATTGGTGCTGTCTCCCTTCAGTCCTCAGTGGTTCAGGGACATGCTCTATTGTTAAGCACTATCCAAGCAATCCTTGATGATGAAAGGGAAGAAGAAGATAGAAGAGGGTCAAGATAGTGCTTATATTGGACAAGGTCTCACTGCGTAGCCCAGGATGCTCATGAACTTGTGATCATTCTGCCTCGGTGTCCAGAGTGTTAGAGTACAGTAGGTGCCATCATACCTAGCTAGAAATGTAAACCCAGGACAATCACCTGGGTAATGTCTTGTGGCATAAGTCCAGGTTTCTTTTTAAAAATTTGGACATTATCATTGAATTACTGTGTTCTCTCTCCCCTCCCTCCATCTCCCCATATATGCCTCTCTGCTCACCCTCAAATTCAAGGCCTCTTTGTTCACCAATTGTTATCACCTCTCTCTCTCTCTCTCTCCC
Source organism: Mus musculus (assembly GCF_000001635.26). NCBI lineage: Eukaryota > Metazoa > Chordata > Mammalia > Rodentia > Muridae > Mus > Mus musculus. Next base: position 34,329,265 of record NC_000074.6, read on the forward strand.
TCCCTCTCTCTCTCTCCCTCTCTCTTTCTCTCTCTCTCTCTCTCTCTCTCTCTCTCTCTCTCTCTCTCTCTCTCTCACACACACACACACACACACACACACACACACACACACACACACACACTCTGTTCAGTTAATGTATGTTTTCAGGGCTGATTGGCACCAGAGTCTAATTTTTGAATGTCACAAACTATTATCCCTGCCATTCATTTTGCATTCAACCTGAAAAAGTCTGCTGTTTTCAGGCACACAGACACCTCTGGGTGCCTTGAGCAATTGAAGGTGACATCAACATATTCAGAAACTCAGGAGAAACACACATGAGTGACCGTCTCTGTCCAGATAGATCAGACTGTATTACAGTTCACAGAATGCACTTCATCAACAGCATTTAGAAAACATCAATGGTGTGTGTGTGTATAAGTGTATGTATGTGTGTATGTCTGTGTGTGAGAAAGATAGATAGTTGAGTTAGTTGTCATACATGAAAAAAGAGAGGTCCATTAGACTATCCTGGAATAGGATGTATAGGATCCTATAAAACTTTGAGATTGTATTCACAGATACAACACAACATTTATAAGTTCAAAGGTTACAAAAAGGCAAGTGGGAGTAAGCAGTTTCAACTTAAATAAAGGAATTCTGGGAGAATATGAAGACAACAAGGATTAGCATTACACTCAGCCAGAAGACTGCCTTTAAAAGCAACAATGTGGGCATCAGATTTGAAGACAAAGTACTTATTCCTACACAGACAAAGAAGAAAGGAAGTGTCTGCAGGCTTTGCTGGGAGGGGTGCAGGGTTGGTGAGATAGGATGGCACAGTGAGTGTTGGGAGTGGCATTGTGAGAATGGCTTCTGTTGAGAAATCTAGCTGCCTCTGAACAGGCACAGACCGGCTATGTGACCTCAGTTAAGGGTGCTTCAAGTACCTTCTCATTTCAAAGAAGCCAGAGGAGGTCCTCCCAGGCTCCTTGCAGGCAGAGCCTTGGTATAGACTGGGAGAATGGGGGATGGGATGAAAAATGGCACCAATGGGATCCCTCCATCAACTGATGACAGAGTCACCTGGAGCCCAGGAGAGCCGTGGTCCAGGAATGAAACGGTGTTGAGATGCTGCTGTCTGTAGTTGGCTGAATGACGGCCTCCAAGATGTGATGTCTGAGTCCCAATTCTTGGAACCCAGGCTCAAAGTTAAAGGAAAGAAACAGGGCTTTTGTCAAAGTGATTTAGATTAAGGATTTTGAGGCGGTGAGGTCATCCGAGATCAATTGAGTAGACCCCAACTGCCATCTCCACTGCAGATATGATGTGATCTGTCTACGCATGCTCCACCACCGTGGGATCCACCTACTCACTCTCCACTGCTGTCACGCCTTCCCTGACTTGATGGTCTGTCTCTCTTCTTACACCATGAGCCAGAATAACCCTTTCCTTCCCAGAGCTCCTCTGTATGATATTTTGCTGGGCAGTATGAGAAGTAAGGGCTGTAGAATTTCATCACTGTGAAAACGATGATCCCAAAGTCCTTGATATTCATGGGTGGGGTCTCAGACACTTGATGAGGATCATGCTCTGCTCTGTGTACACTCACATAACATCCCTGTGAGCTACAAAGTTTTGATTCGATTTAAAAAATAGTTTACCTTGAAGTTACAGAGACAGACAGACAGAGAGACAGACACACAGACAGACAGACACACAGTGAGTCCAGAGTCATGGAATTAAAAGACTTATGAGCAAAATAACCTTACTTCTCTTCTTTCTAACTCCAGTTCTACTCTCTGGACAATGCTCTCAGCTCTGCAGGTCTTAGTTTATCCTTGTCTGGTCCTGTGCTCATGGACAGAGTAGCATGGCTGGACTTTGTGGTCCAGATTGAGGGTGGATATTCCTGCTTCAAATAATTGATTATAAAATCCTCTTGCAGGAGTGCCCAGCAGCTTGGATCTTGGTGGCTCTAGATGCTGTCCAGCTGACAGCCAAGATTCAACCATCACAGGTAGCTGTATATTTTGTCTTTTAAGTTGCTGCATAGCTTTCCCAGAGTAGTTGGAACATTTTTTTTTTTCTCCTCACCAACAATGCATGAGTGTTTCAGGTTCTCTCTGTATATATTTTAAGGGACAGTGTGACATAACTGTGAACTTAACCTTTGTTGGTGTACCCTAGGCGGTGCCGCTCTGATTCTGAAAATAACAGTTGAGCTGTCTGAATCACTCAAAAGCAGCAGGATCCTGCTAGCTAGCCTGGTCTGGCCCCTCAGCAGTGGTGAGGTACTGGGGACCAGCCAAAAGGCACCCCTGGGGGTTGCAGCCAACTCACATGCTGAGAGGTCTTTGGATGGCCCAGGTCCCTCCCAGAGGTTTGCTGTCTATAAGTCAGGGCTGTGGAAGTGTTATCTTTGGTTTTGAGCAACTTTTGCCATTGTGGATGCAAGGGGCTCTTTATTTTGGGGGATGGGGGAGCCCAAGCACAGATGTTACTATTAAAAGCCCCAGTTGCATGGAGGGCTGAAAGTGGCGACAACGCAGAGAAAATGTTGTCTTCTGATTCCTAAGAACAGAGCCAGATGGAGGAGCCTAGCTGGGAATAGGAGGTGGGGGTGGGGTGGAGAGGGGGAGTGTGGCTAGGATCAAAGCCAGAAAAGAGGTGGCTTCCCAAAGAAAACCCCATGCCAGTTGCTGACGGGGGATGGGTGCCTTCCATCAGAGTTATAGAAAGCTCAGCTATGGGTCAAGCTATGGGCTTCGTGTCCAAATGTCTAGGTCCAACCCTGCTTCCCACCCTATGACCGTTAGCAGTGATGGCTGGTCTCAACTTGATTAATAGAGAAGTGCCTAAGGCATTTGTAAAGCACACCCCTGAATGTGTCTATGGGGGTGTTTCTAGAGATAGTTAGGTCTTGAGAGTTGTACCTGATGAAAGGTTTACTTTGTAGTGGATTAAAATGCCATAGACTGTTAGGAGGTGATGGAAATGTGGGAGGTACGGTCTGATTGGAGGAAATACACCACTGGGGGCTTATACTTGATGGCTATTTCCTGCCTTTCTTTCTTCCTATGATGCTATTCTGTGTCTTGTCCACCATGATGTCAGCCATTGTGACCCACCATCCTGGCCCAAATGGACTGAAATCTTTGGAACCATGAGGTGAAATAATTCTCTTTTCCTTGTTTTTTCAGGTGTTTGGTCACAGCTAGGTGAAACTAAATAATAAACCACCTGTGCAAATTAGCCAAGCTTGTTTGACTTTTTCAGGTCTCAGGGTTCTTAGCTCCAAAATAGGGTTGCTAATGGCGGGCTAAGAATTTACACTGAAGATGACTGGGGACAGTGCATGCAATGTCCTCAGAATGGTTCTCAAATTTGCCTACGAAGTAGAATTACCTGGAGATCTTTAAGGATCTCCAAAGGCTAGGGACTGAGGTTACTGACACTGGCCTAAGGGGTACAGCCTGAAATGCTCCCTAGATAACATACTGTGTTGAGTATTTTTCCCCCAACTAAAATTCATGGCCTTCACCAAACTTCAGAAAATGGCTATTATTTGGAAATATTAATAGTTTCATTGCAGGTCACAATTAGTTAAATAAAAATCTAGTGTAGCTTAAGCTAGACTAAGTTGTTATATATATATATATATATATATATATATATATACATACATACATACACACACATATTTATATATAGTTATAGTTATGAAAGGCTTAGGCATAAACAAGATGGTGTGAAGACACAAAGTGTTTCACAGCTGACAAGTTGACAGATGCCTAGGATGTCAGCTAGCAATTACCAGAAGCTGGAAAGGAGGCAGGGTTTACCCTTCCTCAGAGCCCTTCAGAAGGTTTCCTTGGCATTAGGAGTGTTTGCACACAACCTTGAGGACCTGAGTTCAGATCCCAGCACACATGTAAGAAGCCAAGTGTGACTGCTCAAGTGTCTATAAGGTCAGTGCTGGTAAGGGGCTGGGAGTGGGGCAGTTAGGAAGATCTCTGCGACTTGCTGGCTGCCAGTCTAACCCCAAAAACCATGAGCTTCAGGTTCAGGGAGAAAGCTGCTTACATGGAATAAGGCAGAGTCATAGGGAAGGATACCTGGCTTCTAGCCTGCACATATTCCAACACCACACCAGCACCCATATTTTCATAAATATATCTGTCTCTGTCTCTGATTCTCTCTTGAATCATGAATTAATGAATGTCTGTTGTTTTCAGACAGCAGACATTTGTGGTATTTTGGTATAGCAGCCATTATAAAAAAAGACCTCATGTAATTATTATAAGGTTGTGGACAAAGCTGTCAGTACAATTACTCAATAGATGTGAACTTTATTCATCATCTTGCAGTGTATTTATTGCCTTAGTCATGTGCAAGAATATCAGACTGGAACATCTTTGTTATTGTTAGTGTGTGAGAGGAGTCTTAAAGAATCTACTCCCTGGGATTAGAGAGATGGCTCAGTGGTTAAGAGCATTGGCTACTTTTCCAGAGGACCCAAGTTTGATTTTCAGCATCTATATGGTAGTTAACCTTTAATTCCAGTTTCTGGCCTTCATGGGCAATGCACACATAGGGTACAAAAACATACATGCAGTCAAAACCACCATATATATATATAAGATAAAAATAAGTAAATCTTTAAAAATAAAAGAACCTCACTCATCAAGCATGGATCAACCTCACAAACCAAAAGGGTAGTTCAGAGACATTTGTCCACGTGAGCTCTAGTGACTCTGTTACTATGACAAGTTGGGTCATGGGAACCTTCGGTTCACTGTTTCTGCTTTTGATGGTCAAACTATTCTACAAAGTCACCTTCTCTCTGATATATTGACTCATCAAGAGCCAGGGTCAAAACTTGCTTTCTTTTTCCTTCAGAGCATCAGCTTTTGGGAAACAAAGCCAGGTTGATAATTTTACTTCCTGGTGTTCTGCTCTGTCTTATCTTCTCTTTGAAGAAAAGAAGCACAAGAACCAAGAGTGGGGACTGGGGAGCAAGGAGCCGCAAGGCCTGAAGTACTACTGGTCTACCAGCAGGGGAAATCCCCATCACTTATTGATCCAGTGATAACATTCTCCCAGAACTCTTTGCCATGACAATGGACTCCAGGAGGCCTTTTCCTGTGATTCGGGGAGATGGACAGGTTCTGGGGCTGAAGTTTTGCATCACATATGTGTTAGAGTGAATCCTGTTATTTACCTCTTTATCTTCCATTTCTGGTATTCAAGGGGATTCTCAAACTTCAGCAGCCAACCGTTCTGTTTGCTTTGGACTGAAGGATTTCAGGGACCTGGGCATTTCCTTGCTAAAACTGGTAAAGTCTGAAGCAAGCTGGGTCAGTCTGTCTTTCTCTCAGAATTTTTGTTTTCCTCTGAGACTAACATTTTGGGTCTCTGTGTAAATTGGCCTTTGCCTGTTTCTAGTCTGCCACGTCTTTTCTTTGCTATTCTAAAGAGGTAGCGGCAGTCACCTATGAGCAAGACGCTCCCTCCACTTCCCAGATTGACCTGACTCTACTCTCCTGGCTGGACAGCTTTGCCTTTGGGAATGAGCATCCTGGCTCTGGAGTCCATCTTCTGGGCTGCTTCCAGGCTTACCTGTTACCACAGCTCACCATCACCAGACTGTTAGCTGTATCTTGTCTGTTGTACTGAGATCATTTTAAATTTATGTGTCTGTTTATATTCATGCCAGTGGGTGGATTGTCAATGAGCAACCCGAAACGGAAAGAAGACAGATTTCTCTATCGGTGGATTAGCTGTCAGTTGCTGGCAGAGTGAAGAGAGCTCATGAAGTGTGTGTGTGTGTGTGTGTGTGTGTGTGTGTGTGTATGTGTGTATGTGTGTGTGTGATTGGATGGGTAGGTGGTTGAGTGTAGGAAAGAGAGGAAAGGAGGAGGGATACAGTAGAGAAGACCATCTGTTCCTTGGAGCCTCTTTTAACTGTTCCCTCCCTTCTTTCCAGTAGCTACGTCCTTGGTTACCATTGTCTGGGACAGACTTTGATTTTAAGATATTTCTGACTTAGCTGTTGACCACAACAGTGATTCCGATTTTTGGTTCTTTTCTCTTTGAATTAGGTTTCCCACAGGGAGACGGAGGAACAAAAGAAACAGATTTTACTCACTTGGTTTAACTTCCTGGGTTCCATTCCTAGAGATGGTCCCTATAGCTTTAAGAAAACCAATTAGCCTTTTTCGGACCCTGATATAGTTGTCTCTTGTCAGAGTATGCCTGGGCCTAGCAAACATAGAAGTGGATGCTCACAGTCGGCTATTGGATGGATCACATGGCCCCCAATGAAGGAGCTAGAGAAAGTACCAAAGAAGCTAAAGGGATCTGCAACCCTATAGGTGGAACAACATTATGAACTAACCAGTACCCCGGAGCTCTTGACTCTAGCTGCATATGCATCAAAAGATGGCCTAGTCGGCCATCACTGGAAAGAGAGGCCCATTGGACACGCAAACTTTATATGCCCCAGTACAGGGGAACGCCAGGGCCATAAAAGGGGAGTGGGTGGGTAGGGGAGAGGGGGTGGGTGGCTATGGGGGACTTTTGGTATAGCATTGCAAATGTAAATGAGCGAAATACCTAATAAAAAATGGAAAAAAAAAAAAAAAAAAAAAAGAAAACCAATTAGCCTTTTTCATCGTCAGTTGCTTTGTAATAACAAGAACCCAGGCCACATGAACATGTTTTCAAAGTGTGGTACTGATGATGATAATCCTAGGGTATTCTCTATATTATCCTCTGCCCAAAGACCTAACGCAAAAGCAAGTGAAGGCATGTAGTTTATAGAAGAAAACCAACACTGATTACTCTGACAATCTGCCTTACTTGCTTATCTACCTCTGAAAGCCTGAACAGAGGTCAGAAGCAGATGTGGGTATCATCCTTTGCCTTGTTCTCTGGAAGCAAGTCTCTCAGCCCACCTGCAGCTGGCCTAGCAGCCAACAAACTATAAGGCACACTCCTGTTTCCACCTAAGAGCACTGAGTGTCACAGGCACATGTGCTGATACATGAAGCTTTTTTAATGTGGGTGTTGTGGATTCAAACTCGGCTTCTCATGTTTACTTAGCAGGTACTCTTCCTCGATGAGCCATCTCCGCTGCCCACAAGTACTTTATGGTTATGTCGGCACATGTGGTATTGGTGTGTGCACCATGCATGCGATCATACCGGCGAACCCATTGTGCACATATGCACATGTGGAGGCCAGAGCAAGATGTCGGCTGTCATTCCCTGTCACTCTCTACCTTATTCCCTCAAGGCAGCCTCTCTCAGTGAATTGGAAGCTCACTGTTATGGATAGCCTGGCTGACCCTCCAGCTCCCCTCATCTGGCTGCTTCTGCCCTGCAATGGTGGAGCCACAAGCATGGACAGCCACGCCCAGGAATCCTGGGATTCAATCTCTGGTCCTCACGCTGGCAGAGCAAGAACTCAACCACGCATTATTGCTTTAGCTATTAATTTCCTTTTCACGCTTTGGGATAAGGCTTATCCCAGCCCCATCAAATGAAAAGGAAAACAGCTTTGATTTAGACAAACACTGCAAATATCTCACAGAATTCTCAATACCCTGTGCCCAGCTCTCCTGTTATTGACAATTTACATTATTATTATATGCATGAACACCAACACCGTCTTCATATTTCTGTAGCTTTTCTCCAACCTCTCTGCTTTCTGTGCCAGAATCCCATCCAGAATTCTGCATCACATTTAATTCTCTTAGGTTCCCAAAGGCAGGGCCAGCTTCCCTTTTCCAACTACCTCTTTGTCTAGTGTGTTTTTGTTTAGTTGATTTCCATTATTTCTTCTTATACTGAATTCAATTCATTCTTAATTATTATTATTATTATTATTATTATTATTATTATTATTATTATTATTATTTTAGCTTTCTTTGTTTTGAGACTGGATCTTACTATGTAGCCCTGGTTGACCTGGAATTCACTATGTAGACCAGGCTGGCCTTGAACTCTCGGAGATCTGCTTGCCAGTGTGTACCAACACACCCATTTTTTTTTTGTTCTTCTTAAAATGGAAACTTATATACATAATTTTTAAATTTTATTTTTCAATATAAGCACATCAATCTCTAATTTCCCTTTAAATTCATTTTTAAAATGATTAGCAATCCGGTAGAATTTTTTTCTAATATCATGACTGATATCTCCTTTTGACCCGTAATTACTTAGGAGTGTTTTGCTTAATACACAAATAATTGGAGGTCTAGCTCTGTCTCTGTTGTTTTCTAACTTAAAGCAGTCAGTGCATAGTGTGAGTGGAATGTTTAAATGTTTCAAGGCTTGCTTTCTGATCTGGTATATGGTCTAGCTTGGTAAGTGATCTCTGTATGCCTGAGAAGAGTTGATATGATGCAGTTGTCGGACTAGCATGATACAAATGTCGGTAACATCAGAGTGGTTTGATGTAGCTGTTCTGATTCTCTGGATTCTTGTTGAGTTTTGTCTTGTGGTTCTACCAATCCACTGAGAGAGAAGACACCGTGTGTGTGGACTGGTTACTTCTCCCGTGAGTTCTGTTAATTATGTTTGTGTGTCTGAGGCTCTGTCATGGGGAACACAAACTGTCATTTAGAATAAACTTGGTTATCTCTGAGGACATTATGTGCCTTGGGTCCACTTTATCTCATCTTAGTATAGCCACAGTTTTGGGGATGGCATGTTTTTAGTTCCATCCAAGGTATGTCTCTTCTGACTAATATATAGTTGGGCCTTTTGTATTTTTCCTTATAACTGTGAACTTGTAACTCTACTCCTACCCCAAATTTCTCCATTTTAAATTCCTTATATTAATGTGGTCTGTTTTCTGAACACATTCCATTCTGTGAATGAACCAATATTCACACATTGTTATTGGCTAAAGGCTATCTTTACACTAGGAATCACTGTTGGTATTGTAGGTACTATCAAGTTTGATAAATGCCATGTAGCTACTAGTGTAGGGCCGCTGTTTTATTGCCCCCAATTCCCACATGTCACACATTATGCTCCTTTTCTGAACTCCTTGCCGTGATCCATCCTTTGTTTCCATAGTTACCTTTCTCCAGAATGCTAACTACTTGGATTAACACAGTAAGTTGACTTCTCAGACTTAGCAATATGAAGTTAAGGTTCCTTTGCATCTTTTGGTGGTCTGATCATTTTTTATTACTGAGTAATATTTCTTATTAGTGCATATGGCAAATACAGTACATCTTACCTATGGAGTCTTTAAGGACCGGTTCTATTGATGCAGGAATTAAAGGGATGCTATAATAATAGGTTCTGCAGAGGGAGATATGACATGGCACGGAGGAGGCATCTAAGAGGAACTTCTAATGTACAGGCTTACCCAAGCAGATGTGGAGGGAAAGAGGTGAGGAGAGGAGAGAAGAGGAGAGGAGAGGAGAGGAGAGGAGAGGAGAGGAGAGGAGAGGAGAGGAGAGGAGAGGAGAGGAGAGGAGAGAGAAAGGAAAGACAAAAGGAGGGGAAGGAGAGAAGATGGAGAGGGATAGGGAAAGATGAACCGAGAAGGAAGAGGGAGAGAGGGGAGAAGATGAAGAAGAGTCAGAGAGGGAGGTTAGAGGCAGAGTAGAGATCTAGGCCATATGCGAGTGCTTTTCTTGGGGGCTAAGGTGAGTACACACACAAAGTGTGAAGGAAATTCACTGGTATGTTTGAATGTCATTGTGTCACAGATGGGGAGAAGAAAAGGAATCTGTGTCAGGGGCTGACCTTATCAACCTGGTACACATGGCCACCTGGTACTTAGATTCTGTTTGGGGCACCAAGAAAAGAAGTCCTTAAAATTCACGTATTGTATGGATGTGTCATAGTGTTGATTCAGCTGTTGAAGGATATCTTGGTTGCTTCTAAGTTTTGCCAATTATGAATAAAGATGCTATAAATATTTGTGTGTGGGTTTTAGTGTCGATATAGTTTCAGCTCACTTGAGTGAATTCCAAAAAACTTGACTGCTGGGCTTCATAAGTGTGGTTTTTTTTATTAATTACTTTCTGACAATTTCATATGTGTATATAATGAATTTTAATGTTCATCTCAATTACTGTCTCCCCCCCCCATGAATCGCTTCTTCTTCCCAAGTAGTCTCGCTATTTCCATGTCGTGTGTGTGTGTGCATGTGTGTGTGTGTGCATGTGTGTGTGTGTGCATGTGTGTGTGTGCATGTGTGTGTGTGTGCATGTGTGTGTGTGTGCATGTGTGTGTGTGTGCATGTGTATATACGTGTGCACATGCCCCACTCAGTTGGATTAGGGTTGCTTTAAGAGTATGGGTATGGGGTATTTAATAAAGCATGGACAGCTTACCACTGGCTACACCACTCTCCCTTCCTTGACAACTATTAATGGTCAGTAGTTCCTCAGGAAGGGGTGGGACCTCACAAGCCCCTCCCGCTTCCATGACAGACTACCTGTGGGTCCAAAGTTATGTAACCACAGCTGCTGTGAGATCAAGGGTGCAACAAACATGTCCTGCCTGGCAGACAGCTTTCTACAGTACCCCTGTCTTCTGGCTCTTACACTCTTTTTATCTTTCTGCTACGGAGGACCACATTTTGTGAAACATTCACAGACTACTGTTCTGTATTCTCAACAGCACTCAAAGGGTTCTAAGATGCCACATGCTCGCCAGAACTTACCGCTATTTGTGCTTTGGCTTTTGGCTACTCTGTAGGTGTGTATTGTTTTATAATACGTCATGTGGGATTTCTCTTTATGGGATTATTTGCTGCCTGGATTGTGTGTGTGTGTGTGTGTGTGTGTGTGTGTGTATGCGAACTGTCCATTAAGATCTTTTGCTCATTTTTATGTTAGACTGCTGTCTTAGTTTGTTCTATTTATGTAAAGAGACACTGTGATCACAGTAACTCTTATAAAGGAAAACATTTAAGTGGCTTATAGTTTCAGAGATTTAGTCTCTCACCATTGTGGTAAGGAGCATGGTAGCATGCAGGCAGACATCATGGTGTGCTGGAGCAGTCAGGAGTCCTACATCCAGATCTGCAGGTAGCAGGAAAAGAGAGAGACACCAGGCCTGACTGAAGCTTTTGAAATCCCAAAGCCCACCCCTAGGGACACATCTATTCCAACAAGGCCACACCTCCTAATCCCTCTCAAATAGTGCCACTCCTCAGCGACCAAGCATTCAAATCTAGAAGCCCATGGAGGCTATTCCTAGTCAAACCACACAGTTGCTTATTCTCTTATTCTCATGTTTTAAGAAGTATCTGTGTATTTGATGAATCCTTAATCAAATATTTGTTTTGGAATAATTGTCTCAGAGTTTAGTTTCTCAGAGGGGTTTTCTGGGAATGGGTCTATAGAGCAAGTTTGAAGAAAGGCCAACTTAATTTTTTTAAACATAATTATATGGCACATCTAAAAATTTATTAGGAAACTCAAGGTCATCTACATCTCTTATGCTTTTGTACAGTTTTAGATATAGGTACATGGGTTGAGTGGTGGCACACACCTTTAATCCCAGCACTCAGGAGGCAGAGGCAGGCGGATTTCTGAGTTCAAGGCCAGTCTGGTCTACAAAGTGAGTTCCAGGACAGCCAGGGCTACACAGAGAAACCCTGTCTCAAAAAGAAAGAAAGAAAGAAAGAAAGAGAGAGAGAGAGAGAGAGAGAGAGAGAGAGAGAGAGAGAGAGAGAGAGAGAGAGAGAAAGAAAGAAAGAAAGAAAGAAAGGAAGAAAGAAAGAAAGAAAGAAAGAAAGAAAGAAGGAAAGAAAGAAATTGTATAAGGTCACTATCTATTTTTTGTATGTATACTAGATGTCCAGTTGATCCAGCAACATTTGTCATAAAAAAAGAAAAGGAAACAGTAGTTATGCTTTCTCCACTAAGCCTTAGTTCTTTGGTCAAAGATAGGTCATGGTTGTGTGGGTCTATTTCTGGGTCTTCCATCCACTTGGTTGATCTGTATGTTTGTCCCTTCACCACCCCACATTGTTGATGGCTGTAGCTTTGTAGCAAGTGTCAAGGCTGACAACGCCAGTTCTTCTGCTGTGTTCTTTACTTTCAGCACTGTGCTGGCTTTGCCTCGCCACATAGATTTTAGAATTTTCATGTTGATTTGTGAAATAGCTTGCTAGTTTTTACTGGTGTTGCACCAACTATATACACACACTCGGGGAGAACTTACATCTCTGACTTCCTGTCTTTGTGTGTGGAATTTCTTCTGATTGTTTAGATCCTAGATTTCTTTCATCAGAATGTTGCAGTGTCCCTATAGAGATCTTGGGCATATTGGACTGCATTTATCACCAATTCTCTTGCTTGCTTACTTGGTTCTAACGAACATCACACTGTGTTTTGCTTGGTTTCTTTTGTTCACTGCTGGTACATAGGAAGGTGACCAACTTTTATATTAGCCACACTTGTGACTGCCTGGCAGTCTGCACTTCCATGATTTTACTCTTTGTTTGGGGGATTTCCTGCATAATCTATGCCATTTGAACACAGAGACTCTTTTTTTTTTTTTTTTTTTTAAATTTGAGTTTCTCTGTGTAGCCCTGGCTATCCTGGAACTCACTCTGTAGACCAGGCTGGCCTCGAGCTCAAAAATCCACCTGCCTCTGCCTCCCAAGTGCTGGGATTAAAGGTGTGCACCACCACACCCGGCTGAACACAGAGACTCTTACTTATTACTTCTTAGTATATATTCTCTTGGCTCTCCTCCTAGTCTCTCTGCATTACTGAGGACTTCCAGGGTGATGTTGAATGGTGGGAGTGAACAGCCTTCCATGTTCTTAATTTGAATGGGAAAGTTTCTAGTTTATTACTATGATTATCGTGTTAGAGTTGGCTTTAATTCTTAGTGTTTTTTTTTTAAACCAAGTTGAGGAACTTCCTGTTTATTCATAGTTTTGTGAGAGCTTTCATTGTGAATAGGTGTTATTTTGTATCATTATAAATAGGTGTTATTTTGTATCGAATGCTTTTCTGCATCTGTTAACATAATTGTATGATTTCTCTCTCCTTTAGTGTATTGATATAATGGACCACATTAATTGATGTTTGAACAATGAGCCAGTCTTACACCCCTGAGCTCAACCCACATGGACATGCTGTGCCATTCTTTTGACTCGCTACAGAATTCAACATGATATAAATTTTATTATGGGGAAGAGAACAAATGCAGTTGTGCTTCCAATATTTGGGGAAATTACAGGGGTCAGCACACTTGGATGGCAATAGATAAGCTTTGCCCTGGAAAAACCCATCTGATTCTGAAAATTCTGATTTGGAAGACAAATGATTGCTGATTCAATTTAGTACAAATGCAACTGTTCAGATTCTCTGTCTTCATGTAAGCTTTGTCAGATTATGTCCTTCAAAGTTCACTTAGGCTATCACATAAGGTTCTTTTTTTGGTATATATATATATATATATATATATATATGTATATATATATATATATATGTACATATATATATATGTATATATATGTGTGTATGTGTGTGTATGTGTATATGTATATTTACATATACACACATATGCATATACTCACACATACATATACATTGTACATATTGGGGTGGGGACATAGCTCATTGGTAGAGTACTTGCTTCTCGTATGCAAAGGCTCTGGATTTAATTCAAAGCATAATTTTGCTTAAGTTTATATATATAATGTAAATATACATTAATATGTTATAAATGTAACATTTCTGTATTTCAGTTATCTTGTGCTCTGAAATGATGTCCCTTGTTTTAATTTTCATTTTAGAGTCTCTTTCTCATTTTTACAAAGGTAATCTGACAAGGATTTTAAATACTGTCATGGTTTATGTGTTCCTCAGAAGTGTGTTGCCCAGTTGCTAAGATGCTAAAGCAATTCTGGCCTGATATCACACTTTACATGGTTTCTAGTCTCTACACTTTAAGGTGTATTTGAAGCTCAAAATATGATTTCTCTTGATGAATGACCCATTTTGCATGAGTTTGAGAAGAGTATGTATTCTGTTGTTGAATGTAATAGTCTGAAGATGTCAATTATATCCAGTTGATTGATGGTGCTACTTGCTTCAATTATGTCCTTAACGATTTCCTGCTTACTGGGCTTGTCAATTACTGAGAGTGGGGTCTTACAGTCTCCTACTGTCGGAGTTGGCTCATCTGTTATTCCATGCAGTT